>NC_044191.1:21344025-21661525 GCF_900880675.1 Sparus aurata | reverse complement strand
TACATTTCCAAGTATTTGACAAGGGTTCTAAAAATGGAAAGTAGTAAAACAAAATGATACAGTTTGGAGAATTAAACTGTTAAAGGTAGAAAGTTTCTGTTTCTCCGTTCAGTTAAAAACTGAGCTTGGTTGCAGTTAAGAGAACTGCGTGTCAGTGGGATGGATGGGAGCCTGACAGCCTGTCGTAAGGCATCGCCAGGCCGATGTTATAGTTGTAGCCGTATGACTCGTTGAAGTCGGACCTGCAGATGGGCAGGACGTGATCCTGTGATAACGCGTCCTCAGAGAAGTCGTAGTGGCAGATGACTCCCCTGTGTCTGAAGGAAGAAAACAAAAATTACTTATTTGATTTGTTCAAATACTGTTCAGACTGGATGCTTGACTGTTGAACAGAAAAATGATCCCACTTTTTTTGGGATGTTTCATTTACTGCAACAACTTGTAACACAGGAGCAGCAGGTTGTCTGTGAAATGTGCTCCCAACGTGAGGAACGGTTAATGGCTAGCTGCCATCTTAATAACTATCTCATATATGATAAAGTATTGATATTATTTTGACAATAACAATTATTTATTGCCACATAGAGGAATAGTAACCTTTTTGGGAAGTACAGTATTTTGTTTTCTTGCCAAGAGTAAAGTGAGAAGATCAGTCTCACGTGTTTACAGTAAATTGGAAGCCTTAGCACACAGCTAGTTAGCGTAGCTTAGCTTAGCTTAACTTGGCATGACATAAAAACTAGAAACAAGGGGAAACGAGGTGATAAAATCGACATCTCTAAAGATGCTCACTGATGAATATGTCTCGTCATCATCTTTTTTTTTAATCTGTACAAAAGGGTAAAACAACTTTTTGGGATTTTACAGGCTGTTATGTGTGAGACTTTTTCTCCAGGGACTCCAAGGGAGTCACTTTGTGGGTTTTCCTGTGGACAGAGCCATATATTTACCATATAAGCATGAAAGTGATATCAATCTTTTCTGCAAGAAAACAAAAATATCCCTATTTTCCCTATATAATCCTTTATGGATTGGATTGGATTTGCATAATATAAAAGGTATAGAGCAGCTGTCAATTGTCCAAATATCTGACTCAGAGGCTGCGCAAGCTCGCCGGAAATGGCAAGTGGAAGTAGAGAAAAGATCCTGGTTTTAAAAAAAAGAAGAGTGTGGGAGGGAGTTCAGTGAGTTCAGTGACCTGCGGTGAGCTGTAAGGTCATCGTCTGTGATGCAGGCCCCCCGCGGCACCTTGTCATCGGGGATGTTGGCTGTTACCAAGGTGCTGGTGTTGAAGCGTACATGCCTTACAGGATGCCTGCAGCCAAGATAGAAAACAACACCTTCAGTATGACATACATACATTTTTACTTGTACTTGTTGGTCATTATGCACAAATGCGCTCTAAAAATGTCTAAATTTGGATTTTAGCACTTAAATGATGCGCAATTAATGTTTTCTGATCATTGAAAAGCAAAAAGCTGCACACAATTACATTTTCTGTTACTTGGATCATGTGGATGTGGCGCTAAATTGGCAAATAACAGAAATAATATCTTATTTGTGAAAGTTGGCAATAATTTTTAGAGAACAATAAGACAGCAAAAAACAAGAAAACAAAATCTGGGCTTTGTACATGTCTTAATTAACTGAAATCTCATAGGCACACTCCTCAGCTGTAATGTGTTAGAAACAAATAGCGAAGCTCAGTTACAAAAACAGATGTCAAATTTTGAAAATGGTTTAACTGCACACACACTGCGTTTTTTTCCCCCTCTCTCATCCCACCTGTTGTGCATCTCCCACAGCTTCGCTCCCATCCTCATCTCCCACACGCACACCAATCCTTCGCCTCCGCCGCTCACGATCTTCCAGTCGTCTGCCTGCACCGAGGTGACACCTAGGTGGTGGGCGTACAGGGATGCCACGGAGGAGCCGGCTCGTATGTCGAACACCCTCACCCTGAATGACAGCATAGATGAACAAAAATGAGAGAGAGCTGCTTAGTTTCGAAATGTCATCGCAGTTAGGTAGGTCAGTTATGGTTTAGAGGTTGTTGCTGGACATTTCTGAAAAAAACTGCAGTATTTCGTGAAACAAAATAAGTTTGATATTCGCGTCTCCTTGTTTTTCCTCTAACACTCAAGTTGTGAGTCTGGTAAAAGAAAAACAAGCAAAGTGAGTACAACAGTATCAGTCGCTTCCATTGAAGCGTGGTAATGCTAGATTTCACTTCCTGTTAGCAGAGGCGGAGGAGTCCAGGGCAGCACAAGGGATAGCACAGTTTGTCAAACAGAGCATTCATTTACAGACAAAGGGACACTATCCTCACTCTTGAAGGAACTTTTCAACTTCCAGCCAAGAGACCAAAGACAATCCGAAACACATGTGCCAAGGCAAATACAATTCCACTCTTATTTGCTCTGGCCCTCGCCAAAATATCACATGATTTAAACTTGTGATATCAGGATATATTTACCACTCTTTTACTGGGAAGGGGACCAGTGAGAACAACACACTTATGTTATTACAAAGAGAGTGTTGCATACAGACAGAAACCAATGAGAGCTAAAGCTTCCTTTAAAATTAATCTTTTTTAAAATGGTCTTTGCTTTGATGTCTTTATTATCTAACTTAATTAAAGTTAATTTTTTCTTTGTTTTAATATCTTTGTCTTTATTTTGATTGCTCATATATTGGACTTAAATATCCTGATCTGTTTTTCAGTCCTTTCTATGACAAACCTGATAAATTCCGCTGTTGGATACGTGATATATATCCTTTTATGACATTATAATTACTATTATTATGGTCATTACTAGAGTGATATCTGTATTAGTGTTTATTATGGATAACTGGCAGTAAGAGCAAGATTTCTGGGTTTCATGAGCAAACACAGGCCCAGGGGACCTGCAGCTCCATCTGTTGTCACTGTGGCTTTATTGCAGCTGAAAGCATCCAGGACAAGACTCCATCCAGGCTCAACCTTCCTCCAAGACTTCATTACCATAATCAGATTCACTTTGGGGACTCGGGCAGATTTCATTTCCGCTTCCAAAATCTTTGCAAAAGAGTCAGAGTTAAATGGCTAAATGGGCACCCTGGACTTGTTGTCTGTAGATAGTTTCGCCTGTCTAGAGGCATTACGTGATGGAAGCACGTTGAAACAATGAGGAGCGAACATTACTGGCAGACCGCAAGGAACCATAAATCTAATGTTGGAGGCGGCTCTGTCTTCAGTGAGCTGTCAGTGGCCAGACTCCTCTTCATTAATCAGGACGAGCTCTGTCTAATAAGAGGAGTGAGGGAGAGGCTCGGATAGCTCCAGTTAGTCTCATACATCAACACTCAGTGTGTCATCTTTATACGCCGAGGATCAGGTTTTATGGAAACCTGGGAGTTGATAATTCCAAGTAGTCTTATTTGACAGTAGCTCTTATAACCTGTGAGTTAAGACCACCTCCTTTCTTTCAAGATCAGGGAGAGCACTCTACTCTTTAGAATCGAACACATAGCTAGAGAGAAGTTTGAAGAGCATTACATATTATGTAACACTGAGAAGGAAAAAAGTCAGAACTACGGCAAAACCTGTAGTATATAGAACCACTTTATTGTTAGACCAGCGCATTTCAGCACACAAATTGAAGTTTTGACTTCTTTAGACTTTTCTACAGACCAAATATTCTAAACTGGGAGGGAAACAAGGCAAAAACTCTATGCCTGGTCTCTGTTAGCCTGTACTTCGGTATAGCGATTTTGAGCTAAAAGCGGCATGCTAACGTGCTCACAATGTCACAGTTAAACTCTTTATCAGGTATAAAGGTTTATGATGTTCAACATCTTAGTTTAGCATGACACTGTTGATAATCATCACAAAAACTGAGGCTGACGGAAATGTCATTCCTTTTTTTTAGGTACTTTAAGTATAGTAGTAGTCGTCACATTCAAATTGTTACCAGAAGTAAAGTGAGTACAATTCATCTCAAGCAGATATAGATTTTCATGGCCAATCACAGTTGTCAAAAGATTTCTTTTAAAATCACAACCCAACCCTGGTCCGTACAAAATTTGGGGCCAAACCGTCCAATAAAAGTTGCTTTTTTGTCCGTGTGTGTGTGTGTAAACCAACAGTGACATCACACCATTTTGAAGTTCGACCATAATTTACAAAATGAAAATCATGCTGTATTTAAGAGAACTGACACTAGGGATTTAGTCAATAAACTCATTAGGAAACTTTACAGAGGTAATAAATACAATCAGAAGTAGGGTCATTTTCTCATACGTTTACATACAATCAGAGTTCTTGTTGCAACCACTTAAGTTTCCCTGTGCTGGCCATTATAAAGAATGCAGCTTCAAGGCACACTGGCTTCATTTAAAAAAAAAACATCCACGTATCAAACTGCCTGTCTATTTTCCCTGGATATGTATTGAGAGGTTTAATTCAAGGTTAATGTGGCATACCCAGACCAACAGACCAACGTTAATATCCCTGGAGCCACACTGCTGGTGGGACTAAAAATTACGCCAAGGACATTTCAAGTTTTTAAATTGGCAGGACAAAGTTGAGTCAAGTCCGAGAGTTCAGCAAAGTGCTCTTGAGGCTGGACTCCAAAAGTGCAGTCCAGCATAATAAGTGACAGCCACAGGTATGAACATGCACTATTTCTTCCCCGTCTCTTACTGTACCCAGTTTTGCTCTTTGGCCACATCTTTCTCATTTGCACAGATGTGGCCGTCTTCCAAACAGCCCTTATCAGGACCCCTCATTTTCTCCCTGGATCGTACAAAAAAACAGAGGGACAAAAATCATTTGGACAAAAGGAAGGGATGCATTAGGCCTTGGCCTTCAGCCACGCTGTCAGAGAGCCAAGACTGCCGACTGTCCCTCACTCTCCACCATTTCCATTTGTCTTCAATTGTGCATCAGCTGGGGCCAAAGTGGAGGAGCCAGGCGGGTGTGTAAATCTCTCTGAACAAAACTACACATCTATCACAAAGCAAAAACCAAAAGTGAGGCAGAGAACAATCAAAACAATGCTCAGTGTTTTCTTCTGGCACTCGACGAAACATCTTTAGAGGAGCAATTTTGTTGTACAATCATAACTGGTAAGAAAAGGGATACAAAACCATAGATCCTAAACAATATGATATGGTCTGTCCTTCCCTTTAAGCCAACTACTTAACAGCCAGATGGATTTGGTGCTGAATAGAAAAAGAGGGGGCAGCTTTGGACCAAGACGCGCCAGGGATTTTTGTTTTCCTGCCAACTCGTGCACAGCAGCAGCCGCTAACAAGTACAGAATGGATGAGAATGGCTCTTTTATGCGTCTTTTCCTCATCTGGAGAGCCAGGTTAGTGATGTGGCAAGTGTGTGCCTGGATGCATGGATGCGTGCGTTGTTGCTGGTCGGGAAGTCGGCCAGATTTTTGTTATGTATAGTATCCCAGGTAATAGAACAGACTGACATCTGTATTCAACAAAAAGAACAAAACGTCTCACATCCAAGTATTTCAATGCGTCTGTCTTATTTTTTCTTTTTTTACAGGCTTTTAGACGCATTAATAATGCAAAATTGGAATAGAGCCTTGTCTTCTCACGCACACTTTCCTAACACCTGTTCTGCCGCTGCAGCTCAGCTTTCCTCATTAGGTGTCAGGATGAAAAAAAAAAAGCTATTAACAGGCGCTCCCTTTCAGCTTAAGTTCTTGGCTCAGTTTCAGCTATTTGTGATGTTTAAATACATCAAAGAGTGTCATTATTGGGAGATTCTGTCCTTGTGCATGATCTCCATCCCCATCCGTGTGAAAGTGTGTGTTTTTTGTGTCCCTACCTCCTGTCTTTGTTGCCACACACCAGCAGATGAGGAGGAGCGTCTCTCAGGTTGATGCAAGTGAAATCTCCCGGGGAGCTGCCAACACAAGCCACAGGTTTGCCCGTCTCCAGGTTGTAGACATGGACCTGGGAAAGCGAGTATCCACGTAAAACATCAATCATTTGAAATGTTAAATTATGTCAACCTCCAAATGCAGAACCACGAAATGTGCAAGCCCGGAGTCTGACACACTGAAACTTGAAGCTTCTGAGGGTTTGACGTCAGTGTTTAATGAGCTGTCTTAACGTTAACACAATACAGCAGGAGGGTTTATCAGGTTTCCCCATGTTGGTCTTGTTCCTAGAACATCAAAATTAAATAACAGGATAACTTATCTCATGTGTGTATTTTCCAGTCTTCTACCCTTGTCACAAAGCTTTGACATCACAAAAACGTGATTGGACAGTTGCATGGTGGAGCAACATCACTCATCATGTTCCACAAACAAAACCAACGCAGTAAAATCAATTGTCTTAAAGGTCTTATTTGTAAGAAAAGTTGATTTTTGAGTCTCTTTCCCAACTTAGATACTGACGCATTGGGAACAATAAGGTCAATTACGAACTTTTCTTACAAATAGGACCTTTAAATGCACAACCAAAGCAACCAAGGAGCTTTAGGAACCAAACCGTAAGATGACTGTGACTGTTCATATCAGCTGCCTGAACTCAGTCCAACTTATGTGACCAGACTAAAGGCCAAAAAAACAGAAACTTAAGTTCATCATGGAATAAAATAAGTGTCTGTAGATGTTTATTGGTTTAAGAGAGGAAATGAAAAGGATTTGCAAGCAAATACAAAAAAAGACTTTATTTAACCCAATGACAATCGTAACATTTGGTGATTATTATAAAAAGTGCTACAATTCATACAAACCTAAGCTTAAAGTCTGCTCTTATTACCTCACTGTCTAATAAGCTAGACTGATAACTTGGCGGTGCAGCATGGCGAACTCAGTGGACATGCTCCATTTTAGATATAAAAGACTCGTTCTAAGGTAAGGAAAACCCAATGATTGAGTATTAGGTGATTATACACTAATCAAAACATAAATCTGAAAAAAAAATATAACGATTTTGAAAAAAGGAAACGAGCACACTCAGCTTTTAGCTCATTAAAATCCTCTTTTTTTTTACCTTCGATTCCCCACTTTATAGTCTTTATCGTGCAGAACACACAGCTCACTGAAGTGATACTTTCCAAGTTAATTAAAAACTAAAAGCAGCACTTAAGTGATGAATCTCGGGGTAATGAGCCTTGGGGGCGTAGATCAGTTATGGACAGAGATGCAAACCCATTGCCTCTGGCCCGAACGGCCGCAGCAAACTTTCTTTATCAACTTACAATGATGTCATCTGGAGCTGTCCTAATTGGTCAATTAGCAGCTGCTGTTCCCTCATCCAAATGAGACAGAACAAGCAGGATAACCGCCAGGCAAAATTGACTTTGAATAATTAAAACGATAAAGAAATTAAACCAAGCGATGGAGGGAGAACGACAGCCAGAAGATAGAAGAGAAAAAGAAAGAAAGAGAGAGAGAGAGAGGGACAGTGACAAAGATAAAGAAGTTTGAAGGAAGGGAGGCATGATGTAAGCCTCCAGGAGGTGCCAGTAATTTTTGTGTGTCCCTGATTTGGGCCAAGCAGAGCTTTAATTGTGTACCACCCCGGGGCAAGGCACAAATCACACCGGACTTTGAAATGACAGTTTGATAGAATTTGGACAGGGGAAGAGAGGGGGATGAGTTGAGAAAGAGGGAGGAGAAAGCAGGGGGAGGGGTGCCGAAATGAGGTTCAGCCTGCTGTTCTCGATGAATCATTACAGTTTCTGGAAGATATTTTTTAATAAATATCAGCCCACTAAAAATGAAGAAATGCGGCTGAGGGAGCTGCTTTGTGATCACATCGGGGGCTGTTTAGAGACAACAGCATTATGTCCTGAGGAAGAACAATCACGAGTATGACTATAGAGGAGTTGTTAGGTTAATGCACTTGCTGGAGCCCTTGTGGGTGCTTGCAGACAAAAGGAGAGTCTAATGGCGACTTGCACTGGGACGCTAAAGCAATTACTCTCTCTGCTTTTAGAATGATGAAGAATTTCACAATTATTGCTGACACTTTTGAAAAATGTTGCCATTGCCTTTGTCGTTAAACAAATTTGGCTAGAGTTGAGTTTGATTAATTTTAAGTGGAACATGTGGAGTGGAGGGTTGACTGTTGACTCCACCGGCTGAATTCCCTCTGTTTAACGCTCCATTGAGAACAGAGAAAAGTAAGAAAGGTTTCAGACTGCTGGCGTTCAGTGGCCCTGGATTTTGCCCATCCCTGTCATGCACAAACACCCAAATCTAGAATAAATATGGATTCAGAGCTACATTTGGTTTCGACAACATGTGGACAAACAGAGATTAGCACAGTGGACCAGATGCATGATAACTGCAGGCTTCTGCTTCATGTCATTTGGGTGCAGGCTCTCAAACTTGCCTTAAGTAAGTCGCTTATTTTTTAAGGAAAAGCAATCTCTGTGTTATTTAGCATATTTCCACAGTGTGCAGTTGAATTTGATTTTACTGTGGACAAACCAGTAGGCCAGTAGCAAAGGAACAAGAATGCAAAACAGCCAAATCCCAAACAGTGGTTTAGTTGAGCTTTTTTGGCTCATTAGTGGTGTGTGGTTGGAAGCCATTGGCTGTTTCTCAAACTAATTAAACAAAGGCAAGATTAATAAAGTAGAGAAGAAGCCACCCTGGTGTCATTCTGAAGGCACAAACTTCCTGAATGCCACTATGCACGTGGTAAGGTCACACAAAAAGTACAAGAGTGTTGCAGTGTGGGTATATTCTTAGTTGGGTGTCTAAGTGTTTGTAGTCAGCCAGTTTTAGCAAATGTAGTCAGGGTGAGGTGCTGTGTATCCAGCTCAGTTCAGCAGTATATCCCCCTCAGATGCCTACCAGGAGAATATTCCCACAGAGGTTGATTCCCAACCTTCACATTGAAGGTGCTCACTAGACATTATATCCCCGGAGGTCTCAAACAGTGTTATGGCCACAGGGCAGCAACCAAAAGTACAAGATTGCAAATAATGATTAGTCTGGAATTGACAGTTTCCCACACATCAAAAACACTTTTTTTCCCTCTCATTTATCCATCTAGGTTGTTTTGGTGTGAGTTGCCGACTTTTGGTGACACCAGCTCTAGAGATGTCTGCCTTCTCTCGAAGATAATGGCCCCTCGTCCATGAGTTGATGCACAATTCCCAACTTCTGATGTGATGGCTTTAAATAATCTATACTCGCATTAGAGTCACTCACACATGAGCTGGATGGCTGAAATGTCCAGCTGTGTCGCTGGAGCTGGTTAAAAAGACACATTTTTACTCTAGTTTCTCTTTCTTCCGTTTTTTTCTTTTTTTAACCAGGGAAGCAAACTGTTCAGGGTTTTACTGATGTCTTAATCCTGATCTGATCCATGCTGTGTCTATCCATACATCTCTCACCCCCATGTCCATACATACTGTACATCAAACCGCTCATTCAGCCTTCCGCAGTCCTCTGAACTTGAGGTAATGAGAGGATGACAGGGTTTCTGACAGCACTTGTGCTGTGTGTTAGATTCACTGCAGCGATAGCTTGCCAGTGGAGATGCCAGCATGTGTTGAATGCCCAGCCACGAGCTGGGTGGATGCCTGGGTGCCCCCCCAGTCCACTGGCAAGAAGGTTGCCAGTAGTAATGAGGATCTGGAGACTGGCTCCGACCACACACACACTTAAACACACCCACTGACAACACCAACAAAGATTGGGAAGACTTGAAGCCAAATCCACAAGCTAAATGACAAACGCATGCCAAAATAATATAAAGAACCTTCTATCATTGACACAAAGCAGCTTTGTTGCTTTAAGCCGTCAGATATTCGAAACGAAATTGCAACAGACTCAGTGATCACCGCTGAGTCTGAATCAAGATATCAAAAATAAGACAATGTGGTTGAGTTCATCGGAGTCAAAATGCTGTAAATTAAAATGTTTCACTTTCCTGCCAGGCAGAAAGGTGTGAGATGACTTCCTTGGATGCCAGCTCCATGCATTTTGACAGATTTTAATGAAGCATATGTTTTCCTACTAAAGGTTGCGTAAAAACTATCTGGCATCACCAACTGTTGCAGCCAATTTATGCTTTGTCTTCCTCGCCGGATGAAATTGCTGTCAGAAGTGTGACAAGAGTGACAGACAGGTTAATTAAATTTGTGAAATGTTTTAATTAGTAAGAGAGGTATGCAAATCATGAATTGGCGTAATTTAGATGGAAGTGTGGGCTAAGTGTGTACCTGTATAGCAAGAAAAAAATGTTAGTATGAAAGCAACTGCCACTTCTTTCCTTAATTCTTAATTTGATGGAGTTTAATTACTTTTATTTCATTGGCGGTCCACTGAGCTTTGTTTATCAAATCAAGCCGATCAACAAGATAAAAAAAAATAAGTCATGTTTAATTTGGTTTTTAATAGGAATACACCAGCAACATTAACAGAGTTGGCTCAAGTCTTCTAAGAAGACGAGGGAAAAAAGTCCCAATAAAAACAAAAAGAAAATGTCTCCTTTGACAAAGACAGTAAGTTGAAAGATTCAAACAAACAAGATTAACAGTTTTTGGAAATAAAAACTACAATAATAAATAATAAAACTTTAACAACTAATGAGCATTTTCTGATAATCAATCTGTCGATTATTTTTCCCATAACAGTTTACTCATATTGACTGTGAGAAAAGCAGCTGGTACTCACACTGAAGGTCTCTGATCGATCCAAACCACCAATTATTCAATTCATTAATTCTAATTATTTTAGTTTTGAATTAAAATATTAAACTGGTTCACTGGTTCAATCCGGAGACTGGCAGGATGAATTTGGGTGGGGTAAGTGGTAAGGGAGCATCTACCATCTATCTCCCTCATTACCAACACTGTGGTGCCCGTGAGCAAGCCACTTAACCCCGACTGCTCCAGTGGAGCTGCATCCAGGTTTTCCAGGCATTGCTCTCAGTAAAACTCCCTTCAATAATTCAAATTGAAAAATGAATCCAGTAGGTCCAATAAATCTGTTTAAAGACAAACTGTAGACCCTGAAATAAGTCAATTTAAAGAAAGCTTAAAACTCCTCACTGTGCAGCACAATTTCAGAACCTGTGTCATCTTGACTCCTTGTTTCTTCCTGAATATACAACTGATAAAAATAATAACAAAAGATAGTCACTAGATTTGTTGCCCCTACATCAGCCAATGTAGCTTTGTTATATGATAAGTGAGGCTGTTATCTTCCTCACTGCTACTCTCTCCTTGGTCCACTATGTGGCGCTTTAGTGTTGCTACTGAATCAGAGCTGCTGGATGTCAGCTGTGCTTTACTAACACGCAGTGATGTCAGCGAGAAGCTTTGCCAAAAACATGTCAATCACAAACAGAGTGTTGGGCACACACACACACACACACACACACACACACACACACACACACACACACACACACACAGTGGTAGTTGCCGTTTTAAAGCCACCACTTGTCCAGTCTCTAAGGCAACTAACATCTGATTTTTACATTAAACACATAATCTTTGGATGCAGCTGCTCTCTTTATCGTTTGTTTTATCCATTAACGATAACAAAAGAAAGATCTTGACATGGTGAACTTGGAAATATAATGACTACAGCATGGCTGCCTCCTGATCCCAACAGAATAGTTTGTCTCATGGCTCTTTGTACTCTCTAAATAAAGGCTTAAGAGTCAATTAGGTGGCATGAAGTCCTTAGAAACACAATATTATTAGAAGCAAACAGATGCAGCTTGGGGAGCAGCAGTTTATCAAAATACCCATAAAGGCTGTAGTAATTAGTAGCAGTGCCCATGGAGGGCTCGTCACTATTTATGATAGACATTTCTACTATAAACAAATCCCCTACAGATGCATGACATTACTTTGGGGACCCAAAGTAGTAATGATCACACTGTCAAGGGACGTAGTTTATATTTACACAGATGAGCTATACCGACATTATAGAACTGTCTTTGTTTGGAGAGATGCATTTAAAATCAGATTCTGGATCAGATAAAAAAAAAGTGTGCTCCACATTTAAAAGGCACATTTTCTCCAAAAGAGAATAATTCATTTAAGAGAGAGCCCTGAAGACGTGTTTTTTGGCTACACAGCAGTGATTAAGCTGATGATGGCCTCATGCCAAAGCCTCACCTCACTGCTCTCCTCTCGGTGAAATGCGTTCCTAAAAAAAATGTGTGAATGTCCATTTGGGGAGGGAAATTATTTGCTTCCCATTTTTTTTATTATGCACCTGTTGAGAGCACAAATGACCTTGTTAACTATATTGGAAACCTTTCATTTCAATTAGTGCGGTCTTTCGATTTATTTATTTGGAGACATCTAAAATCCAGCTACAAATCCAAGTTCAAAAGCTTTGCAATCTACTCTGCCAACATTCAATGTTTTTTTTTTCCAGCTTTATTTGTCACCCTGAGACTTTTTCCATTTCCCAAAAGGACAAAAAGAGACCTTGATACAGCTCCATCAATTCCATTAACATACAAACGCAAGATCCTCAGTCCATATTCTGCACATACTAGAGTGCTGCTCACAATTGACTAAACAATCGACATCACAATGTGTGAACTGGTAGTGTTGGCAAATATAATCAGTTCAAAAACACAGCTTCCTGATTGAGCCGTGCATGACTCAACAGGTAAGTGTTTAACATTAATACTGTTGTTACACTTGTTATGCATTGTAATATTTTAACTTTCAGTATTTCTTTGAGCTTCATTAGTAAAATCATTAGCTCACTTGGCTTGAAGTAGTCTGATGCATTGACTTGAGATTAAGGATCTGGACCCATATTGGTGATTCTGTGAATCTACACCGCACTTCAGTTCAAATCGTCAAATTGCAAGATCTCCCTGCTCCAAACAGGGTGGTGGAGAAAAATAGTATGGTAAAATGTATTCAGCTGGATTTTCTCAGATAGATGTAGTATGAACTGATCAACCTTGAAGTGTAATTGAAGCAACATGGGCAGCAGATGGAGTCATGAATCTAGACGTAAGACTTATCTTTTTAAACACTCCTTCATTGACATAGATTTTTTTGGCTTGTTTTCTGTGAGAAATGTGCCACTGGGTTACATGAAATGCTTAAAAACAAAACTTTTAGAAGAAGTAATAGTGCTCCTTTTTTCTTTTTAAATGAACACATTGGTTTCAAATACTCCAAGACAACAAAACATAAGCTGATGGGACCCATTTCAGCAGCATACCAGCAAGCCTCAGCTCTGCAGTTCTTTGTTAATATTGCCCTGTATCTGTGTAGGGACGCCAAACCAACCTTGTTTCCTCCATCATGCATGAGCCAGTCTGTGCGCTTCACTCCAAATGCAACCTGTGAGTCGGAGGCATCCAGGCAGGTCACAGGATGACCGTAGACGGAGTGGAGCATCCGTGGCTCCTCCTCCCGGGGGTCCAATAAGTAAACGGTCTCCCCTGCTGTCAGAGCCGCAAGCGGGTGCTGCTGCCCCCTGCCCGGCACCACAACCAGGCTCTCCACCTGCCGTACACACAAGACAGAGACGCACTTTACTCACGCAGCAGTTTATAAATACAGTATTAAGATTTAACTCCATTTTTCTCTTTCATGCATTTGTGGTGTTGCCAATACTCACGAGGAAAGAAATAATGGCAAATGTCTTTTTAAAATTATTAAAGGTGCAATATGTAAGTACATTGTCTCGAGCATGTATAGAAATAACTGTTTTGATCTTAGGAAGTCAATTTATTGTGTTGAAGAGAATCTACTAATCTACAAAGCTATCTACTGAAGTTAGCATGCTAAACAGCTAGCCCTCGCCTGTCCAGGTCCAAAGCTCCTGTTCTAGTGGTGTAAACACAAACACTCACCCCGTGCCTCAAGCTCCAATTCCGGACTACTAACTGCACGGCTAACTGAGCTAACGGCAACAACAGTTAGAAGCAGTTAGTGGTGACTCCAGTGGTAAGCGTCCCCCTATTTATTTTGAGTATGAATGACAATTGGTTTTCAGATTTCAGTTTATCATGAAGCTACATATTAATTGTATATTCATGGTTGCGACTGAAAAGTATCTTAATTACTAGGAGAAATTAATGAATGCATAACCAATTTTGGAAACATTATTCTCAAAACCAAAGACATTCAATTTACACTGATATATATCTGAAAATGTGTGAAGCACAACCTATTAATTAACACAATCACACATCAGCGTGAAGCATTTAATATCTGCAGGGAATCTAACTTACAATCTTGGGTAGCTGAGCCTGGCACACTGTCCTCCAGTAGCCCCGATCGTCTGCGCGGTTCAGTCGAACGTCGGGCCCAGCAGCGGTGCCTAGGACGGGGCTGTCGGGGCCCAGAGCCAGGGCCTGGATCCTCCCTGGGATCTGGTAGTGGTGGATGGGCTCTCCACCTGTCTCTGTGCTCCACAGGTCCACACAGCCTTCAGCCAAGACAGTGAAAAATTTAGCACCTTGACAACTGAGGAAGGAGGCTAAGCTATGTACTTGACTATTTATTTATGTGACCAAAAAGGGCTCATAGTCTAACACAGGATCACGCTGCATTAAACAGAAACGCAACAACACTCACCGTCTTCATAAGCAGCAGCAGCCACTGTGCCGTTGACCTGGACGTGACTAACATGAGGTCTGGGCTCTGAGTTTGCTGAAAGGCTGTTAGTCTTCAGGTACGAGGCCGCCGCGTCCCAGTGCAGCGTATCCCACAGCCTCACATCACCAGACGTGTACCTGAAACACAAAACAAGCACACTGATCAAACACAACTCAAATGTTTAGGTTTGTACCAAAAAGGCAGATGGATGTAACAGCAGGATTGTTGCCCGTTTTCCATCCCAGGCTGAGAAGTTGGTGTCTTCGAGGATACCTGACGTCACCCTCTCACCGCTGAATCATTTCCCCTCTCACACTCTCCTCACTTTCCTCACTCTGACTTGTTGTTATTTTGTTTTTCTAAAATCGTTACATCATGATCTTTCGAGGATTACAGGGGTGTTGTTTGGGCGGAACAATGCTGAACATTTCACCCCTTACTGGTTTATCCGACTGGTGCCCTCACTAGAAGTCTCCTACGCACTTATGAAAAAACTCTGAATGTATGAACCCATTGACTCCCTTACAGAAATTATGTTATTATTTTCCTCTGACAACAACTTGCCTATTCAGTTATGGAAAAAAAAATGTTTTCTTAGTTTGTATTATTACCTCATTAATATTGTAAATATAAAAATTCTGAGTTTGAATTTCTTCTCCAAAAAAACATGGTGCCCCTTAAAGATATGCAATTTAAAAGTGTGTTTTCTCTGTAATATGTGATCGTGAAGATCTTTGAGTTTTACACTGTTGGGCAAAAGAAGACATTCTAAGAAGTCATCTTGGCCTCTGGAAAACTGAGATGTTTGGTATTTTCTGAATGTTTTGCAGTCAGAATTATAAAAGCAACACTATATCAACTTTTTACCTTATTAGGTGCAGTATGTAAGTATTTTATCTAGAGCATGTTTAGAAATAACAGCTTTGATGTTATGAAGTCAATCTATTGTGTGAAGAGAATCTACTAATCTACAAAGCTATTTGCTGAATTTAGCATGCTAACCAGCTAGCCATCGCCTGTCCAGGTCCAAAGCTCCTGCTCTAGTGGTGTAAGCACAAACACTCACCCTGTGCCTTAAGCTCCCAGTCCGGACTGCTAACTGCACGGCTAACTGAGCTAACCAGCAACAGTTAGAAGCAGTTAGTGGTGGCTCTAGTGGTAAGCTTCCTACTATTTGTTTAGAGTATAAATGAGAGGTGGTTTTCAGTTTCTCATGAAACTACATATTTATTGCACAATTTACGGTTGCGAGTGAAAAGTATCTTAATTCACTGGATAACATAATGAATGTATAAACAATTCGGTCGGTGAAAACATTAACAGCTGCAGAACCATTTCGATGGTTCAGTGTCTTGCAACAGGGTGAATGATGTCTCTGTCGCTATCACTTGTTTTTGCACTGTATAACTTCAGTGAGAGGGTAGGATCACAGCGTTACATACATGTTTACTTCAACACACATGTTTTCAACACATAGCATTGTTATGACGCTGTGAGTTTTGTTCTTAGTCAGCACCTACACTACATCTGACAAACTGTACCAGACCTGGGATTTGTATCTACGACAAATTCAGCAAAAGGCCAGTTTCTGAATAATGTTGCTCAACAAACAGAGAAAACAATAAGCCCATTAAACATTTATGAAAATACTTGTTAGCTGCAGCCTATACTTTATTTTTTCCTCTTGAAGAAAATCTGGCTTTCTCTTTTTCTACTTATATGAGCAGTACCATCTACAGGATTGCGCCACAGAAACGGCCGCTACTGCAGCAGTGTCGAGGTCGACAGAGGTCTGCATCAATTACACACATCTCGTAACTTGCCGTGTTAATGACATATGCGCCCTAAATACTACACCCCGTAAAAGTCAAGATTAAACAGACTGGGTTGTGACCTCACCTCAACCTATGTGTGTTTCTTCCCCCCTCCTCAAGTAAGAACCCAGTCACCCCCCGCCACTCAACAGGCTTCTGTTCTGTTCACTCTGCACCCGAGTCGACGAGCTCTCGCCGTGGGAGACGACAAACTGCCAGCGCTGCCACCTCCACAGATACCATCATGTCTGAGCAAGTATCCGCCTCGCAGCCACCGCGAGTGACACAGTGACAGCAAGTGTGACAGAGGGTGTACATGTGTGCGTCCGTATGTGTGTGTGTGACTGGCAATCGCAGGGTTTTGGCAGGAAGTAAACAATAGGAATACACACTTTCGCTTAATTGGTACGTCACCTCAGTGCCAGCGGAGAGCGGTATGATGATGCTGAATCTCATCCAAGTGCTTCTGTCAAAACTTTTACGTGCGGGGAAACTTTGTGCACACATTGCTGCGATCTTCATGCGAGGAAGAATCAACAGACTTGGCCTTTATGTCACCGTGTGACTCCAAGAGTTGTTGGGTTAATGAGGCAGTGTCTCCTGTTGCCTTTCAAGTGCCAAATCTCATTCCACGGGTTTTAGGGAAAACATTTTTGGATGCAATTGAATCATCATTGATTCTTTTTAGCTCAACAAATTTAACTATGGGGGGAAAGTATCGATGACGTAAAATTGTTGATAAAGAGGGCAACAAGAGAAAGATTTAAGAGCAAGCTTGCAGTGATTTATTTCATGTCTACACTGTTTTGGTACTGCATGTCCTGAAACTGCCCATCCGTAAAGATACAAACACACCGTCTTCTCCCAATGAGACACGGCAGGACCGAGGGGAATCTAATCACACCGCTCCCTGTAGATGTTGCACATCTCCTTGTGGGCAGTCTATCAGGCTCCTGTGGGCGCTCACAATCTATCACTGCCTCACCACAGTTGTTTCAGGGCAAAATCTGCTTAGCTCAGCTGCAATTTACACTTTTACTCACCAACGAGGTGGTATAAGAAGCTAAAGGTATGAAGATATGCAAAAACGTGACAAGGTGAAAACTGAACCGCATCATTAACTAAATCGTGACTAACACAAGGTGTTCATTTTTGCTAACACTGTTGTGGTTTAAAGGTTTAAATATACAATATGTAACTTCTGCTGCCAGGGGACGCTCTATCTGAAGCACAGACGATGCTCAGAGATTACTTCACTCCTGTTTATGTATTTCTTCAAACCTACATAGTGCCCCTTTATTATATTGTTAATTCATCAAAAATTCAACACTATAACATATCATAATGAGCCACGATGTCACCATATCATCACACCTCTTTATTAGCTCTCAAAACCAGTGGCGGGGTGAAGGAATCCCCAGGGGTCCATAAAGGGGTTCATATAAAAGGGGAATAATTTGCTTTCACTATAATTCCATACACACACAACGTAATGTATGATTATTCTGATCACGCGTTGGGATAAAACATCTTAAGTGGAAACCGTATAACATAGGGACTGGTTGTTTAATAGGTCTCAGTTAGGGGGTCATAAAGTTTGACAACTCGCAACTTGCCATTGACTTCCTGCTGCAATGAGTTTTGGTTGTCAGGCACTATTCCACTGTATCCGTCAGTGATACGAAACACAATCTCTCTAAATGTGATATATTTCTAATTAAACACACAGTCATGAATCACAAGATTTATAACCAAGAGTGACAGGGTACACAAGCACGGCGGATGAATTCAGAGTGTATACGAGCAGTGGGAGTTGCAGCAAATGTTAACGCACATCAGATGTCAGAAGCATGTCGGGAGTCCTTGAACTCACCCGGCCAGGACAAAGCTGTCACAAGAGCTGACGTCACACAGCACCTTCCCCAGCTCGAACTGCAGCTGGCTGATGGAACCCACTCGGTTCTAGAGAGAGAATATGAAAGAGCTGAAAACGCACACTCTTCCATCCATAACACCAATACACTATGTCACAAGAGCAGAACTGTAATTCAACTATGAATCACCTGGATGGAGAAGACAAGGACTTTCAAAATATTTGTTGTAATTTATCTAAAATAGAAAACAGAGGAGAACTTTCCCATAATTTTAAATCCCATTTTGAATGGTGTTTATTATATTTTATTATATTCAAAATACAAAAACAGTATAGTCTGGGGTCTACTGGAGTTTCCACACTGATTTGTGCAGACTAACTCATGTGTGGGCGTTAAATCTGCGTGGAAAAACAAACAGTGATTCTGATTCACCACAGTGGAACAGCCCGAGCCCACCTTCCAGTTGGAGCACACCGCTTTGGCCGAGTTCCTGCAGTCTCGCAGCGTGCTTTTCCAGCAGGGGGAGTCGGACACGCTGGCATCCTGATGGTAACCCTCCCCTGTGCACATCTTGAACCACAGGACGTCGTCCTCTGCAAGGACTCTCCATGCCCTGCTCACCTGGGAGGAGATTGGACAGCGTGACGGTGGATTGAGTCAGCATATATTACAGCCTTGCATCACTTGATTTATTCATGCTTAACGAGCCCGGCTGACTGCCAGATGGACCCTGTGCACCAGGTGGTGTGGGTCAGGCCACAGAAAATGTAATTTACTATTTTGTAGTAATTTAAGTCACATAAGGTATTAAAGTTGCCCAAAGCAATCCTGCATGTTGGGAGAAGTGTTCTCCACCACCACACAGTTTACAGGAAGGGCACAATAGGGCAAGTTTGCTGGATTTTATTAATTTTAACTTGCAAATTTTTTTGCAACAAGGAGGTTCTTTGTGTTTTGCTCCATGCCTCTAAGTTGCAGGCTCACTGATACCCTAACCCCAAACCAAACCTTTACCTCAATTCAACCAAAACTAACTTAATCAATCTGAAATTGTTACATCTGAAGATGTGGTTCCTTACTTTTTTTTTTTTTTTAATTTGCAATGCCTCAAAGTGAAATTAAACATTTTTAGCCTCGGCTTAAAGGCTGCACAAGTTTATATTGGATGTCTGATAATCAAATTGTGATTATCACCTCCCAGAATGATTGCTACAGGGTTGATTCTATGAAACTTACCAATATTTCAAAAGAAAATAGTGACAATTATATGATAATGATGTTTAATTATATCAAAAAATCAAAGAACATTCATCTTAGTGTTGCATTTTTGTTTGTTTGCTTGTTTTTCCTCTAGTGTATTCTTCATATCATAAGCCGTCAGATTTCTCTTTCCAGCCAAAAAGAGATCTTTGCAGTTTCTTCAGATGGTCCATATACAAAAAATGAATACAATCCTGATTCCAAAAAAAGTTAGTAAAACGTAAATAAAAACAGGATACAAACATTTTCAAACAGCTATATTAATACTGTAATATAATTTATACGGTCATGTGTTTCACAAAGTGGTGAACTTCACCTCGTCCTTGCTGGTGAATGACTTTTGAGGATGGCCCTTTCATACCCAGTCACGATACTATCACCTGTAACCAATGAACCTGTTTACCTGTGGAATGCTCCAAACTGGTGTTTTTTGGAACATTCCATAACTTTCCCAGTCTGTAGTTGTACCTGGCCCACCTTCTTTTTTGAACATGTTGCTACCATCTAATTTAGAAAAAGGTTGTTTTTACAGAAATCAATGAAGTTAATGAGGAAAAACTTCGAATATATTGTCTTTGTACTATTTTCAGAGCACATGTCAAAAAGGAATAGCAAACTGGACTGAAAAAGGATTGATGTTTGAATCAGAAGGTCTCTGAACAAACTGCTCAAGGAACAAACATAGCTCAATTTCAAAAAGCCTGTTTCAGTTCTTCTGTCACAGAGAACGGTTTAGATAATCATTCTTTCCCTTCACCGATCAGGTCAAGTGAACACTCTACTGCACTACCACCTGTATGTAATGTATTTATCAAACACTTATTGTATATAGTTTTAGCATTTAAAAAAAAATCTTTTGTTGTTCCTGAAAGTCTTTTGTTGGTAAAAATGACTTGTAGATGATGCTGTGGCTGAGGGGTAGAGCCAGCATCTTGTTATTGTAAGGTCCCTGGTTTGATTCCCCTGGTCTGCATGTTGAAGTGTCATTGAGCAGGACACTGAACCCCAAACTGCTCCTGATGTGCTGGTCAGCACCTTACTTGGCAGGCACTACCATCAGTATATGAATGTATGTATGAATTTCTGTAAGTCGCTTTGGACAAAAGCCTCTGCTAAATGCCCTAAAATGAAAATCATGCTGTGACATAACAATTTCCCTTGTGGGATCAATAAAGCATGTCGGTCTCTCTGTCTTATGTCTGTATAAATTAAAATTACTGTATCTTGTATAGTCTTTCACTGACCATGCTGGTCAAGTACTCTGTCAAAATGACCACGCTTTATGTGTCATTTCACGACGTAAAGCTGTTGCCAAGAACAGCTGTACGACAGCAGCTTACCTGTGCACATCGGCCCAGCTCTGTGAGGCCGAGGTACTGGAATATCTTCAAGGCTAACTCGTACGGCAACTCAATATCAAAGAAGGGAATGTCATTGACTTCATTCTGCGAAAGAAAGAATGGAAACAGACTTGTTATCCTGTTCAGCCACCATCCTCACCATCAGCCCTCACTTTTGTTATCACACCGTCTTCTTACCAGATCATGAATGAGCTGATCCAGCAGCTTCACGTCCTTCTTGACCTTTCTCTGAGGATGCTGCTGCAGGGATGCACTGCAGGCACTGGTCATGCTGTTATACTGCCTCTTTCTCCTGGTTCTCTCCTCCTGGATCCTCTCCAGCAGGGGGCTGGTCCTCCCACCCAGCAAACTGTGTGCAATGGACACATACTCAGGCTGATTCCCCGAGTCTGCTGCAGCCTTACCTCCTTCTCCTCTTCCAGCAACACATGCTTCGTCCTCAGTGTGAGCCCCCTCTCCTGGTTTTGAGGGACTACAGGCCTCGTTTAGATTTTGTTTCGAGTCTTCAAAATACCTATTTTTCGAGGAGTCTCTCTGGCCCGAGGAATCACCCGAATGCGAAGAGGCACAAACAGGTCCCTCTGTTTTGCTCGTTAATTCTTGTTTCCAACGCTCCCTGAACGCAGCAAGTTCTTCCCCGGCCATATTTCTCTATCATCGTTGACGAAACATACTTTACAGTGTTAAAGAGCGTTGTCGTATCAATTTATTAGTATTAAAGATCAGTTGAGGGAAGCCAGAGCTCGACACCGACGCAAAACAAGCGCATGTCCTTCCCTATAAACAGACCGAAGAGGGACAAGGCGCCGCTGCACAAAAGTTCCGGGAGTTTTTTAATTCCGCATTTTTATTATAGAAGCGGCAGTTTCTCGGGAATAATATACGTCTCTGTGGCCACAACCGGCAATTCTACTGAACATTAACCCATTAACTAACCCTAACCCGAACATCCCAGGTGCAGCAGGATGGTCATATTTGAAAATAATACACAATGCATCTTTTCCAGTTGAAAAATAAAACAAGAGAACACAATGTCCCAGAACGACCAATAACAAAAGACTCCTCAGATCGAACCAGGCAGGAGAGATTCAAGAGTTAACCACTGCATCGCTCTTTTGGGAAAAGATGATGTAAACCCCTCACCATGTGACACTGTCATGAATAATACAGTAGAGAGAGAGAGAGAGAGAGAGAGAGAGAGAGAGAGAGAGAGAGAGAAAAGGGGAGAGAAAGTGGGGCGCAAACACGGTAAAGGTTTGATGAGAGAGGAGAAGGAGAGTCATTTATCTCCGAGACTTAAAGAGAGAAGACTGGTTTCCTCTGTCAAAGAAGATGTGCTGGCTGCCGACAGACCAGCCTTTGCTCCGGCCCGGTGACTCCACCTGCAGCGGCCGCCGGCCCTCGCCGTGCTCCGTGGCTCAGCTGCTCGCGTCGCGCCTGCGGACGATCGGGGACCAGCTGGAAAAGAGCTGGGCGGCCGGGGAGACCGAGAGCCGGTTCGTCTGCGGGGGGACGGAGCTGATGAGCGGGCGAGGCCACCTGAAGAGCCTCCTGAGCACAGCGATACACTTCACCGTGCTCGTGCTGGCGGTCGCGAGGCGACACCTGTAGGGCGCGAGGCGGCAACACCAGCAACAGGTGCGTAAACAGCCTGCGTCACGTCACCTGCGCAGGTTTTAAATTGAGTTAGCGGCCGTAACGAGGAAGACATAGAGTAGGTATGAGCAAAAAGCCGTTTCTGTGAAGGCGTTAATGTGCGTGGAAACTTGTTACAGACAAAAACAAAGAAGTCTGAAGCCAGGTGTGTGTGAGCACCTGGCTGCAGGAAGTTAACGGCGGTAAAGTTGTGAGGTCCTTCGGACAGTTTTCTCTTCAGTCGCTGGGCTGAGAAAACTACAACTTCTTCAAGTGTTGGTTGTGTGTAAATGTCCAAAGATGTATATTAAAAACAATTCCCCTTAAAAGTTCTGAAATGTATCCACGTCACAACACTGAACGCTTAATAACCATGAGAGGGGAAAAACACCACAAAGCCTGTGACGTGAACCACCAGGCGCTAAATAGATTTATATATTTAAACACCCCTTAGCATACAAACCAAAAACATGGTTTTGCGTCTGATTTCATGCGTAAAATGACATTAATAAATGTTCTTGCGTGTGGATTTCACACTTCATTCATTCATTCCATGTATATTAAACCATCCTAGATTTGCGTCTCCTTCCGACCAGTCAATGTGGTCATCTTTTCCAAGTGTGTATTCTCGATACTTAATGTGCATTTATAACAATATGGGAATCAAAAGATGAGTAAGAAACAGATGTAGCCTATTTGTCCTCAAAGATTTTTATTTTATTATTTTTTTTTTTTACTGTACAAACATTTATTTTTTGTTACCTCATGTCATTTAAGTGCATATTTATATTATGTCTTGCGCAGATGGTGCCTTTAGGACCCCGCATGAGGAACTGGCTCACATCATTTGCGCTAGCAGCAAGAGATGCAGGAGGATGCGGTCCAGGAGGAGTTGTGCCCGACAGAAGAGGAGGACGACGAGGGGTTAAATGTGTGTTTTATGGTCGGGACTTTGTGTCTGACTAAAAATATTTCATGAAGACTCAGTCAGGCCTGATGTGGATGCACTCTGAGTTTCATAAAGATCCGACACGCTGAACCCCAGCAGCCCCTGCAGCCAGTCGGTTGCTCGTCCTGCCCCCTGCGTGACTCCCCGATTCAGTCATCCCAGTAACAAAATGGTGATGTAATCCTCCCCTGGTAGAGCGGAGGGAAAAGCTTACTAATAGGACTCCCTTTTGCATTTGCAGCTCCCACAGTGCAAGAGCATGCAAAGGAGTTATACTGATTAGACCTTCATAAATGCATCTAAGGCTACAAATAGTGCAGCGATCCTGAAAAATGCACTGAAAAAAAGACCTGTTTCTGAGCTTCATAATGCACTGTACTGTTTTTTATTTATATAAGCTATACTGTACATGTACACATGTCAATGAGAGGGATGAATGATTTTTTATAGATGTTTTCTACAGTGTTTAGATGATGTTTACACATTCTCCTGTGCTTTAGCATTATCTTTCGCAGGCAGTGTTCAGTGGCTTTTTTTACCCTAAACAAGATACAGGACCTGTGCATAGGACGCTGTTAATGCTGTCTGTGATTTCTGGAAATAAGCTTTCTCTCATATGTCACGTGTAATGTGAGCAGAATTACTGAAACTGTCCTTTTATAAAGTGTGTGCTATTTATACTTGAATATTTCATATGGATTTTTAGCAGTTAAAAGTAATAAAACATCTTTCTGAAATAAATCCTCTGTGGTTGCGTCATTGTAACAAGAAGAAATATGCTCCATAAGGTGAGCTAAAGTGCTTTATTTTTTAAAATGGAAATCATCTGCACTGCAGTGCATTCAGCATTCAAGTCACACCGTCTATTATGCAAACAATTAATTAAAAGGAAATGATTCATATTACCAATATTCACTAAAATAACAATGAACTGCAGTTTGCAACATGGCCAACTTTCAGACATGAGCTCCCACTGTCGATTATTTAAACGCACAACACTTGATACAAATCTACAAAATGTTATGCCATAAACAGTTGCACTATTTACTGTTTACATTCTGGCTAATTAAATCTTACACACAACGTTCATTACTCAATATCTAAATAACTTTAATTGTCCTAGAGACAGCGCAAATGTTTGCACTGATTTCCTACAATCATTCTGAGACATTTTCTTTATTCAAAAGGGCGACTATCCCATTTTCAAATAAATATCATAAAACTAAATAGCAACATCAGTTATTGGTTGAACCGATATAAATATACAGATATGACAAAAACTAAAGAATACAAAACCATAATGTTGCACCAAATTGATCCCAAATAGAGTGCTAATGCCATGATGACTTACATTATCACCACATTAAATCAAAATAACATTCTTTAACATGTGTTCAGTGTCAAATAAAAAGTTGTTCAAAGTTCACAACAGTGGCTAAATCTACATACACAAAATGAGACTTTTGCCATAACTCCATGACAACAGTCCAAGTGTAAAACTTATAATAGTCCAGCTTGTGTCTTTTAAGTGATACCATGTTGATAATTTAGTTTGTGCATGTGGCCTCTACCACCAGCTTCATGTGTCCACACTGAAGATAATGTGATTTACACAATTCTTAAGTACATTTTATGTGTAACTGCAATCATGCTTACCCTGATCTAAAGAGGTGCGGTGCTAAGGTAAACAGAGAAAGATGACACAATATTGTCTAACTTGCATTACAGCACCGGCACATCCTTACGGGTGCATGTGATATGTTGTCAGCGCTCAGTAGATCTGGAAGTGAGCAGAGGTGGTGCCGTCCTTCCAGCATCGCAGGGTCTCAATGACAGTAGAGCGACACAGCGGGCATGTCCTCTCCCGGTCGAACCACAAACACAGGCACTCCTCGCAGAAGATGTGCTGCAGAGGAATATGATGTACATTTACAGTTTAATTTCCGTAAGAGAGAAGTAGTACAGCCAACTGGTCTTTCTTAAATGTGTGGTAAACACATTATACAAGGGTTGGATCCACCCTGCAGCTATGAGCACTGTTCAGTTACCGATACGAATCCTTTGACCCACCACTTACTTTATCAAATAATAATAGTAGGAGTATACAAAAGGCAACGTAGGTATGCAATTTTCTAAATGATTTGTTTACTTTCACATTTATACTTGAAAGTACAATACGTGAGAACTGGTCACCTGTGGAATTCATACTCCAAACAAAAGGGGGGCAGCATAGCACCAGAGTAATCACAAATTGATGACTATGTCTGGACTGAGAGGTCAAAGCACCAGGGGAGTGTTGCTGTTGTTTTCTTTTGGTCTTTCACCTCTTCAAGTACAAACTGGCTATGGGCTAGCTGGTTAGCATTCTAACTTCAATCCTTTACAACACTATACATACGCAGATTCTACATAACAATACAGAACTATAACCTATCCACATTGTGTTGATAATTTCAGTTCCTTTTGGAACGCTTTAAACCCAAATTATACATTGCACCTTTAAAGAGCAACTTAAAACCAGCTGACAATACTTGTTTTTACAAAAATCTAGCAGATTATCCTCTCACCTGGCTGCAGTGACAGTGAATGCACTTGAGGGTGTATAGAAACACTGTGACTAGGGTTGGGCAATGTATGCTGAATTGGCATATGATGATCTCTACAGTGAAACATTGTGATGGACGATGACATCATTGTTTATGAATGTGAGGCAGAATATCCCCTCACTGTTGTCGTAAGGCAACAGTTGCGTTTTAACTCTCCACTGTATCCTATCCTTTTTCTGACATGACTCTGGTGGGGAGCCTTTTTAAATCACGATGTTATGATGGTCAGGGATTAGTAGTCGATGGCTTTCAGCCCAATTGTGACATCACTGTTAGGTCACAGGTCTAGCTCAACACACTTCTGACCACACCAGACTACACCCATCATTGATGATGGCTGAGGACAGAGGTTTAGCAAACCTTGTGACTCTGGTTGACAGAACCTTCAGCCACAGAGGGCAGTAAAATGCTACTACTAAATTTGATTTATACATGTCTTGACCTTCTTCTTACTAGTTTACTGAAACCTTACCTGACAGAGAAGGGCTATGGGGTCTCTGAAATCAGCCTGACAAATAGCGCAGACGTCGCCCGCCTCGCTGCATTGCTGACTGCCTGCCCTTACTCCATAACTCTGGATGAGGAAAAAAAAAAAAAAAAAAAAAGAGTGAAATTTCACAACACAAAGTTCAACATAACCAATTTCTGTGACTAAAATTAGTCTGAATCTGACCTGGGAGCTGCAGAGCATGACCAAGGCCTTGCGTATGGCAGATACACGTCCACAGATGTCAAAGGACTGCAAAACAATACCGATAAAGCACAGTTATTTTTTAATTTGTGTATTTAATCAGAACTACAAAAACCTCATCACATGGCAGCCATTTTTCTCCAATTCACGCACAGGTGGGAAGCTTAAACGCTGGAATAACGTGATACTGCACTGTTGTCGTATAAATGTAGCTAATCTGACACATTGGTGTCATTTACAGCTTTACAATCGTTCAGCAACTGAAAAGATAGAGGATATTGTAAACCTGGGGGCACAACAGGCCATATTCCAAGGTAAAGCAACATATGTGGTAACTTGTTGGCTGATGCGTCCAGCAACTTCTTAACTAGTATTACTGTTTGATCACACCATGTGTTTGACTTCCAGGTTTAGACAAATGTCTTCAAGATATGTGCACTACTTCTGAATTAATTTAGTTCAGGAGACTAAGAGTCTACTCGCTTCACACAGCCAATGCTAACCTGCTACTGTTTAGACAGAAATGTTTCCTATGTCTATCATCTTAGTATTGAATGCTATAAACACACAGTTCAGCTGAGGTAAATGGGAATGTGGTTTTGCCAGGTAAGTATTATACACTTCAGTTTCGATGATTAAGCTAGGGGAAAATGTAGGGCACCGTCAGACTTATTACAGTTCATCCTGGGGGGAACATGACCAACAACTGCAACAGATGTCACATAAATCCATCCAGAAGTTGTTGAGACATTTTGTTCAAAACCACAAATGTCAACCTGATGGTGGTGCTAGACGACAGGTCAAGGGAATTACGAAAGTAAGTACAGATTCAACCTCTGGGACCACGAATGTCGGTATAAAACATCATGACATTCAAGAGGTGGACAACTCCAAGCCACTGACAGACAGACGACAGACATCCACATTGCTAGAAATAGAAAAAGGTATACATTTATGTTTCTAAACAGAAACAAGATAGCACTTTGTCTGAAGAAAACAAGCTGTGCTGTGTCTGTGCAGTTTTGGGAGTTTTTAGTGGCAACATATTCCAAATGTCTATGAATTCATGTATACTCTGTTCCGTTTACATTAAAGCTACAACTGGAAAATTATAACTTCCTCTACTTACAACATGACAAGAGTGAATCAACAACTGATGCACATAATGGCATCAGCACTCAGTAATACCGTCACACTGCCAATATGGTGTGATCCTGGAAAACCCAGCCTGCAACGCAGCACACACACCCTCATCCTTCTGACAAAAAGCCTTCTTAAAATAAATTACCAAAGAAAACTAGAATGCCACTCAGCATATTCAAATCTGCTCAATCCAGAATTTTATTTGGGTTAATTATACTCACTCATAGATACGAGACACCTAAATACACCTGATTGTCATCAAGATCCATGCATTTTTCTCCAAGAACTATGTTCAAACATTGACAATTTCTTATCCAGATCTTCACCAACTGTTAATTTGGTCTAATTGTTGAAAGGGCTGACCCTTCCTCCATCCAAGTATCGTGGAAATCTGTTCAGTAGTTTTCGTGGAAACACACAGGCAGAAACATCACCTCCTAGGCAGAGGTCATTTTCTTTTCTCTTCAAACAACAGATATTGCTCAATCCAATAAGACAAGACATTATAAACTGCATCCGGTGAATCACTAGTGTATTAAAAGAAGCCTCGACTATAATTGTCAGCACACGCTACACAACACATGACAATGACAACTTCGCTGTGTACATAATTCACCATTGCATCAATGGGAGTTTTAGTTCAACTTAGTTTCACTTGTTCAGGTTCCCATTTGATTTCCTGAGCACAAACTGACTCACGCCTGTAAAAACGGCTTTCTCCTGACGTCTTTTTAAGTTATCTTATTAACTGTTCAGTGACTGACTCAGTTGTGACCTGACCTCCAACAGCTTTACAAAAAGTGGATGAGAGGGTGACGATACTTATCTGAAAAACTAATAGCAGGATTTCCACAAACCTTGCAGATACTACGGGTCCCAAACAGATTAACTGAAACTTTTCTGATGAAACAATTTTTTACATTATACAAGAACACGTAATAGTCTACAGCCATGCTAACAGCTGTGTGAAGCCCTATTTAGGTACATTAGGGGTTGAGCTGAATGCCAGCATGTTAACTGTTAAAATGCTCACAACAACAATGCTAATGTGCTAATGTTCCTGTGGTGGAGTGTCCAGATAGATTCGTTAAGGAAATGTGTAAGCTCTGAGTTTCAAAGTCGTTAGGGCCACTTGTTGGTCATTGAATTAAATGGCCTTCATGTTGGTTGCGAAGGCTAGGGGAGCCCAAGTGTGAATGGCTGTTAAGCTGTCTGATAATAAACCAAAATACTGAACAAATAAATTGTAAATAGTCATATAGTTCATCCTGAGAGGGACATGTACCAAATGCCATGGCAATCCTTAGAATAGTCATTAGGATTAATCCTCTGGGTGCCATAAATGTCTGTAGAATTTTCATGGGAATCCATCCAATAGCTGTTCTCAAACATTTTCAGTCTGGAACACAGTGGTGGACTGACGGACCAAGGGGCTGTCACTGCCATTACTATAGCCAACCCGTTAACATGACTAACACAATTACCATTATACTTCTTGCATACACTCCTGCTCCATGAGAGGCTGAAACCCTAATCAGTTTTACTGCCTAATAGTCTTCTGTTACTCTACCCAGTTGTCGAAATGCTAACTGTGCACACAAAATATCTCAAACACTACTATATAAACCATAAATAGGATCACCATGAAACTTGCTGAAACCATTCATGTCCCAAAACGAAGGCTATGTTTTTAACCTGATTGGCCCAATGACCGTTTGTCTAGCACCACCTTCAAAACCTAGTTCAGACACCTCAACTAAACCTCTACGAGCATCAATATCATCATGATCTAGGTTATCATATTCAGCCCCGTTTACCTTGCAAAGGCTATAGATGATGATGAGCGTGGCTCCAAGGAGGTAACTGTTGGAGGGGTCTTCTCCCATGATGTACTTGTACCACAGCTGGATGGGCACCAGGGCCCGAAACAGCTGGCTCAGCTCCTCGATCAGCAGGTAGAACTTACCCTGGAAAAACACACCAAGTTACAAAGTATATTAGGTGAGGAGCCCTTTTTAAATGAAACTTTGTGTTCATAATTAGGTGATGGTGACTGTGACTGTGCCCACTTAATATTGTGTTTTTTAAAGATAAAACAACTAAAGAAAAAGGGACTTCAGCAGTCCAAGTTTTAACCAAATGAAAAACACTGAATTGCGACAATATGTATTCTTTCCTTGATCCTCACACAAACTGTCCAAAAAGCAGAAAGACATCAACAGCTTCGGGGCACTCTTCTATCTAGTGAAGAGCAGTGCGGTATTAAAAGCTTAAAACAGCATGCCTCCAGCCCAAACATGGCTGCTGTCCAGGGCTCCGCAGTTTCACAGCAGTACAGGCAATTTCCCCACACTGCAAGGGAAACTGGCAGCAGCTCTTTCCACCTGCTACCCGGTGCCCACATTAAACCCAGCCCTACGGGGGCTTGATAGCTGCCTTTAAATGGGCCTCCCCTCTCCTAAATAATCACATAAATGAACTTCTGCCTAAGTCCTCACTGCCACAAAGTGTGTTAAGTGAACTGGGGACGGTTAAGAACAGAGGCAACCAGAATGGAGGCAGACCTGATTCCCCGATGGCCCCCGTGGCATCCCAGCTTGCATAATGACTTCCTGGATGTTATCTGACAAAGATTGATGACTGTGAGCAGAGAGCCACAAGCAGCCAGGTTGGTAGGGGAGGAAGACCTCTGCCAGTGGCTAATTCATCTTCCTTATTGTCCCTTCAGCCCCGTATCCCACAGTGCCCATCATGCCCACGCAAAAAACTGTCAAATCTAAAGTTTGGACAGAAGCCAAGGAGTTTGAGTAAGCTCCACTGCGGGCCTTGTCTGAGTCGTTTCCTGCTTGGTTGCATCACTCGCTTCAATGTCTTTAACCAATCCACAATCGCACACACAATCACACAATCACACATACATACATACATACATACATACATGCATAACTGTACATTCTAATCTGCAAGAAAATGATCATTACATCTATATTTATTTGTTTACTCTAGGGGTAAGTGGTTGGGGGATTTATTGAGTATGAACTTTTTATGGATAGGGTTAGGGTTAGGGTTAATCTTCCCTACTGCATTACTCAGAAAAAACTCAGCTAAACAGTGTTGCCAGTACTGTCACGTCTTTTTCTATGGGCTATCTTCAAAAGGTTTCTTGTGGAGTTTTGCTATAAACAAACACAAGTTACATTCACATTCATTGTTTCATATCAAAAACACACTGTATGCCTCCTTGAGGACTCGTGTTGAGTGCATTGTCCTACCCCATAAAATGTTTGCAAGGCTGATTTTGTTTTTTAAGATCTTTAGTCAAGGTATTGTTTACATCCATGTTGGCTTGGTAAAAGTCTTTTTCTTCACTGCCTTTCACTTTTTGCTGCTTTGCTGCCACCAATTATTGATCAGTGGAACCAACAGCAGTATGTTAATCATGTCATCCGCCTGTAGAACTGGAAGTCTTCAATCAGCTTATCGATTATTTTGAAGATATCTTTTTGGCTTTAATTTTAACGAAATTAAACATAAGAGTGCCTGATTCTACACAGAACACACTCAACAAAACAAACATGGAAGGGGAAAATGAGACAGATAATGATTACATAATGTTGCTTTAACTGTTGATACAATTCAGTGATTCAACAAGCAAAGATTCCACACATTCACTGGTTCCGCAATTTGTTCCCTTTCTCTTTCCCATTCTAAATATAATTAATTTAGATCTAACAAACAAACTTAAGGTGTCACCTTGAAATGTCAGAGCTTGTGAACATATTTTTTCACTCTTTTATGACATTTTAAAATCAATTATTAATCAATCAAGTGTTCAGTTGCTTAAATAATCTTTACATGCAACTCATAAATCTTGCTCAAAGCCAATAGAACAGATTTGTGGAGCAACACCAACAGAGCAAAAAATAAACTAAAGATCAATATTAGAGAGACCACATTTAGGAATCACTGCAAGTGCCAAAAGACTCTCTGACAAAAGAACCTCTTGCACAACAACAATGAAAATACTATATCCACAAAAACACTTGATGTTACATGATTAAAAGGACCCATATATTAGCAGTAGATATGAGCCCCCTAAGAATTTAAAACAAAGCCGTCATGGAACTTCTGTATGCGTGCACCACTGGTGCAGACTCGCGCTGATGGCAGTGATTATGTAGGATCATTAGTGTATCCATGGTTGGATGCAGTAATGAACCACACATGCTAATCATGTGACGTCATGGTGTTTGGAATAAAGAACACCATTTGGGCCCTATGAACTAGTAAATGTGATGATAAAATCAACGATTCCATACGACTCAACATGTGTCCCATCAAAACTGTCCAATTCTGTATCTGTGTGTAGTACATCTGTCTGTGTGTGTGCGTGTGCGTGTGTGTGTGTGTGTGTGTGTGTAGTACATCTGTCTGTGAGTGTGTGTGTGTGTGAGAGAGAGGAGGCTACAGGTAATGGTCCAGCTCCAGGGAGGGATGACCTCACCCGTGCAAACCCCCTTGAGGGCAAATGAGCTCAGTTGCTGGCTGCCGTGGTTCTGATAGGCCTGCAGGTTTGTTTATCAGTGGAAAATTTAATCCTAATACTTTGTAAACCCTCTCCTCCTCCTCCTGCCATCCAACACAGAAACACACACACACACACACACACACACACCAAGAATACGAGCTGCACCTGTAAGGAAATCAAAGTCTATATCTGTGTTTGTGTGTGTGAGTGTGTCTGCAGTCATATTCCGTAGCCTCGGGCCAGACTAACCACGCACGCAGACACCCACATGCACAAGCTCACCTAAGAAGTACCATTTAAAAACCTTATGAATACAAAACAGTTTCACACTGTGACCCTTCAGCAGTTTCTTCACTCAGTGGAGTATTTCATCATAGTTCAGCAATTATTTTCTATTCAAATCATCAACCAAGTCTCACAACTTCGACTGTGAATTTCCTGTGACTCAATGTCAGTTGATCAGAAACCGTCCGATATCACAGATATTTTTTTTTTTTGCTTTTACAAAACATAATGCAGAAAAAGATGCTTGGGGTAATTTATAATTATCAAATTCCCAGTGAAGTTAAATATTTCAGTTTGTTGTCATTTTGGACAGTAAGGTTTAGAGTTAAACTGTAAATTGTTTTTGTTAAACTTTAGAACTGTTTGATTTTTTTGGTTGGGCTCCCAAATTCAACCTCTGCATGGGTTAAAATTACATTATGTAACTGATTTTAGGTTTTAGGCCTAAATTAAAAGCTGGTCTATGTCATCATTTGTTTTTGTTTTTTTGTTTTCAGTTGATTTAATGTACAAACATGCATGAACTAGTTGGGAAAAACGCTACAAGGATTAAGTTTCGCAAATATCAAAATGCTAACAATAACACTTACGAACAAACAGCAATTCTTTTATGAATTAATATAATTACTACTACTATTAAAGATGTTTAATCCTCCAGCTGTGTATTGTCCAGTTGTGAACTACAACTGTCCAAAACCTACAGAAGTTCTGTTCACAATGATGTAAAATAGATAACACAAAGGATACAAATATTTCTGTTTTTTGCATTTTTTCTTTATGATTTAAAACGATTCATAAAAAAACAAAATATTGACAACTTGATCAATTATTTCAGCCCTTCATATAATGAAGCGAGTGTGTCCCGTGAAAATATGTCAAATGAATCAATAAAAGTCACATTTTCTGCAGATGTAATAAGGGTCAGAGGAATTACCAGTTGGTTACTTACCCTGGATTTGAAGGCCAGGATTATTTTTGGCAAAAACAGGATGAAGCATTTCAAGCCAATCGTGAAGTACTTGAGGACAAAATCAGTGATGCCCACCGCCCAGATCAGATCAAAAAAGTCGAAGCTGTTGAGGTTAGGCTTGGCAAATATGAGGCTAGAAGAAAAAAAACAAGATGGAGTTGTCACAGGGAGGTCTGATGTCTTTACCTGGGTTGGTAGAGCGACAAGCAACAGCAAGGCAAATGTTTAACATAATGTAAGAATCAAAATAATAATAACAGAAAGACATGAAATACTCACAGGACAAGATCAGACAAGTACAGGAACAATCCCTAAAGGAAATGGAGGTAAAAATAAAATGGCTTGAACACAAAATGAATGAAAAAAATAAAAATATATAAAGCAAATCCAAAACCGAAGATGGCAGCCAAAGAAACACACAGCTTATATTCAAATACCTGCCGGTAAACCTACCTGTTGTGAAGCTCCTCGTGACTAAATGTGTAGAAGATGTACACTATATTCCCTGCAAGGAACATGAGGATCCATAGAGCAACAAATACAGAACGCTCCTCCTGGTGACATAAGAGAGACACACAGACATTACAATACATTTCTTTACATTTTCTTCACCTTTTTGAATGTTTGTTGTCATATTTGACTATGTCATTACCTTTCGAAAATGTTAAAATCCTCAAACACTATCCTCAATTTGACAAAATAAAGTGATTTAAAATAAATGGAGCACCAAGAGAAAGCATATATATAATATAATCCTTTATTTACTATAAACAATAAATATGTTTAGCCAAAAACCTATTCCAGCTTGGAAGTAAATATACGGTAGTTGTTTACCCGTAATGACACTTGGTGCCTAAACGTGGAATTGGCGTAGGCGAACGTGCTGGCCATGCCCACACACACAGCAATACCTGCAGGAGAGAGGTGCAAAATCATCACCAAAACGGAACAATTACTGCTAATGATTCTGTGTTGTATGACATGTTAAACCCCATTACTTAATAAACTCATGTACCCAGCTTATGCTGAAAGCAGACTTTAGCCAGCAGAATGAGTATAAAGGGGAAGCCCCTCTGCAGCCATGTGACTACTGCCTTCAGTTCAGACAGTGCAGGGGCCGGGGTGGATGGGTCTTCCTGGGACTCTTCCCTGGAGCTATGCCTCTCAGAGGCAGCTGCCGTGGTCGCCTGGTGGAGTAGAGAGGAGGTCCTGTGCTGCAGGGGATGGTGGTGATGTAGGTGGTGGTGGTGGTGGTGGTGGTGCTGGGGTGGCCGAGGGAGAAAAGGTCCACCATCTGTGCGGTGGGGGCCACCTTCTTCTCTGGACGATGCAGTCATCTGAATAAAAACTTCAGGGGGAGACCCCAGGACTAACCCGGCTGCCTGGAACTGGGCAGAGGAGACAGAGCTGGAGGGAACACCCACAAGGCCGGAGAAGATCTGCTGGGGTGAAGCGGGTGAGTCGGGTTTCAGGCAGTCAAACACACCACCCTCATCCAGGCTGCTCTCTGATCCAAGAGTTTGGCTTCGACTCCTGCGTGGGGAAAGAGAAAGCCAGGAGGGGTGGCTATGCTAAATTTTTCATACCATATATTGCATATTATTTTAATACATCCTGTTTTGTGTTGTGCTGTCATATGTGGGTGTGTGTATGGAAATGGAAGGCAAATTCATAATCCACTTAATCATTGATTTGGGCGAACATTTGATAATTGCAGTGAGACAGTGGCCATCTCTGGGATCACAAATGTACCTTTTAAGACAACCTGCTGCAGTGTAACATGTTAACAAATACGGTTCGACTAAATCCCCTTAGGTTTTGTGTTGGGAGCACTTTGAGACCAAATCAGCTGCAAGTTATTACCACATCCATGAAAAAAAAAGCCCCAGACTGTCTGCATGTGGACAGTCTGGGCCATGCTGAAACGTTACATTTGGCTCGTATATCGACAAAAGGGGTTTGAAACGGCAGCTGTGAAGCTCTTAAGAGCTTTTCTTCCCACCTTTCAGAGGGCATGCCATCCGTGTTACTGCTGTGTCTCCTCTGCATGGCATACCGCTCATCACCACATGGCCCGGCCCTGCAGGTGCAAAACAACATCAACAGTGTATGACTGACAGACAGCCCGGCTGTTTAACTTACACCCTGTTTCTTCAGCTATTCAGCCTTGTTTACGTTCAACGCGTTAGACAGTAAGCTGCAAAACAATGTAGACGCCCTTACCTGAATGAGATCAGTTAATTGCTCTTCAGCTCTTGTCATGTTTGCTTTCAGGGTTAGCTAGGTTGGTGTTGCTTCCAGAGATGCACCGACGGTCCAGCAGCAGCAGCAGCGGCGGCGCCTCGAAAAACTTCCTGTATGACGTCAGCGAGGGCGCCTATCTGCCAATCAGCGTCCTCCTTCCGGCCACAGCACATCCGTGTTGGAAATTTGTTTTGCTCAAGGTGGATGGCAGATGTCGCTGGATAAATATCATGATCACTGCTCACCAGACGTAACGCGAGACATTGCAAAATCGGCTTCGTCAAAGGAGACGAAATTGCGTCACTAGACTGCGTCATATTATATTATTTTCTTCTTTATGTATCAGCGTATAGCTTATCTAAGACGGAAAGCTAATGCTAACGACAGCTAGCTTGCAGGCTAACAAAGCTGTCTTTTAGGATGAAATGCCGTTAGCGTTGGTGCCCAGCAGTTACGTGTTTCGAGCTTCAGTCCGCCTTCTACATTTACAGTAATTGTCGGTTTTGCGCAACTGCGAGAGTTTAACCTGCAGCATGGGTTAGCTAACGTGGCTGACTCTACTCTGAAAATAACACAACCTCACTTACTGGTACGTGTGTGGCTGTTTTCTCATATGTGCTGTCAGATTAAGCTAGCTAACGTCAGTTGACAGAGCTCGTTTTTTTTTTTTTTTTTCAGTTTTAGAGTGACGTTGGCACACGTTATTATTCGCTCTTGACATTAACGTAATCAAGGGAATTGATGCTGGTGGAGCTTTGATGTTTTGGACCGACACTGTCACCGGCACCTCCCCCAGAAAGCCATGCTATGATGGTGCTACGGCGGTTACTGAGAAAGCGCTGGGTGCTGGGTGTAGTCTTCGGACTGTCTCTCATCTACTTTCTCACCAGCACGCTCAAACAGGTACAGAAACTCCCACCACACTGAAGCATAAGGTAATCTGTCTTTCTAGCAGGGCGGCCAATGTTAACAAATAATAGGAAGAGAATCAGCCAGATATACAGCCAGAAATAACCTGATGAGCATGTCTGTGTTTGTCTCAAACAAGAAATCACCTGACAGATCAAGGCTCCACCTCACAAGATCATATGAACCCAATATTGCCTCAGAGCAGCCATGCTTACTCACTTGTAATATTGCCTTCAATGGCTTAATTTATCAGCTATTAAAGGGATAGCTACCTTCATTGTAATGATATAGAAAACATCTATATCTCTATTTTTAAGGATCTGTATTAAACTGACTGGAATGTTACTGACATTAAATGGCCAGGTAGATAAGCTGCTCTGATTTCTTGTTTTTGATCTGATAGATTCTGATTTTAGGGCGCCAATTAATGACCGTGGAATGTCTTTGGAGTCAGTGGAGACTAGTTAATAAAAAGTAGAAACAAACTCAGATGGGTCATTAATATTTTCCCCCTGCATTTTAGGGTTTAACACAGTAATTGATTATTGAGCCTGATATTGTCGACCACTTGGCCTATCACATATATGTCGGTATGGGCGTATATGTTGCCCGATATGAAAATACTTGTTTTTAGGGATAATAATGCAGAAAAAAGATGATGCAGGGGACAATTTATAATCATTAGAATCCAGGTGAAGTTTACTGTTTCAGTACTCTGATGTCATTTTAGAAAATTAAGTCTTTTGTTAAACATCAAAATATCCTCCCCCTGCTTCATATTTTTGTCAGTATGTAAATATTGTCAATATATTAACAACATCAGTAGTCATCCTATATATTGATGTTGGAATTTTTTAGTTGCTGATGAGATGAGATGAGATGTACCCTCATTGATCCACCATAAAGGAAATTCAATTTGATATTTTAAAATCAGTGTCAGCATCTGCCCCGAAATTGAGTATTGGTCGAACATGAATCAATTTAAAAAGTAACAAAAACTAGAAAGATTAATCAATGATGAAAATAACTGTTAGGTACAACTGTTAAAGCGCTAGAGTAATATAGTGCTTTTTGTAATATGCCTCTCATCACATACATGCTCTACCACAATCAGAAACAAATTAGGGCTTCAGTGTCTTCAGGACACAAGAACACTTTAACATGTAGAGAGGAGTGGATGATCTTATCTAACTCCCAAAAGCCTCAGCTGACATATTTCAGAAAAAAGTATTTTCTTGCTTCAAATTTGTATCCGCAATTTCTTACCTAGTCCAAAATTCCTTTTTTTTTTTTTTTTTTTTGACATATCAACAATTTAAAACCTAAGGATATTCAGTTTACTTTCACGGGTGGCTAAAATTCTCCATTCTTCATTTTTTTTTACATGATTATTAATCTTCTTATTGGCTCAGCTCTAAATAAAATTAGAACTTTGCAACAATTTGATTGTATTTATTAGCCAATGATCCAACAGCTGCTTTGTTAAGAGACTGTTTAACATGTGACATATCCTCTCTAACAAGGAAAATGGGGTCCAGTACATCATGTTTTAATTTTAATAATACAAATAATGATATCTGTATTTATGTATCACTTTATCAAAACAAAGTGCTTGTGTTACAAAGCATTTCTCATAGCAAGCAAAGAACACAGTGCATAACAGTGAAACACTTAAAAACACAGTAATAAAAGAATAAAATCAATCACTCGCATAAAAAAAAAGATATGAGCCTATGAACAGAATAAAAAACTAGAATAAATGAAATCAGGGAAGGCAGTGTGAGAAAGTTAAGCTCAGATTTAAAAGAAGCCATGACTAATATTTGGGTAACGTATCAGCACTATGTTTGAACTTTGCAGGAGGAGCGGACCATACGGGACCGCACACTCTTAGAGGTTAGAGATTCGGACCATCGCATCCCCTGGAAAGTCCGTTTCAACCTGGGAAACAGCAGCCGGCAGATTACTCAGTGCAGAAACTCCATCCAGGGCAAGACACTGCTCACAGACGAACTCGGTGAGTAATGCAGACGTTAATCACCACCATACAGTGATGATAACACAACAGCTCGATGGGAATGTTTTGGTGCCTTTTAATCAGTGTTTTTGCTTATCTGTGTTAATGTTTTACAGGTTATGTCTGCGAGAGAAAAGACCTGCTGGTTAACGGCTGCTGTAATGTGAATGCTCCCAGCAGCAGACAGTACATCTGCAAAAGCTGCCTCGCCAATGGCTGCTGTAGCGTCTATGAGTATTGCGTGTCTTGTTGCCTCCAGCCTGATAAGGTAATCTGTGTTATCAAGGATGTTCAGGGACTTGGGTTATTACTGTCATCAGAAAATGCTGCCCACACGATGCATGTGTAATTCTACACGCATACATTTAAACAGATTATTCTAAAATGCAAGACCACAGATGCTGTATGTCTCAAAGTTGAGTGTTCATTTTAAATTTTTGTGTACAGCAGTGACAATAAGTGATGAAAAAGAGCAGGTTTAACAGATTACAATCTGCACTCTTGTGTTTTACACATGCTCAGTTTCTTATCTGTGTGTACTTTTTCAGCAACCTCTCCTTGAGCGCTTCCTGAATCGCGCCGCTGAAGGTTTCCAGAACCTCTTCACTGCTGTGGAGGATCATTTTGAGCTATGTCTGGCCAAGTGCAGGACCTCTTCACAAGTATGTTATAAGATAAATAAAAGTGTAAACGATCGACACTGATAAACTGCAATCATAACTTTCGAAACACTGGCTGAAACACTTTCTAACTGATCTGTTTGTTAGATTAGTCAAAACGGTCTCACAGATACCATCCACACCTCCTGCCTGTTTTCTTGACAATTAAAGTCGACATGTCACTCAGATGTCAATGCTAGACAGAGGAAATGCGAACCTTTCTATAATGCATCTCCATGACTCATTGCAGTCGTTTCATCAAGAACTGGAGACGACGCATTGGGCAGCTCTCTTTATGAGTATTATTATGTTAGTTTTATGTCATACAGAGATTCTTCGGAGATTAGAATGTGTTTTGACATTCATTATGTACTTTCTTTGACCTCCACTCTCCAATATCAGTTGCTTTCAAAACTCAGGATTTGGACTTCAATTGTATTGTCAGTTGCTCTCCATAACAGCACCTAACACATCCCTCAAATCAGTGTTTTATGTCCTGGAGCTAAATAAAAGTTTTATTTTATGACAGGCCTAGTTTACTTTCAAAAATGAACCTATCATGGACATTTAAATGCACTCGTGTTTTTTGTAAATTCATTATATGTTTATCAAGCAGCACAAATTAAAGTTCTATCCTGACAAATAGATACTTGAATTTTTAACCTTTTCTTCTTTTTTCCTCTGATGCAGAGTGTCCAACATGAAAACACCTACCGAAACCCTCAAGCAAAGTACTGCTACGGAGAGAGTCCTCCAGAGCTCCTTCCTGTATGAACCTCTCGACGTTAGGATGTAGAGGAATAAAACCAGTAAAGCATCCTTGTTTGGACACCTGGCAGCGCTTTGAAAATAAGAAACTCTTTGCAAATGAACTGCTGTCTTGGACAATTTTGCATTAAAACAGTGTCAAAGAGATGAAGACATCCAAGACCAACCTCAAAATGGACAAATTCTCTATGTGATTTGATTATTTACACTTCATAAGTGCATAGAATGCTTCATACATTCATCCGTGATGATCATCAGGTCTACATAGCAGGCAGCTCATCCGTCAAAATCCACTTCAAACCTGTTCATTTCATAAAATCAGCTTCATTTTAAAAGAAGGTAACCGCCGTTTCATGTTCTGTTTAATATTTTAAAAACAGCCATGAATGTGTCATTTTTTTCTGTGTATAGTGCATGCATATGAAACTGCTATTTAATAAAAGTGACTGTGAAGTGGATTGGGTTATAGCTTTTTATCAGTGGTGACATTTGTAATTTCCTTAATAGCTGCTTTGATTTATCAATGGAGTATGTGTGTAGTTTACAGGCAGGCTGGATATTTTAAAGCTACCAAAGCCGAAAATATAATCATGTATTTTAAAGCTTGCCAAAGAAAATAATGTGCTAGACAAAAGGAAAAAGTAATGTGTGATCAAGCAGTGCCAAGTGAAATTGAAATCACTAATTAGCATTACTTTAATAGAAATCATGCAAACTAAGAAGGTTACTAAGGAAGCTGTTTTGTAAAAAAAAGACAGTTTCATGTAGATTTTCTATGGCAGTCTCAAATGTGTAGGGAAGTGTGTAGAATCACTAGAAACCGACCATGTTGTCAAAACTGTAAAAGCTCAGAGGCTTGTTCTGACCCACAAAAACAATTTGGAACTTCTATTGAATATTAATTGATCACTTAATTTGAGGAGGACGAGGCCCACATTAATCTTTGTTTCAGTGTTGTTCTCTCGCATTGCCTTGATGGGAGTTTTGACAGACTTATCTGCCTCACCGTGCACAGGTCCATCTGTCCACAGATTTCACCGTGGAGCACGGTGATTGGAGTTCAACCCGGTGGCTCTCTGAAGGTGATTCTTATCAGCCCCTCTTTCTACCTCAGGCAACGTAGCCCCGCTCACAGGGGATAGATGGTCAGAGCAAAAACAATTAATCATTGTGAAGGCCGAGAAAACAAACTGCCGTAATTAAGAAATGTATTAGAGCCCCTTTTCATTTGCCTCTTTGGCGAGTTGATTAATGACTGTCACATGGGAACGATGTCATTTGCTGTACAGTATCAAGTTTATTTGAACAAAGCCATTTTCTGATGCAGCTTTTAGACAAATAGTTTAACATTTTTTGGGAAATACACGTGTGGTCATGCCAAGAGTTTGATAAGAAGATTGATGTACAGTGTGTGCACCTAGCAGCTGGTCAGTTTAGCTTAGCATAAAGACTGGAAATGGAGAACAGCTCGCCTGACTAAGATTTCTTTTTTTAACATTTTTTTATGTAGGGTAAGGGTTAGGTGAAAAAATAAAAACAAACAAGATATAACATGTTAATAAGTTAGAGGTCCCTGTAGGTTACTTTGTCACTGTCGGCTTAGCTATGCAAGGCTAGTTATTTCCAGTCTTTATGCTAGGTCGAGCTAACCAGCTGCTATCGACATCCCACATTATCCGGACACATGAGAGTGACATTGACACTCTCAACGAACTCTTGGCAAGAAAGTGAATATTTGATTTAATTTATTGAACACCACATAACAGAGAATATTAACAAAGACATAAATGATAGCAGAATATGGAAGGGAGGCCATTAGCCTCAGAGGCTTGTCATCGGGTCATGGCCTGTTACGATCAAAATCAAATAAAAACTACTGATTACAATTTGAATGCAAACATGACTGTTTCTGAAATAAAAGTCATTGTCCTATACCATAGTATGTCACACTGAAAAGAAAAGTAGGCTGATATGAAAAAATGAAAAAAAAAAAAAAATTACTGATAAACGATAAGAAAAGTGACATAAACAAGTAAAATAAAGAAATATCTGTCTGTCTATGACTCTGATAATAACTGAGACGAAGCCTTAATTAGAGAATAATCATAATAATAATTAATGATAAGAAATTTCAACAGTTATTTTAAACACTGACAAGGACTGACCTGGGAGCTTTCACATTGTTTTATGATACGAGTCCTACATATTGTACAAAAAAATTGATAGATTAGCCTGGCTGTTTCTCAAAAAGTCATTGTATTCCTGTAAATGGTTTAACCAACTATTTCATAAGCTATACTCAAGGCTACACGCAGTTTTTAAATGTACTTAAAAACATAACATTCTTTAAATTCTTTATAGGCCACATTTCAAATAAAAAACAATACTGAAAAAGCTTGTTACCATTAAAGAAGAGCTGCCATAATCTGTAACCCTCTCTGCCTCACAAATCTGCTTGTGTAAAAAAAAAAAAAAAAAACTTTACAAGAGGTATCCACTCCCCTCAAAGTAGCTCTGATGGTTTGACTCATTAACTACATGTTTCACCTTGTTTTTCCCTATGACCTTTGAAATTTGGACAGGCAACTTAGACTCCAGCCAGTGCAGATAGTCCCTGGCCATCTTCAACAGGGTGTGACTCCACTGTTTCCTGTCGAATGCAGGCTTAGGCATTTTAGGCGGGGGTGGCGTCGGGGAGCATTCCCCTCCGAGGATTTCTTTCAAACACACTGTGAGCATTTTAACCCTGGAGATGGTTTCCTTGAGCTTGTCGTGAAGTGAAACGTCTAAGGGGTTCAAGTTATTCTTTTGGTCCTCCAGAACTTTCTCCAGGCCTTGAACCATGAAGAGGAAGCTGCACTGAACTTTTGACCCGTCCAAAGAAGAGTTCTGATTCGCCTCGAGCTCAGGGAATCCCGGGGGCCAGGTGCCAAGGTTCTTCCCATTGGCTTCGTCCTGGAAGAGAAGACCAGCACTGAATTAAAAGGTCCACATTTTTAAGAAAGGTGATTTTTGAGACTTTTCAACTTCAGAAAGACTATCAACTTTCACACAAAGTAAACCTTTAATTGGAAGATTTCTTCAGCTCATCACATGACATATCCAACATAATTGTTATTTTATATTGTAGTTTTACTTAATTTACTCACATTTACCACATGTATCTTTGCAGCTAGAGTTACAAGTTACTTGTAAAATTAAAATGTTGTCCTAAATCCCAGCCTTATAGATCATGAAGAGATGCATTTTTACAAATTGAAACTTTTGGAGAGTTTGATCTATAGCAATGTTTCACGATGACATCTTAAGTCTAAAACATATAGTGGGTAAAATTTGATTTACCTCAACTGAACACAACATTAAACTGCTGCTTACACTGCAATGCATCAATTTAACTGTAAAGATTGGACTGCTAAACCTATTTTATGTTTATGTTATGTAAAAAAAAAAAGTACATTGTGATGCTGCAACCTTTGCTTGTTTTTCCAGAATCACTCAATCTAAATATACCTTCCACTGCTGCCTACACAAAACAGAAAATCTCTTCATATTTATCACTTCTGCTGCTGAAACTGAAAATGTCCAAACTAGAGGCAGAAAACCAGTTTGATGAAGACAAAGACTACGCTTCCCTCGGATGTACTTCAAAGACACACAGGATTGTGTTACTTACAAAACTTGTCAGACTCCCGATAACTAGACTCTCGGTGAGGGCTGTCAGCTTTCTTGCCCTGCACGAAACTCCAACAGGATATTTCTTCGGCGCATGTCTTGCATCCAAGCTCTGCATCAGAATCATCATGCAGGCACACAGCACTTTTAGAAAACCTGCAAACAGATATCACACACATTTAAAAAAAGTTTGTGCGAAACACTGATGAAGGAATGCATAAGGAAAAAGTGGGTGACATGTCATACTGTACCTGCTCTGTATTTCATTCTGACTCTGCTCAACTTTTTAAATATGACAAGGACTTGATTCCTAAACTTATGCAAACCTGATGACCCAAGATCATTTTTATATTTGCACAGCTCTGAAAAGAGGCGTGTGAAAGAGGTGCTGGAGATAAACATCAACTATCTCTAACTTGGCCATATCCTTTGATGAGAAAAGTAAAATTGGCAAACCGATCAAGATAGGGTTTATTTGACAGGTCAACACCTTACGCAGTACTTTTTGTCAATTCCACTGAAGGAAACGCTGACTGAAGATAAAGAACTATGTGTGTAACAGAACTCTTGTGAAAGGTTTATTCATTTCCAGTGCAGAGATGTTCATAAAAAGAAAAACCTTGGGTCCAGTCTTTGCTCTGGTGAAATGATTTGGTGTGTACACAGAGAAACACAGAGATCATTTAATTGCTGGCTTTTATTTACCTTGCACAATCTACACACAACAGTGAACCTGTAGTTTGTAGAAGCATCCGACACCGAAGATCAACAACCATTTCATTTTTACATCCGTTCAGATTAAACACTTTTCTCAGACAAACAGACTTCTTTGTCGCACGTCAGTTGCTCATCACACACGTTGAGATGGCATGTTTTTGCGCGATGATTGATTCATTCCTGCTCTGATCCCCCTCACACATTACTTCCTCTGCGTAGATGTGACGCCAACCACAGACCCGACAATATCCTTTCATGTCTACGTGGTTCAGTTCTGTTTAACCCTGCGACTGCCTCTTCTACACGGCTGGTTCAATATCATATAGTCTGACAGTAAGCTGTACAATCCTTAGCCTGAAAGTGGAATGAATGAAACAGTTATTGTTTATTTTTCACAAATGAAAAAAGCAAAAACAAGCTGATACAGAATATTACATCATCTGAACGGCTTTATTGAGTTTAGCTAGAATAAGTTGTTAGAAATATCACAAAATCACAAACTTAACAGCACAGGCAGAGGTGTTACTTTTTGTTTTACTCTGATATACCTTGATACAGTGGTGGACTCGGGAAGCTCTCTTGGATATTTTGGATAAAAAATTAAAACATGGCCTCCACAAACCCCTGGAAAAAACATAAGATTCAAGATTCAAGATTCAATAAGCTTTATTTATCCCAAGGGAAATTGCTGTGCAACAGTTACAATACAAAGTGGGAAGAAGAAAATAGAGAAAGTAGAGATAACATAAATAAAATAAAATAGAGTAAGATACAAATAAAATTGAGGCTAACTTAACATAAATCAAACAGCAACTCAATATAACATGTAACAAAATTGTAGTAAAAACGTAGGTATATACAATATACAACAATGCACAGTGCAAAATCGAAATAAAATAAGTTCAACCTAAATGAGTAATGAGGGTAAGGGTGCTCTTCTAGAAAATGAGAGGACGCAGAGCCATATAGGCTGCCCCAAATGCCAGAAAGCGGTTGAGTAAGAAAACAGTTTCTTTATGAATGCATCATGTCACCTCTTCTTGCCCCTGGCCCCACAGACACACTCATTAACAGAAAAGGCAGGAGTCAGGGCAAAAAGATTTTATTTTTATAACAAAAACGTGAACATGAACAGAGCAGAGATGAATAACAAAATGAACACTGCGCTTTTCAAAAATGATATAAATAAATAAATACAAATAAAAACGGAAGAAAAGAGAAACAGAACAGCTGCTGTACATCTTCCCATTACTGACTAGGCAGCCTCGCCTAACTGGATCGTACCACCAACATTTTCTGAACTAAACACAAATCATTCCACCTGAAATAATAAATAAAACATTCATTTAAGATTTTTTTGGTGCACCAGCTTTATCAAAGTATCATTTCCTGCACAATGGTCACACCTTTCCTTCTGAAATGTGTCAGTACTCAATAACTCAATCACGCACACACTCAAATAAATAACATGACACACACAAACTGTTTGTTGGCTAAAAGGGTGAGAGGCTTCACATGGGATTGTAATGTAGCCCCTTCTTTGCATAAAGTACTTTACTGTATTTGCATTTATTCCTTCTTGCCATGAACACTGAAGATAAGTGCTACATTGTATAAGTAAAGTGCTATTTTACGAAAAGGTAAATAATAAATAAGAATATTTAAATTAGCATTGTTTTCAAAAAGCCTTTTTAAGAAAATAGATACACTTTCAATATATGATTATAATTTCAGCTACATCTCAGTCGGCTGTCCATATATTTAATTCACATTCATTCACTTCCAAAACAAATAAATATCAATAAATTACAATACGTGTAAGTATATAGATTAAAAGATGCCCATCGGATCTGAAAGGATTGACTGCCTGTCAGGGGCGGTTCTAGGGGGGGGCCAACAGGGGCCAGTGCCCCCGTAACTCTGAGTCTGAACCCCCCTGTGGTCCCTCTGACAGGGAGTCTGCATTAAAAATACAATGACAGATTTCTTGCAATGATTTTGTTTTGAAGGGAAAGGCTGAAATAAAGTGTCTCAGCAGTTTACTACCCAATCAAAATTGCTGAAATTGTAAACACTGTTTTGTCTGAATGAGGGATTTATCTTTTTTTCCCGGGTTGTATGTGCCCCCTAACAAAAAAGCCGGCCCCGACCTGGCCCCCCTATTAAAACTGGTCTAGAACCGCCACTGCTGCCTGTGCTGTCATGGGCGGCGTTCATGGTGCACCTTACAGACCTCCCCTGCTTTCAGTAACTCCAACACTTGTGTAGCCCACTCCTTCAGTCGGATGATGACACCCAATCCGTATAACTTTTTTGTCATGTCGTCACCGTGGGACAGCTTTGGTGGGGCTGGCTTTTCCGGCGGAGGGATTTTCGGGTCGGTATTCATGAATAGCTTCATTAATCTGTGTGACATATCGTTGAGTCTGCGCTCAACCTTTGCAAGGAGACCATCGACAGTTTCGTCTTCCAGAGAATGATGCCCCTGATATTCTTTTACCTTTGACATGTGCATTTCAAAAAGCACATCCTTGATGTAGATGTCCTGCAGCTTCTCAGGGATGGTGTTACCAGATATTGTGGAATCAGGGACATCATCCATCACTGGATCACTGATGTGATGAAATTTTGTCTGTAAGAGATTAGTGAATTCCTCATAAGTCTGGAGTGAACCTTGTAAAATATATATATATATTTTTTTACACAAAGGAGAGAAAATCAGCTGGCAGTTTAGAGCAGATGGTGATACAGATACTGACCAAACAAATGAAAATACAGAGATATCGACTGAACTCAATTCAGCCTCTCTCTGTATGAAGCACTTTTAAATTGTAAGTGGCGGAGTCTGCCATTCCCATGCTACATTCGAAAAGCCTTTGCATGAAATCCACTCGTTATTATTATTTTCTTACTTAATGAAGACCACAACTCGCTTTAATACCAACATGCCATGAAGCACAATGCACTTGCAATGACACATGCACTGCGCTCTGCACCAGATGTAAGAGCCCTATGTGTTAATAACAGTAAAACATCAATACAGGTCCCATATTTTAGAAAGAGGGACTTCAATGTCGATGTCTTTTTTGTTAATAAAGCATTTCTAAGTACTACAAATGATGTGAAAATATCTAAATCCACAGAGAAATGCCTACAGTCCTAATTCAGAAACCGTGCCTTAAATGAGCTGTTAGGGCTTGATGCCATGCCCCCAGCACAGTTATGGTTGCAAAACACACTGCCACAGTTGATGCAGAACCTTGGTTGGTGGTACCCGCTCTGGCCTGTGAGAGCTGACCAATCAGGCACTAAAACTAAAACATTAATGTAAGCCGAAGTTCAACGTGTTCTGTCGGGAGGTGCGGTGACCGGAACCAGCGGTGAAAGTTTAAGTGAAACATATCAGGATACTGGTGCAGCTCCTTCTGCCACTGTGTGAAATGGGTGTTTGATATCATCTCACATCGAGTACAGGCCCCTGAATTGAATTTAATGGAAACTGACTTTGTAAGACTTTGTAAAAAACAGCCAGTAACCAAACATCTGCACAAAAACACAGCCAAAATTAGGAACAGGAAACCATCCACTCGCAATGTGGTAAACCAACCAGAAGCACACTCCACTCAATCCTGCAGAATAAACTTAATAGTCTGCATTCCATTTAACCTCACATCAGGAAGTGCCCCTCACACCCATATTTCTGACGAAGCAGCTGCTCAAGGAGTGTTTCCTGTCCTATGAAACTGCACTTTCGCAGTGCGGAGGTCGCAGCCTGTCACTTACAGAAATCTTAAGGATCACAGCTTTAGTGCAGCTTTAAACTGACTGCCTCTGGGTTAGGGTTAGATGTGAGGGCAAACCTCTTTACATCTGTAAAAAGGGTTGTCCACATTTTGCATATTCAGCAGTGCATTCGCCTGCTACAAGGCTGGACTTTGCGGAAAAATGTCCTCAGAGGCCTGAGTGTCGTGGAGGGTTACAATAAATGATGCAACAAATTGTACAGGAAATACTGTGTGTCATACGTAGTAGTACTTACATATTCAGACTGCAGCTTTTTTGCTTCAAGTTCCAATAAGATTGTAAGACTTGTAGTCCCTTTTACAGCATCATCACAGCTGGATTTTGTGGTCGTGGTAGTCGGAAAAGAAAACCCCAGCCTCCACTGGACTCCCAGGAGCACCAGGACAAGTGCTAAGAAAAGATTAGGGGAGCACCGGTGAGAAATCATTTTGGTTCTTCAAGGTAGTTTCTTTTTTTGGGCGAATTAAGAAGCAGATAAATGTTCACTTTAAGCCAAAAATTGAGTCGAGAACTGATGCTTGAAATAAAGCATATAAAAACTGGAAAGGGCATCATCACTTCAACGAACTCAACAGAATTCTGTGTTTACTGATCTATTTGATAATGCCTCCGATAGCTCCATGTTGTGAGTATCGCTTGTTTGGTTTCAGTAAATCCCTTCACGTCGCTTCGAGTATTGCCTACTTTTTAGGATGTCGCTTCCGTTTAAGCGGTAGTTCAGTCCCAGTTAATTCCTAGTGTAAAAAGTATGCTGGATGACTTACAAGAACACATAAAATATGTAGATATAATCAGTCCCAAATATTTAGCACAACACATGTATGTCTGAACAAGACTGTCCCATAATGCAAACAAAAACAAAATCTTATTATGTCATCATTTAAGGTACATATACATATTCAAATGCTCTCTAAAATATTATAAAGATATTTACCAAAGTAGCCCAGAGGTCCACCGAGTCTACAATTCATAGCGACAGAAGTTGTGATTTGCTTAATGCGCAGCAATTCTTGATAGACAAATCACTTAGAAGCAGCCAGGTGTAACTTCTTTTCACTGGTCAATGGTTTATATATATACTGTCTGACTACACCCACCCACCCACCCCCACTGACACCTCACACACTATTAGGAATGACAAAATTCCATGGTGACACTCATTTGTGACAGCGTGTTGCTTGCCTCAGCCCCGGAGGTGTGGCATCCCTGCTTCACTCGCTCCTCAGATAACATCTTGAAGGCGTCCCCAATACTTACTTAGCCTCAATACATATATTATTAACATATTAACCCCCAATGTGGTGTTCATGAAGTGATTAATGATGATGCATGGAAAAACTGCTACGCAAACTTTTTCCCTTAAGCATCGTTTTTTTAATTGTTTTTTTTTTCTTGTGAATGTTCGATTCATTTGGGCCTTTAAGAATAATTCAAAACAATCTGAAAAAGGAAAAATCGCTCATAGGTCAATAAAAATAGGTGCATATATGATTAAAACACCAAGGGGGCATAGTTAGATATTGCTTGCCTGATCCTTTGAGCGAGTCAAAAAAAACTATTGAGGTCTCAAGGTGTTGCTGGACTAATTGTCCACATGCATCAGGTAAACTGATCTTTAATTTCTTTTTCATGCCATCAGTTACACTCACGTGTCAGCTACACTAGTTTTTCCCCTCTCCGAAACCATGATTGTAACAATTTCCACTTGTTGGTGGAATCTAAGATGCATCCCCTCAAAATCCAAACCAATGGTATCAGTTTGAAGTGAGAGTTCTTTAGTTTCTCTCCAACACACGCTGAGATGGTGGCAAGTATGAATCCATCCTCTAAAGTTCTGCTTAAAAATGTCTTTGGTTTATCCTCCTGGTATGATCTTTCATCATAAGCTGCCTTCAGTCTATGTCCATGTGCACTTTAAACATGTTAAATTGTATTTTATCCCCAAAGTTTTACAAATAAATGTTGGCCAAGCAGGTACTCTAACAGGCAGATGCTGTCTCACAGCACTAATGGGTCAAAATGCACCCTTACACACTGTTCACTAATGAATCATGAACGATAGATCAAACCTGCAGCTAAAAAGTTAGGCTTTTTTTTCTCAGTTTAATTCCTGTTAATACCACAAATAACAGCCTGGCTTTGTATATTTATGACTCATACATGATGAATAACTCTTGCTCTAAGTCATATTTAATGGAACATATGTTCGTGTCTTTAACTTGGACCAAGAAGTCAACAGAGAGTACCTATTTTCAGTGGTCTTTATTGAATGAAGCAGCACAAAAAATTACAAACGTTTACAGAATATCTTTTTACTTCAAATTTTACAAATTGTAGTTGTACCAAAGAAAACATCTAAGTGACATTACCTAAAGTAAAAGTTTATTGTGCAAATAACAAAAAAGTAAGACATAGTGTTATTGACCTTGGGTAATACTATGGTTAAGAAATTATGACCTCTTAAAAACAACACTCACCAAGCCTACTGTCCTGCTTGACAGCATTTGTAGTAATTCAAATATATAAGTACTACCAGCGCATTTATTTCAAACCAAAAACGAGTGAGCCCCATTGTCAAAAAAATAGAAATCCTCATTTCACTTTTGCATGAAAATAAGATCGACATTCTCAGAACTGCCTTTCATTTCAAGTTTCACTCTTTCAGTTTCACAAAAAAGGGAAACTGCTATTCTTGCAAATGGCCTTTGATTAAAAGAAAAAAGGGTTTAGACACATGGCATGATATGATATGAACATTGCTGGAAGACTAAGTTTTGTGTTTAAGTTGTGTGAAATGCATGTTTCATCTAAACAACTCAACTTCAGACCAAACCTCAAGAGTTCCTGTATTTGCGAGGGGGTCTATCATACATGTTCATATGTCTGATTTTGTGCTTGTGCGAATGTGTGTGTGTGTGTGTCTGGATGCATTTAGGACTGATTGTGCATTTTGATGTGCATGTGTGAGCCTGTAGGCCCCCTGGGATTCAGTGCATCCTGCTCTAGAAAAGGAAAAACAGGAGGCCTCACAAACAAACTGCATGTGCACACCGTAGAGAAGCGCTTCTGGTGGTCATGGCAAGTTTGTAGGAGTTAATACTGCTGGCGATGCAGTGCTAGTCTAGGCACGGGGTTAGCCTCTCTTCCTGCTGGCCTGCCACCCCTGGCTACCGAAGCTGGAGTGAGGGGTGGCACATTGATCCAGGATCATCCAGCTCAGACAGGGCTTCAGGAATCAACTCGTGGCTGGTTCTTTCCTCTGATGCTGGAGCATGTCCGTCACACTGACAATGTCCTCCTCAGGGACCTAGAAAATATTAGAGCAAAGTTTTGCAATGAGAAAATTGTGCATGGAACTTTTCAAATGCCAAAATACATACAAAGAATCATTATCATAACCAAGTGGAAAAAGATGTTAGACTTGTGCAACCAAAGCAAGAAAAAAAACTGAGACAAGGCTTCACATTTCGTGATCCCTATCAAAGTTTCTTTCATTTTTAATTTCCCTATCAAAATGTTTCTTCATGATTGTTCTCCTTATCAAATCTGGGTCTTTGAAACCCTGTGATTTTATTGTGATCAAGAGCCGAAATGTCACATGAATGTCATTACACTATTTGGATCTATCACATGCAGTGCTTCCATTGAAATTCACTGGTATTAACTGGAATCTCCCCTCGACTTTGTTCAAGATAAAAATATTCTGACTAATTCACTGAAATATGAGACAAACTGTGACCTCCCCGTCATCCCATATGCACATGTTCTTTCACATGTTCTAGTGACGTGGCTTCGCTCTACAGGCAGGAAACCATTTCTGTTCCTGTAACTATTAAATCCATAGCTTTCTAAATGACTTTCATCTTTTTTCTTTATAAAAACTTTGGTTATGCAGATTTGTGCAAGAAAAGTATGGATTATAAGAAGAAGGTTGTATAGAAAATATAGTTATCATGATATGAGACAACCGGAATAACATCAGTTTGGGGTTCAGTATCTTGCACCAAGACACTTCCACATACAGACCATGGGAATCGAACCAGCGACCTCCAGATAACAAGTTGCTGGCTCTACCCCTGAGCCACAGCCACCCCCACATACCATCTCAGATTTTGGATATCGTTATATTGTAATATGGTATAAGTATTTTCTTTTCCTGCTTTTAAAGACTGCATTACAGTAAAGTGATGCCATTTTCTGAACTTACTAAGCGAATGTACTTGTTCTTATACTTGTGTTTACTCACTTAATCATTATATTTCCATCACTGATGATTATTGATCAACAATGTCACTGTGTTACTTTTTTGTGAAAGTACTAGTAGTAATCCCTACAATATTGTTGCACAATCCGTACTGATTTTGAACATATTTGGCTGAAAATATTGTGCTTTTCTATCGCCCAGTCCTTATATTTATTCAGGGCTTTGAAGAAGATTTAAAAATATCGATGTTTATTTCATATATCATGATACGGCCTAAAAATATTACTTTAACACAACACTGCCTTGCAAATAATGGACTTTCAAATCTGAAAATCATATTTATATGTTCTTGCAGTGTTTGACAGTTTCGATTTTTGTTTTTGGATTATACATGTCATTCCACAAACCTTTCTATAGTGTTGAAGATTTAAACTATATCTGTCAAAGTGTCAAATGACTTTCCAATCTAGTACAAAGCTAAGGCATTGAAGAAATTATCCCCCTGATTGCATTTATTTACAAGTGATTTCTCCGAAGTGGACGAGTGGCAGATACTGTGATGTCACAGCTAGTTCAGTTTTTATCAATGGAATTAGTTATTATTAGGCTGGACTGTGGTTAACACTAATTCCACCTCATGTTTACAAAGTTCCGGTAAGTATAGAGTTTCATGTCAGTGACAAAGAGTGATGACGACTTCCTCTTACTAAGACACCCTATGGTTAAGCTCTATGACCTGCCAGATTGTGTAATACAGCTATAAACGTATCTTTAACATTCATTTTGAAAACTTTCTGAAGAACCAGTGAATATACGCGGAATACCCAAAGATTCAACACCATCATGAGGCCCACCCTTTATTCACTTTTGACCGATTAAAAAGTTTGAATATCCAAGACCAGACGCTTGTGTGAACACGCTGCATAGTGATGCAAAGAGATGGGAGCAGAGGAGCAGAAAGATACAGGATTATCACTAATGCACCAACAGAAGACACCTAATGTAATTCATCATTGGTGCACCAAGATTTTATAATTGACTCTATTTCAACTAAAATGAAGAAAAGTCTTCACAATGACCCACAAATTTACAGAAACGGCAAAACAGAAACTACAACACAGTTGCACACAGTGTTATCATTTGAAAAAACATCAGCCTTCTCCACTGTTAATTGACAGCGGAAGGATGATTATAAATAATGCATCCACCGCTGTCTCTCATTGATGTGGGAGGGAATTTTAGTTTTGCTGATTCACTCACTGTCTGATTTTCTGTGATAAGTTTCTGGGTAATGACCCTGATAAACTTGTTCTTGTAAGTTTTAGATAAATCACCGACTGAATGTAGATAATTCAGTTCGCAGGAGATGCTGACTAAGACAGACAGATGCGGCCAATGCAACCACTGTGTAGTAAAAGGGAAAACAAAAGCAATATTGAGGTAAACATGCAGTAACCGTGTGGAGTTTCAGCATCAAACAAACATTTACACACACCACCAAGGACATACTAGGAGTTAGTTTAAGTGTTTCTTGCTGAAAAAGATTTCAACATTATGCTATGCATTAAAAACTCTCAAAATGTTTTAACATTGAGGACAAACGTATGTCTTTCTGTACTGGTTCGGTCAAGTTCAGACTCCAGACAGGTAGAAAGTGTCAAAATGACGTAGGTAGATTAAACCTTGATTTCTTAACTGTCGATGAAAAAAATGCAGATCCAAAGGATAATTTTTCAAAGCCGACGGACAAACTTGGATCATTAGAAAAACACCCTCAAACTAATTTGGAACCACCTGCCTTAAGAATTCCTCTTGATACAACCTCACAGGAATGCTGTTTAATGTTACGTATGCTCATTCTTTATCTACCTACATCTCCCACATTTAGAAACACAGACCAAACCTGAAATCCTCAAATATCTGAGCTAAAAGTAACCATCACTTGAGTCACAAACCTATTCAGTTTTAGGTTTTGGCTTCTATGACAGCCACAGTGGAGTCCTAACTAATGACGTGCAGATGCTGGACTCACCAGAGCGTGGTCGAAGCTGAAGGTGCTTATGTAATAGGCAGAAATGTCGCTGTCAGCTAGAGGCTGAGAAATCTGGGCGACTATACCACACTCATCTGAAAGAACATGGAGAGAGTGAAGCAGAACGACAATTGAATTAGTGTCACAAACATGATTTCTGACTGGAATATGTTGTTAATGGTTTTGTGTAGTTTTTTGTTGGCTATTTGTTGTTTGTGCTGTCATTGTTGTGTTATATTTTGTGTCTTGTACTAATCGCTTTGCCCAATGTGACATGTGACATGTATGTTTGACACCCCCTTGAAAGCAATATGATACATCAAGGAGTTTATCCTGAGAAAAGGTGTTATTAAGCCAGATTTAAGATATTTAATTGCATAAAATCACTAGAGGATAATCATTTTGATTGTAATTTTTTTTACAATTGTTACCACTTCAAGTCTCTTCTGTATCATTTTAATAATTCTGTGAATAAGATTCACTACAAACTCCAAGTAGGAAAAAAGGTCATCGAAAAACGGACAGATAAAAAGACAACATAACTCACAGTAGCCACATTCACATATGTTTCACAAAAACTACTCAATCCCTTACATATCTTACTAAGCAAAAAAACAAAAAATAAATCATTTATTAGTCACAGGATGTACGTGCACACACACAAGCAGACACATTTAAAATGCAATTTTCATCATTAACACTGCCCACAATTATTATTACTGTGTTTTATTTCTTCCAGCCACACTGACGAATTCATACATCATAAAACATGTGAGTCACATACAACAGTGATAAAAACCAGCCATTTTAATCTCCTGTTGAAAGAACTTTTTTTCTTTGCCTCAAAAATGTTAAAGATATTGCTACTGTAGAGTCATGGTGGTGTCAATTAGTTGAGCCAAATCCCAATGTCCTCCCTTGGGCCTTAAGACCTGAGCCCTTTGGGATGAAGATGACATCACTTAGAAAGTCTTTAAGTGAGAGAGTCTGCAAGGGGCTAAAATGGTACAATAGGAACAGGACAGCGCTTTGTGGCGTTTACCCTGGAGGTTTTGGATTTTTTTATATTATGTTTTAAATATATAGCCTTATAATAGTAACAAAAACAGGGAAACAACATAGACATTAATAGAAACAAAACCAGAGGTTTCAGGGCGAGAAGTTCCATAATGTTTCAAAACGGATTACTTTTTTTGTTGTGAGTTTTGTAGTTTGTGATTTAAAATAGAATTAGTTCTTGGAGAAAATGTCAGATGTTGTGATTTGAAAGTTTACATCTGTGAATTAAAAACCTTTTTGGTTGTCCCCTGTAACCCACGGTAACCTTGTGTTAACCGGTAAGATGTTATAAACTGTGGGTAATTCCCTCAGGCAAAGTCCGCAGAAATGTGAGAGAGTGGCTGAGAGAGCCCTCAATCGCCTCACAGTTTGACAGTGGGACACCCCTAAACCCTCGTAAAGTTACTGGGAATGCGCCACAAAGTCTGTGAGTCTGTGAGTGTGCATATTGGGATTGGGCCTGAGATATTTCTATAGGCATTGAGAGACCATGGATAGGACATCATTAATTTGCTCTGTGTGATAGGTATGCAGACTTTATTTAGATTATTCACACATTCGGTCAGATTCTGACCACTTGTATAACCTTAAAGATTTCTAATCTGAGTGATGGCACCAGTCAGACATCGAATTAACTTGGTTATAGCAATGGTTATAGAGTAAATGAATAATTTTTGTATGTTATATCAAAAAGGGAGTTGCCTTACCAAAGCCCAGTGGTTGTCCTCCTATACGAACCATTCTCCACAGCTCCCCTGAGGAACTGGTGAAGAGAAGATCGGCAGGAAACCTAGAGCACAAAGATCAGGCACTATTTTGTATTCCACGTATTTCAAAGCTGTTTCAGAGATGGACAGGGGAAAACCCCCCTTTAGCAAACGCCACATAAATGCTTGCAAATACAGATACTGCAACATCACAAAGCATACAAAACAATGAAAAAACAGGGCAACAACGTGAAGTAGAGTAAATTAAGAACTGCAAGAAAAAGTGTCATCATAGAACTTTTGAGGTTCAGAAATGAAATGGACTGGGGTAAACTGTACTTGATAAGTATTTTAATACCTTTATTTACTACTTTATATTCATTTGCTGACAGTGTGTAAATCATGCCATTAAAACAGCTGGATGCAAAGGTGGAGTAGCCTTACTGTCTCTGAGCCTCGGTGTCCATCACCAGTGAGATGTAGCCATCAATGAGGGAGAAGGAGAAGAACTTGATACAGTCCAAGTCCTGGCTGGGAGACGACTGTGCGTCCTCTTTAGGACTAGAGAGGAGGAGAAACACTCAGTGAGACAAAAAATGTAAATCATTATTTTTTTTAATATAAAATGCTTTTGATTCTTAAACTTAAAAAACAAAGAAAAGCATTGTATGAAATAGTGCCTGCACAATAATCCTCTATATTTACAATATTTCAGTTATTGCTTTATGTGTCCAAGTTTGCAGAAATCATATCAGTGCTCATTTAACTGATGTGAAAGAATTACATGTCCTATTGCCACGTTTAATGTCAAAGTTGTAATAACCATTAGCCTGTTTACTGCTGTCTAGTTTGCATCATGTGCTGCCACCTTGTGTTGTTAAGAGGAATTGCAGTGGTGTCAGCCCTTTTCATGCTGTTTTTCGGGCAGAAATGTGATGAAGAGTTGGTATGATGGGCGGGAGGACAGACAGGAGGACGGACGCCTCTCCACGTACAACTGTGGCATTTTTTTTTCCTCATATAAGTTTCCAAAGACAGCTACAGTTCCTACGTTACTTTAGTTTGGTCATGTAAAGTTGCTTTGTGGGAAATTTGTCTTTATTAAGTTGAGTGAGGGACCTGTGCAGTTATCATATTGTACGATCAACACGCCCCTGCTCCGCGCCGCTGGCTTATCCGTTCACACTGGTTCGGTTCGCCAATAATATGGCCCTGATACTACCTCCAGTGGCGGATCAGTGCTAGAGCAAAATTTCACCCCTCCCTCGCTGGATCCTCACATGCCATCGGCAGTGTGAATGGGGCTTGTAAGTGGCGTCTCACCTGTTGGAGTAAAAGAGGACGTCAATGAGCGTGGTGGCGATGGACGGCAGTGTGTCCGGGTCCAGAGACATGACACAGAATTGGTTCTGTGGGATCAGCACCGGGTGGACTGTGGGCTGCATGGCTGGAAGAGCATGGACAGTGTTAGTTCGTGGTCTCCAACAGAGGTATTGTGCGCATCTTTCTTATATCTTCTATCAAATTAAAAACTGTGTTTTTACTTTAGAACATCTAATTATCTCCTCACATTTTAACCCATTAAACAGTTTCACAAATTCCTGGTTTTAAAAAGCTTTAGGGAGGACCATTCTGTCTGACACTGTGGAAGCCGTTCACATAAAATCATGACTTCATTGTTTGTTTGGTCCATATTTGTTAACATTCTGGCACCATTAAATGTGAATTAGCTATTAGAATTTCCTGTTTCCTGCAAAAAATCACTTGACTACTTTGATACAGAAGAAACCTAAAAAATGTTTGAATAATATAATGTATTCTGAGCGGATGTGTGTTCAGATGTATTTACTTTATGAATTATGTTACACAATTTGATTGGTCCTTACCATAGTGACCACATTAAATACTGATTTAGTGGTGAGAAACCAGTAACTCGCCTCCATCTCTGCTCTTGTCATGATGCAATTAGGTCACTACTGTGTCTACAGTTCGTCGGACAATCTGCATTCTACAAAGCAAAACAGTTGTGGCTGAAAAGATTCCAAACTAGTCTAACAGCATGTCGAACAAAATATACGTTGTTCTCTTATATGTTGAGACAAAGACGACATCTTAGAGATGCAAAGATATGAAAGATTGTGAGAGGGTTGACAGATTTTTTCTGCATGTTCTACCCTCACTGCACAGCATGTCCTGTAATGTATGATCCTTCCTGTAAAGGGAAGAGTAATTCAATGCAGTTCCTTTATGTTCTACCCAGCCTGTTTGCATTGCTTCATTGTATTATGTCATAAACTGGGATGGGACTGCAACTCTTTGTAATTTTCAAATGATTCTGGGAAAAAGATAGTTGATTTCGAAATCCCATTCCTCAATACTGACACGAGGCGTCCGAACAGAGCCGTTTACCCAAGCACTGGTATTCGACAACCTGGAAATAAGACTCAGCCCTGTGATGAGCTGGTGTACTGCAATTGGTTCCAGATAATGGATGGACAGAGGGATGAAAGGATGGAAGGATGGATGGATGGATGGATGGATGGATGGATGGATGGATGGAATGAGACTCAACAATCAACAGTCTCTCTCCAGAAAGTTGCTTTATTATGATTTTTGCATATTTATTCCTTCGGTTGACCCATTAGCAATTCAAGCTTGACCGTTTACTACTAAAGGCGCTGTCCACAGCTTGATCAGACATTATGAGCAACAACCTCTTAATGTCTATTTTATAACATTTACATGCTCTGTATGTAGAATTGGATTTCTAAAAGGAAAATACGAGTTTACCTGATGCCTATTTAAATGTTTAAATTGGCTTATGCACAGTTCTTTGTAAAGTGGTATATTAAACAGCTTTCATTTTCTGGTGTTGATGTGAAATGTATTACAGTGCCGCCTTACGAAGGCAACAACAGATGTGCGTTTAATACCGACTATGAAATATACAGCATGTTCGTGTTTGAACCATAAAAGTACAAATATAACTTCCTTTAGTTCAATTATAGACGTGCAGAGTTACACAAATGTTATTCTGACCTCAGCAGGGAGCGTGCCAGATGGACTTCTACTGAAAAGTGACTCACACCCTTTCTCAGTCATGACATCAACACCTAAAACTGTTTTACGGTGTAGTGCACAGAGGTTTCATCATCTATGTGTGACAATTTTCTCAAGACTGATCTTCTAACAAGCTGTTTGTACACTCTTACTTGAGTAGTTTTTATCATTAGTAAATCCTACAACATCTCTACTTGAGTTACTCCTTCAGTCCCAGAGAAAAAGCAATGATGTATTGTTCACTCACATGTCTCTTCAGTGATCTGTGACCATGCTTCAAGATCAGCTGATATGTATTTGAAGTCTTTACACTGTGCTCAAAGAACCTGAGGGTGGTGCTAGAGGATCTGAACCCAGTCCTCTGAGATGAGCTCAATTTATATATTTATTTATATACTAGACAGGACCGTGACCTTTACCTTCTTTGCCATTCTTCTGGAGGCCGTTGGACACATCCAGACAATGCATGGGTACAGACTCTCCTCCCACCTCCTTGTACATATTGAACTCCTCCTCCAGAGTGCTGATGACTATAGACAGGTCTTTCTCTCTCACCTACACAAAACAGATTTGAAAGAGAAATATTGATGGTTTAAGAGCTAACTCGGCGTTTGTCTATAGACTTCAAGGAGTTCATTTGCAGGATATCTGTATATGTGGTGTCATTTCAGGGTACAGCACTGACTCTCTTTAAGGTGATACTCAAGCTCACCCAGTGTGTCGACCATTAATATACTTGCTGACTAAACTTCTGTAAAGGTGTTATCTATTTTTGCTCACTTAACACTTTCGCATGTAATACATCAACTAACTTTCCAGTGCGCTCAGCTCTGTCGGGAGTCAATTCTTCCTTGACTACAAAACTGGTGAGTGGACAAAAACAGACACCGCAGCTCCTTTTGTCTGGCAGAGCTCAGTGGTGGGAAAGGCTGCACTGCGAGATAAGAGGTGAGGAGTTCTTACACATTGAGAGAGTTTGAAAAATTGCCCCAGGCGTCTCTGAATGAAACAGTCAACTGCCTAGAAAGCCTCTTTCTCTATGTGGAATAGAGTGAAGCAAAAATACCCAAAAAAGACTAAAATAGATTGAACTCACCAGGATAAAATCGGTCTGATAAGTGGATAGCATGAAGACGGAGACGTGCTGCTGGGCCAGAGGGGCGATGACCGACTTGGCGATCTTGGTCACTCCGACTGCCTGAGAGCTGCTGGAGGCGTTGCCATTGGAGACCACATTGAGCGGCAGCCAGATGGAGCCCTCTACCTTGAGATGCTCTGAAGGCTGGAGCTCTGAGTGGGGTCAAAAATCATTGGGTCAGTGGGCATATGAACACTCTGCATGACTTTATGATAGGGTATTATAGTGAACATTCCCAGTTGGGAGTGAATTGCAAAAGCTTTTTTTTTTTTGTTTAGACATCTAGGTAATTCAACAGCGTTTCAGTGACTTCATTTCACTGCGCAGCACGTCTGAAAGACACGTTTAAAAGGTGCCATATGTTACATTTTGCCACCTGTCGACTTCATACTCAAAACAATGTGTGCAAACTAGGGCTGGGTATTGTTAAGATCCTCATGATTCGATTCGATTTCGATTCTTTAGGTCGTAATTCGATTCAATATCGATTCGATTCAATATTGACTTAAATGCTTCGATATCAATTCAGTAATAAGTAGTAATAAACAAATAATTCATTAGAGTTGATCATTTTTTAATTTAAAAAACTCATCTTAAATTATAAATCTTTCCTCTAGGAAGTTCTAGTTCGAATTGAAATGTAAACAAAGGTACTCCATGTATTTAGTTATAAAAAAGTGCAACCATAGTTAAGCTGAGAGAGTGCCATTGTTTCTGGGACTGCATGGTACATTTTTGTCTGACATAAACAGACATAACCTCGGTCCCTCCACCCTCCGGCTAGACACGAGGGGGTAAACGTTGACACTGACCCCCCCTCTCTCCCCGGAGGATTCAGAGGATTTTATGAATCGATATTGAATTGGGAAAAAATATATTGCAATGCACTGATGAATCGATATTTTTACCCACCCCTAGTGCAAACATTAGTAAATATCTCTGCAACACTGTAACTTTAACCTCTTCTCATTCTATTGATAATTTAAGTACACTTTTGAACATCAAATAAAATCTCACATATTGCACCTTTAAAATACAGTCATTTAGAAGCAGCTGATGCTGTTTTAAAGGAGCATTCCATCCCATATTTGTGTGTTTAACTTCAGATCCGACCTGTCAAATATTTGAGAGAACACGTGCATCATAAACTGGGGCCGTGCAGTTTCAAAGAGGAGAGCATTTGTAATGCTGGGGAGGGTTGATGAAACAGCGACCGAGTTGCTCAGTGACAAATGTAGGATGCAGTATTTTTGGAACTTGACCCATAGGAGGGACTAAAAATGTCTCGGCCTTTGTGCCGCCCTTTTTGACAATTATTTTTTCAATCGGTCTCTTGCATGTCCCCAAATCTTGCAATTCAAATGACTTAACCTGAGGTAACCAGGCAGATTAACACTATCTCCTTTACTTTAAAAAAAAGAACTGGTTTTAACATACTTTAGAACACAAAGCACAACAATAAGGGTGTAACTGCAACATAAATGAAACAAATTCCAATACCAAATACAAGTTCCCCTGAAGTAAGGCTCATGCTGCAGGTGCAAACCTCCCCAAATTATGTGATTCACACAGTATTGAATACTTCTGAAAGTGGTAAACATCATAGCTTGAAAGGAGCCAAACCAGCAGCACCAGGAATACAGTTTCATGTACATTTAAAAAACCCACAAAAAAAAAAACCAACTGAAAACTATTCTAAACTGAACCAGAGAAGCACCAGCACTTAAATTTCTAAAGTGATAACAATAGTCATTTGGTAAGTTTTCAAGGCCTGCACATCATCACAAATTTGTCACCGCTCATGCATCACTATGTTCGTGAACGTGTGAACTTCTGTGGCAGCTTTAAGTAACAACTTCCGCTTGTTTTGCTGCTCAGTCTAATGCACACACACTTCCTCTCCCCCACCTCCTCTCTCTTCCTTCACCCTTACTAGACTCTTACTATTTAAACCACATGGTAACACAAGTACAACTTATAGCCAAGAGAGAGTAACAGCACCTACAACAACACAACATGCTTGGCTATAAAGTGTGATCTGATACCAACCATTAATGCTCTCAGGCGCACAGATCCATAGAAGAGATGAACAGGGTTAACCCTCAGGCTGTAACAAATCAAGACTCTGAGCCTAAACGGAAAAGCAGGATATTTCAATCTTTGTTCTGAAACAAGACTTGAGTGAAAGCTGGAGGCTACATGGGAAACAGGTGTCTATCCAGGAAGTGAACAAGAAGCTGAAAAAAAGAGATATTGGAGATGTGCACAGCAACCTTTAATAAGTACAACTTGAATAACAGGTCTTAACTATTAATCATTAAACAGGTTCTCACTCTTCATGCACTGCAAAACTGTTTAAGAGAGCGAATAACTTCTGAATACCGAACTTTGTATGCTTGAAATACAACTTTATCTAAAGCCCTGAAAACCTTCAGAAGTGGCAAACATTCAAGGGACTGAAAAACATAACCAAATGCTGTCTATCTCCTGCAGTTAACACTGCTTTCCCCTTCTTCTTTACTCCCCTTCAAAGAGCAACTGTTCTGGTTGGCGTAATTTGTCACAGGCGGCCCCTTGTGGCTTCGCTACACCAGCTTTCCCCTCTTAAAATAGGCACTTAGAAGGAGAGCAAAGGAGACAAGGAGAGAAACAGAGCACCCGGAGGCGATATATGCCTTTAACAAATACATCTGTGTAAATGGACCAGACAAAAAAAATGGCTGCCTGACTTAAAGGTATATTGTTGACTATGTCCTCAGGAGGTGGTCAGAGAGGAGGTTACAAAACACTGAGAGACACTTAACTGTGAATCTATCCATTATCTTTTGATTAGTCTGAAAGCTGCTTAGGAAATTGCTAAAATTGCCTGACATACTGTCAGACAACATGCAAATTATCCACTTTATGTTTCTGAAAAGGAAAAGAAGGGAAATATATGCAGACTTTTGAGAAGTTCCAACCCAAAAAATGTGTGATATAAACTGGAATTGCACAACTATATTGCTGCCAAGTCCCAATAGCCATCTTTCGTACTCCCTCAGATTACCAGCCACCCAAATACACCGCAAGATTCAGTATTCCCTGAGAATTTAATGAAAATGTTGGAAAAGGCCCTATCCCACAGTGTTAAAAAAAAAGGGACAAAGGATTTCCGGATGCGTCAAAAGTTAACGGGGTCAATTCTGGGCTGAGACCTCCGATCCCCCATCCAAGTTTTGTGGAAATCTGTTCAGCAGTCTTTCATGTAAACCTGATGACAAATAAACCAAACAACCAACCAACCAATATACAGACACAGGTGAAAACATAACCTCCTTGGCGAAGGTAATAAACTTATTGAAAAACAAACAAACAAAAAAAACTGGTAGCACTTAATCTTATTTGTTCAAAATTTGACTTTAAACTGAGAAATTAAACTATACTTTTCTATTCAAATGCATTGAAGTTGTGACAAATTACTTAATCAGGGTATTTAACTTCAAGTGCAGCTTTAACTTTTGACCCCAATCAGTGCATCTTAAAACTTTTTTAAGCTGTCGAGACTTATTTTTGCAGAGAATTTGGGTCATGTACAGCTCTGTTTTCCTAGATTGTGTGGCCGTATACACCCATCCTACCTCGAGAGGTCTGTGTGAGGGAAACAAAGAAGGAAGGAAGTAACATTGGACTGTTAAAACACAAAGTGCTAGGCTGAAATTCAAGACCAGATATTATTTATGAGCTACCATGTTTTAAGATTAGTGGCACATTAATACAGAAAGTGACACAATTTGTTGGAGATTCTCCCAGCTGATAAATATTAAAATAAGTAGAAGACAGCGGTTTAAGAATACAAAAAAACATACTGAATCTTATGATAAACATTTGCCTTTTCTCAAAAAGGGCAGTGCAGCAATTTCAATATAGTTGGGGAACTAGTGAAAAAAGACTGCCTGCCCCCCCCCCCCAAAAAAAGGGTAAAAACTGTTGCAGTAGAAAAAGATTGATCCTACATATCCTATGCAATGGACTTGACAAAGTTAAAAAGTTCTCCCCTTCACTGCTAAACTGATTTTTACGTGTGAAATTGGTGGAGTTCCCCCTTTAAGTTTCCAAACTCAAAGATGGCAGTAGCTTCCCTAAATGTCTGTTTGGTTGACGTTCATCAGAACATGTCTTGCGTCATCTTCTGTTTGTACGAGGGAAATTCATTTCATGTATTCTAGCTGCCAAACATGATACTTCAAAAATGTTGTGTACTTCAGGACAAATCTGAGATACGTATGTGTGCAAACGGGTGTTTTACCTTTGAATCCTTCCTCATCGAGGACAACTGTGTAGTTCTCTGGTGTCTCCGTCAGACTGAAAAACTTACATCTGAAATGAGATAGGAAGTACAGATAGAGACCGACACATGGTTGGAAAGGGAGGAAAACATGAAATGCAGGAGGAAAAGACGAGAAGAAGGAGAATGGGAGTTAGGGAACAGTCTTATTCATTTGTACCCAACCTAAGATTCAGATTCTCATGATGACAGTTGGATGGGTTTCTCCGAAATTCACAGATTCCAGGACTGTCTGTCACTACATTGGTTCTAGCCCGAGCTCAGTATTATGCCTGCTTCACTCCTTTGTCTTCAGCTAATAGTGGGGAACGCATCAAAATGGGCCATTGCTTTAGTTACCAACTGTTGCGTTCAAGGAAAGACCAGGCAATACATTCTGAATGTGATCAAATGCGAGTTTCAGAATGAATGTTTTTGTATATATGCATCTGCTGTGAAAGCCAAGTTTATAACTTGCTGAAATGTCTCTGCCAAGATTCTTTGAAAGTTTCTCTTGCTGCCTTCTCCTATCCTGTTCTATAAAAAGAGACACTTTGGTTAAATATTTGAAAAGATGGTGCCACTGTGCTAACTGATACAGCCCATTGGGGTTAAAAATTTACAAAGAAGAGACAGAAAAAAAACCCAGCTTGCATAAAGGTGTTGTTGTTTTGGATCTTATAACTGCTCGCACACAAGACTGAACCTTTAAATTCTTTGATAACAGTTAGCTTTTATCTCTCCAGTTCTAGTCTTTGGGTCTTCATCAGGCTCTGGGCCAAAAGCATTTGCTTTCAAAGGTTTGTTGCTTGGTCTGGCCTCAGCGTTCAGTTTTATTGAATGTTGCCTTTATGAAAGAAAAAGTTTAAAAAAAAAAAAGTAAATAGGTCCATGGGATTTGGTATTGGCTGAGGGAAGAACTGTGCAGTGAACATTATTTAGATTACTTTTGTTTTCTCGGCCAGTATTCAAATCAAGTTTCTGGATTTGATAAATTCCAGTTGTTCTACATCCAAACAAATATCTTTGGTATGTGAAACCGCAAAAAAAGGGAGACTGTGGTCGAATTGTAGGCAGAGAGAACTGATTACTGCATAACTGAGGAGTTGGACTTGCTTTGTAGCCTCTAGTTCAGTTGGATATTAATGGCAACCTTGACAGTCCAGACTATAGGCTATAAATACACTCTCAACTCAAACTCCTAAGGGCTTCTGTTTTGTCTTTTTTGACTTTCTGGGGAAGATTTTCTATCAGTGTCAAGACTCGTGTTGAAAATCAGTCCAATCATCAGGATATACCAAAACCAGATATTTTTGATGGAAAGTCATGTCCACGTTTTTTGTGTACACATAAACTGTTTTTCATATGAGGGCAGACCATCTCCAGCTGTTTTACTAATGAAGAAAACAGGTAGTTTATGCCAAACCACGATGATTTCTTAACCCTAACAAGTGTTTTTGGGGCGTTAACCTGACCCACAGTGTCATGACAAGAGGAGAACTTTAAAAAATAAACTAAAACAAGGGTAAAGTTGCAACATACAGAAAAACTTCTGTTCTGTTTTTGCTGGCTTATCTTAACAGATAGACCACAAGCTGCGCTAGAAATTTACTAAAACAAATCAAACCCTTTGTTACAATGTTCTTACCAATTTTATTTTTTGAATCCCTGAAAAAAGGAAGTGCTACATATTCCTGTTTTCTTAAAACGTCTCACTGAGATGCACCTTCCTCTTCCTCTGCTTATCACTCAGCTGGGGCTATTACAGTAGAGGCCTGAGTGAGACAGTCAAACTCCTGAGTCAGCAAAAAGTAATCCCTGCAATGAGATGGGACAATCACCCCACAGAGAGACAAAAAGAGAACACTGTAACACTAACTATCAGCTGTGCTAGCGAGCTGAGCCAGCCCATTGTGTTATAATAACCCCCTTATTTCCTGTTGACCCTTTACCTTCCCCATCTCGCAGTTTCCTGCAGGTTGTGTGAGCCAGGCATCTACCCTGCAAGCGAGAATGATCCAAGTGGAGAGCTTTATCACATGTGATGTGCTTTTGGAGAAGATAATGAAGGCTCTCATATTACACCTGTAAGGCAGCTAAACCCCAGCAACGTATTGGTTGTGAGTTGTTGAGCAATCCAAGGCAAGTCCATCTGTGTGACAACTGTGCTCGTTTGGTTTCCTGTTTGTGAGGTACAGCTAAGAAGGATGAGATGCCTCACCAAAGCTTCATTAAAGCCCACTGGCAAGCACACCGGAAAATCACTCAGTCTAAGTAAGGTTGCTTTTACCAACAATAAGTAAAATAGCGTTATTTATCAGTGAAAAGCATCCTGCCCTTACACTTCTATCTACCCTCTGTCTCAACATCAACACATAAAGTGGGGTAAAAATAGAAAGGTTGAGGAAAGGTAGAGCCCAAAGAATGCACAAAGTTCTAACAGGACTGGTTTGTACATGTGTTGTCCGACCCTGGCATTAATCATGTGTGGTCAGATCATGATGAAAGTGCCTTTTCAACAGCAACTACAAGTGAACTACAAAGTGCATCTGTGGACAGAAGTTAGTGCAAAATAACCTACGCAAGCCAGTGCCCCTGCTCGGGAGGTGAAGTGTCAGAGATCAGAGGTCATACTCATACAGATGAAAGCAAATAAGCAAAATTGAATGAACAAGTGGTTTAGCTGTGATGTTTCAATCGGCAAAAGAGGAATAACAGAAAACTGTGTGGGCTTGGGAAGATGGGTTATATGCAGTGAAGCCAAGCACAGGAGGGAAGGCTACCAACATTACATGAAAGGTTCGCTTTGTAAGAAAGTTGATTTTTGAGTTTCACTCCCAACTTGTCTAATACTGACGCTTTAAGCTTCTCTTTTCCTGCAGTCCCAAAGAATTAGGGATATCAACGGTAGTCAATTTCCTGACTTTTTGGGAAAAAAAGAGTCAGGTTTTAACACTGACTCCAATTTTTCCCTCCACAGATCTGGCCAATCACAGACTGAGTATGATGTGAGTGGGATTGGCTGTTGTATCGAAAAGGTACAGAAATGGTCGTAACACAACCCATTGATGTCGGGAGGAGCGGCCAGGCATTCGACCAGCACTTCTGAAGAAGCATCCTGGAAAAAGCCATAACATTTCTTCCTCTTCACCCTCCCATTTCTCCGAGAAGTCTGTATTATCAATATAAAAATACAGACTTCCACCAGCCCTCCCTCCTAAATGACAATCACTGATTAAATAAATCAATCACACAAAAAGTCTGATAGATAATGGGTGAGTCACTTATCAATTTATTGCTGAACATTTGCAAGTTTTAGCTTCACTAATATGAAATTAAGCTGTTTCTATTCTTTTCCTTCGGTTTTGGACTGTTGGAACATGAGACGGGCAATTGCCCCTCCTTTGCACATTGCGAGGACTCAATGATTAATCAACTAATCAAACATGTTTGTACAGCACTCTTTAACAGGGCCGCATAGTCTGTGTATGATCAGTGGTGGTAATGAGTTGAAAAAACAAGCTCCTTTTAGTGAGGCATGAAGTCACATGAAAAGGAGAGGGAAAATAAACCAAAGAGAAGAGGAAGCAACAGGTAGCGAGGGAGCGGCCAAGTGGGGAAGATGAAAACCAAGCACACAAGGGTCTGGACTTTGATCCAGCTGCACAAACCGACGGGTGGTAGCAGCGACGAGGTAGCGAGGGTTGATGGTGGTGGGGTCTCTGCAACTGATGCTCCAGCTGAGGAAACATGATAAGAGCGAAGCAAACTGATGTTGTTGACATGGGAGGAGTTAGCCTTGAGCTATCTCAGCCTCATCGCCAGTGGACGACCAAAACGATCCACTACTATCGGAGCTTCCTTAAAAAAAAAAGATCTACAGCGTTCTCACGAGCTCCTCTTTTTTGCAGAACAATGGGGATGTTTTTTTCATAGAAATCCCTTCTTGTTATTAGAGGGGGGCCGCCTTGTGTAAACACGGGGAGCGAGAGCCCCAACCATGACAGATCAGTGAAGCAGACAAGTGGAAAACTCCCCACTGGGTTTCTGGCTCAGCTGAGGCATTGTTCCAACCCATGCTCTCGTTAGTGAGCCGCCAAAGAGAAGAAAGGAGGACTGTGTGGAGCCTGCGGGGCTGCATCCACGCTACAGTAAGGCCGATAGACTGGGCTGATACTGGGCAACTAAGGACAGTGTAAGAATAAAAACTCACCACTTGCAATCCCATGATTCATATTTTTTCACCAATCATGAGATGATTCATTCACATCTGTCTGTGTTTACATTCATCCACTTTTTGCAAGAATGTGAGAAGTTGCACATACACACTCCAAAAACTGGTATTCTCCTGTCTTTAAACGTCCTAACTGTCCTCACTGTCAAGTCATGAAACATTAACAACGGGTTTCATCACTAGACAGGCAAAGTGTTTGTCCACTTTCATCCAGTGCACCACAGGTGTGGTAATGACTCAGTTGTGTTGGATGATGTTTGAGGAAAAGACCCTCTTACAATTTGGGATATGGCTGGCCCCTAAAAGTGATTACCTCTTTAAAATTCAGCTCAGGACTGCTTTCAAATCACTTTGTGCACATTCTCTGGGAGTTCTTCTCTAATGAATAGCAGGGGCCTGAAAGAGGGAGATGGCTAAAACCGACCACAGCAATCAGGCTTGTTTTTGCTCCACGATTGTTTTGAGTTGCCATGAACTCAGTTCTTCACCACTCCCCAATCTGCATTGTCTATAGTTTGACCAGAGGAAGAAAAAAAAAACGACGAAACAACCCCGCAACAAAAAAATAACAGGAAAAACAAGGCAAAAAATACATCCACGCCACAGTACGGTGACATAACTCCAAAGCAAGCACAACAAAATGCTGAAAAGCAGACAGGCCTGTGCAGCCAGTGCAGCCTGCATGCTTTTTTTTCTGGCTCATTCTGGGCTCAGGCTGCTTTGTTTTTTAACAGACACCGAATGCTTAACAGAGCATGTTGAGTTGAAAAATGTAGGCTCATACTTTTGAAATATATTACATCCTGACTGAGAGACTGGACGCAATTCTTGAACGTTTTGCATTACTCATCACAAAACTGTTGTGCTTAGGAACACTGATGCAATAACAGCACATGTCTGTATTACTCACAGTGACTAGTTCTTTATTAGCACACTACAGTAGTTCATAATATTTTGCAATTCACCATGACACAGTGCGTCTGGTTTGGACATGTCAAAGCCTACTGTATTGCCTGATACTCTGTGACAAATGAGTGCCAGTGGATGCAGCTAGGCGTGAAAAGACGGGTTTGAAGTGTTTGACCAATATACATATCTCATTGCCAGTTGACAAGAAATGGACAACAAGCGTTTTTACAGTATCATGATCCCTCACGCAGGCGTATACTAGTCCTGTCGCCTTATAAGCTGATTATTAAAAGGACCGTTCTATTGCTGATAATTACTGGATGCTTACAATGAGCAAATCCTCTGGGACAGTGTGGTATCTACACCTCAGACGTCACCAAAGGCGATAAGAGGAGGAAAACCTTCCCTGACATTTCCCTACAACTTGAGCAAACTGCCCCGGCACATATCATTGGCAGCTTGGTGGCAGCTGCTGAGCTCATCTCCTGGCCACGCATATGTGGGGCAGCCCGAGCAATAAACAATTACATAACAATGAGAGGATATCCAGGGATTAACTGAAAACTGGTGCCAACGCCAATATGAGATCCGGACAACTTGCAATGCTTGGATGCTGGGTTTGGGTGAAGGAGGTCAAGGGTCGAGAAACAAAGTCCCCACCAAAATACAGTGGTGGGGTAGTGCATGTTTATTTTTTCTTTTTAGATGCTTGAAGCAGAAGCCATGCATGGAAAATAAAATACACATTAACATGTTGCAATGGACTGTGTGCAGCTTCATATTGCTTTGCAGAAAAGGAACCTAAGGGATGAGCTCTACCTCCATTGTGAAAATAAATACTTAATTATACTGTCTGATGTTTTCCAAACGTTAAATATCTGTCACACACTGCTGTAATTGCCTACAGCTGCGTGCACTGCAGTATGTCATTTCTTTTTTTAAAATAGAGGCAGATCAGGACATGCACAGACAAAATAGCCCCAACAATGGCACGGCCACCTCCAGTGAACGCAAAGGCGCTGTAGGTTACCTCACACACATCCGTGCTGGATTACCAGACTCACACACACACAGGAGCGAGACACACCGTCTGACCCGGATCAGCGGGTCTTCTTACCGTGTCCTGTTCCGGAGGAATATCAGTTTAATCAGGGGGTGTGTGAAATTCACCAGCCCATTCTTGGATATGCTGGTGACCCGTAGCCTGTGGTCCAGTATGTGCAAGTCCATGTTGTCGTTTGCGAACAGAGCAGTCTCCCGTCTGTCTGTGCGTGTGTGTGTGTGTGTGCATGCGGTGAGAGAAAACGCCTGGACTAGCTGAGTGCTATCATTCAAAATGTTAAATACAGGCCTGGGTGGTGGGCATTACCGACGAATGCAACCACCATGTCCCGCTGGGTTCGGCACACAGGGCGAAAAACATCCGACGCAACCCGACTCCAGCTCCGCTCAACTACTGTATATTCAAATAAAGGGACAGCCCCACGAAGACACGCCCCCTCCTCTTAAAGGTACAGGCACATTTCATTTTTAAAGTGTCTCGCACGTGTAGCGGGTGGTCAAGTGTGAGAGAGTGACAAGAAAGCTCAAGTTCCGCTCCGGCGATTTTTGCCTCAAAATTAAAGTACAGAAAGTCCAATGTATTATTAGCATGTGGACTTTTATGTCCATTCGGACTGAGGATGTTTTTCACGGTTTTGAGCTTAAGGGAAATCTTAAAGTAAGTCACATTTTAGGAACCAAATGTCAAAAATGCATAAAAAATTGAAATATAAAAAGGACACGTTGTGGTTCAAGAGGTTTTTAGAGTTGTGTGAGAGTCTCTGCTTGTTTCCCATCATAGAGAGCCCTGGTTGACCCCCTAGGACCCTTTTCGGAGAATCGTGGTATGGTAGTGAATGAAGAAAAGCAAATGTTTTTTTGATTCTGCTTGAATTGTGCCATGAACTATGATGTTCGTCAATTTAGTGAATGTATTTTCAAGGCAACAAAGTTGCAGATAAATACCATCAAGTTTGTGTAAAACCACTCAGTGAACTACATAATCTCGCCCAGCACCAACATGGCTGCCAACTCGGCATAGAAAAGGTACTAAAAAAGATGAAAATCACAATAAATCTGGTCATAATGACAACTGCTGTTATGTGAAAGGTTTAAGTTATGTGTTTTGCTGACCTTTCAACACAACAATGTCACTAATGCCACTGTTGGCTGTGTTGTCTTTATAATCACATATTTTCAGTCTTATATTTTATTAGTTTTATGACAAATTGCGTCATCATATTATCATATATGTGATTCATGACACAATTCAAGTCGGATCAAAAAAGATGATTTGTCTTTCTCCATTCACCATCATACAAATTTTTCTGCCATAAGGTCCCATGGAACAAACCGGAAAGGCCGTGACTTTGGCTCGCTATTGTGCCTGGCCAAGAAATAGTCCGGCTCACAATCCATGTAAAACATGAAGCGTTGTTTCAAACTTTGTTTTTTGTATGAATAAAACAACTGATTATGTTGATTATTGACCTTTCAGATGCTGGTAGACAGCTTCTATCACCTGAAGACAGAGCCTTAGCTGTTCCATTCTTTTATGCCAAGCTCAGCTAACCAGCTGCTGGCTGTGGATTCACATTAACCGGACAGATATAAGCGTGGTATAGATCCTGTCATCTAACTCTGTGTAAGAAAGCGAATAAGCAAAGTTTGCAAAATGTCAAACTATTGCTGTGATGCTGAAGCATACGATATCACAGTATATAAGTGACCCTTGTTGCTTATGATCCCTTAATATGAAGAAACATCCACTTATGGCTCCTCATCATTTGAATATCCTAAAACTATTCAGCATTTAACAAAGTTTTAGAGAAAAGGATGAACAATGCATCATTTCATTTACTACCCCCATAAATCATCTCCTGAACCATTGAGAGGGTGCCGACTCCCAGGCTAGGAAATTCAGTGTATTACATTTTGTGACAATAGTTTGGAGAATGCCCTTTACTGTTTCAAAATGTTACCGTCAATGTACACAATACATCTTCTTGTACACAATACAACTGTACTGCATACTGAGGTAGATTATATATATATATATATATATATATATATATATATATATATATATATATATATATATATATATATATATATATATATATATATGTATGTATGTATGTATGTATGTATGTATGTATGTATGTATGTATGTATGTATGTATGTATGTATGTATGTATATTCGGTAGGAATAATTCCAGAGCATTATTTTGGATTTGCATAATTAAGTTTACTGTTAATACAATAATTATTTCTTCATCATTTATGGCATATTACCTGTTGTTTATATATTTTTCATGCGCAACACTTTGTTGCAGTTCAAGTCCCTTCCTGTCATTGTTTTAGGAGGGACAGGTATGAGTGAAATGGAGTAGCAGAGTATCATGTGCCACCAGAGTTCTTGTTGTGAATCCAGAGAGACTGAAGTTGGGTGTGTACTGTCCCACCGTGCTGGTGCTGATAAAAACGCTGGCTTTAGATACATTTATCATTCAGCTGTATATCTTAAAATCTGACTGGGTAGAACTTCCAAACTCCAGTTTCCTCTCTTTGTCTCTGCAACCTTGGCTCTGTATATTAAAATGACCAATGACCACACTGCTTTGTGTTACTCAAATTTTATTTTGAAAATACTGTCAAATTCATATCAGAAGTAACATAGATGCTCCTGGAAGGCTCTTTACACCTTACTGTAAATTTTAAATCAGCACAATGATGATCAGAAATTTTAATGATTGAGGTAGTCCGCCACATTTTTTATTGATCGAATATGCATTTCACAGTCGCATCTGTGAAACTAAGTGTGATCTCATTCAGGTTGATTCATTTCCAGCCATACAAGTGTGATCATAAAAATGCTGGGTGGAGACTTCATTGTGAAAAACAAATACACGGTCCATTACCGTAGTTCATGGTAAAAACAAAAAGCAGGATATACACCAATTGTGCTCTTGCTCATGTAATTGTCATTTTATATTGTAATAAACATGCAAGTATGATATGATACAAATATGATTTGGCATTTCATTGTCACTTCTTTCATTCACATGTTTGAACTAAATTGCAGCATTTCAGGATTGTCAAATGCATACAAACTCTGCATCATTACATGTCATGACTAGTTGGCCTCTGTGCAAATACACTCTCGGAAAATGTTTTTGTTTACATACTTAAATGTAACACAGATTATCTAGCGGATAAAAAGAAAAAACATATTGTTCTGGCAGTAGGCGGATTTGGATTTTGGAGTTTCAGTTACTCTCATTGTAAAGGTGAACTCTTGGTGGGAATCATTATTCTAGACTCCATGCTTCTGATCAAAGGCACTGAGGAGAGAACAGGAGAAACATGTTAAAGAGTTAACATTACCTCAAAGACCGTGGACTTACGTAGAATTTCCCAAGTTGAGACTTATGATGATATAACTACATTATTTTCAAAGAGGTCAGCACATGTAATGTAAAGTAGAGTTAATGAGTTCATCAGAACGTCATCACATCATGTTCACCCTTTTTACGATCCAAGATATATAGACTTTCCTGTTGCTCAAACATCCATCTAGCTATAAAAGTGTCTTTATGAGCTGAGACGGAACAAATACTGTCAAAATGACACAATAAAGCCATGTCCAGGTGGCACCGAAACAACATTTCCTAGATACATGTTTTGTCACTTCCCCCTCTAATATGCTATTTCATATTATATTTCTGTGCTTCTGGATCTGTGAAGCAGATCCTCAACTTCAGTCACTGATTTCATCTGAATGATGACAGCTTTGAGACAAAACTGCAGATTCTTGCATGATCAAAGCTTAACATTTCAGATAATATAATGTGCTGTATGTTAAGTTGAAGTCCTGCTTGCACTTTGCATCTTATGATCAGCTCATCACCTATAGCTAAATAGTCGATTTCTTTTTTGGGAGTACATGTGTGTTATTGTCTGTCCTACCTGTATAATACACAGTGGAATCCCATCCCTCCTTCAGCCAGGCAGAGTTCCTCGTCTCGTCCCGGGACTGGAGGCTTTTATAAGCTGTTAACACAAGTAACCAAACCATATATTACATTAGGTGTAATTGAGTTTACTGTATATCACTTCGATATATAATATTTTGTTGTTGATATTCTTAGAAGGTTGATTTCAGGCAAACATGAGTTTTAGCTGTACAAATCATTTTGAGCAGAAATAATCAAATAGCTTGGACTAAACACCTCAGTAGCTGGCGAGCTGCAGAGAAAGTAGAAGAAAATTAACAATAAGCTTTCCCTCCTTGAGTCGAGATGTGAAGGCTTATCAGTTAAATTAATAGAGGATTTTTAACTATATCAGAGTGCCTCGAATTTCTGTCTTACTGCCGACATGTACCATGGACTTTCTTTGCAAGTAAGCAAGACAGTCACGTTTTTTTGTCAGTTTTTTATTTGCAAAACAATAACATCCATCTGTGAACAGAACAGAACGGCTGGGGAGAGACCCCTCTTCCAGGAGGGATACGCCTGCAATAAATGGTAACCAGGTTGACAAGTTTGTGGATTACAAACACAAACTGCAACATTGGGACCTGTAGGGAAAAATAAATGCTGTGTTTCTACTTCCCATCAGTTTTAACTCTGCCATCTGCTTGTACAGACTCGGAGCTTGTTTCGCTGCAATTTCCTTCAAGAGAGCTACTGAAGCTTGCTCTTGCCTCATTTACAAAACACTCAAAACAATATGTCTGTGGTGATGAACATATGTTACATACTCACCCCACAAATGATGAACAACATACAGGTCGCCGATTTGCGAGAAGAACCCGCCCACTGCTTCATTGTTTTCCTGTCTGTATTTGATTGCCCGCGCCCTGTTGTAAGACATGTTATTCTCAGAGGTGTAATAATCAGCCGACTACTGCAATACTTGATATTTACCCTGGGAAAAGTTCAGGCAACTGACATCATAAATTTGTTTAAAGCAACTTGAGCCTTACCAGTGGTTTCCCCATTCTATCATAGTTCCTGGCTAGAACACAAATGAGGAGGTTACATATTAACACAGCGCAAACTAAAATATGACATTAAATTAAGTTACATCATCGTTATGGTTCTCATACATGCACACACACAGCCCAATCAGGTATAATGCTACAGTCAAACCAATTTAACAGCACACAAATAGCTTGTTTATTTAACACAGACCAACCAACTATTAAGTATTTGCCACATGAGCCCACAAGGAGGAAGAAAGTCGGTGCTGGTTGGACACACATTCTGTAATGGGTATGTTCTGAAACACTTTATTAGGTACAGCTCTCCACGTATGGACAACTCACTCCTCAGTACAATGAGTCAGTGCTAAAATGTGCCTCGTCATTAAAGACGGATAAGAGAACTGCATTATAGCACAATTACAAATTTTATTTCAACATACTATCGTTTAACATACATGTTAACAAAAGTCCCTCAAGTCACAGAATCTCAAATATTATCTATGAAGTAATATCAATAATATAATAGTAAATAGGTGCAATATATGTTGATACCTTGAGGTGATAGGTGCGCATTTCATAGATGCAGGGTCCTGCTCTGGGCAAGGGTTCATTCCAGAAACTGAACTCCAGAAGGAGCTGATTTCTCCTTGAAATCAACATTTTTGCCCTCTCTTTCCGAAACTCTAAATACTCCTAAGGAAAATAAAATATTTTCATTAAAATGAAGAAAAAGAAGAAGAAGAAAAAAAAAGGAATAAACTCAAATATACAGTGTTTTCTTGTGTGAACAAAAAGTGTGCAAGGTACAGATAAAACTCAAATCAAAGTAAACTTGCCCCTCTGCACTGAACATAAGATATGTATTACTTATTACATGCGTGTAACAAAGGAAACGATTAAGAAGGACTTCATCGCCTACCTTGTTATTGTTCAGCTTCGTCAGGCATTCAGTCAAGGCTGGGTAGCCTCCTCTGTATCGCCATAAATGCACTGCAAAAACAGAACAGCAGATGTCACTGCAGCACTGTGAGAGGACTGATGACACCCACACAACCAAGAGATACAGCACCCCCATGACCATGTGAGCATGTTTTGCTGTCGCTGAATGCTTTTAATGTATACTACATACTGTAAATCATCATACGTAGAAGGACAGGTGTCGGCAGTGAGTCATTGTGTCTGTAAATTTCTCTGTGATGCTCTGCCAAACAATTTACAGTCAAACAGTAGCTACTCAAAGTAAGTGGTGGTGTTCATGAGGCCTTGAAACAGAAAAAAACCTGGTGCAAACCGTGACTGTGATCAATATGAGGTGACACTTTTCATCAGCTTCTCATCATGTCTTCTGTTACTGCTGCTTACCAGCTTGGTCTTGCTCTCCGTACCAGGTGTTCCAGCTTCCCACCACTTCACAAGGGTACTCCTGGTCCTGATGGAGCCTGTTCTGCACCTCAGCCCTACAGTCAGCATTAAAAGAAAACACAGAGTATTTTATGTGAATGCACAAACAGTTATAATATACTGTCATTTCATTACAATGTACGACTAGAGGGCACTCAGAGAGCATTAAGCCCACATTATCCAAGTTGTTTTTATACCTAGAAAATTACAAGGCTCGAGACAAACTTTGTACACTGGCTGCCTTAGTGCACCTAACTTTTTAATTTAGGTCTACAAGCACATAATTTAGGTGAACATCAGCACACATTTAACACATGATGTAAATGATTGATCATTTAAATCACAGCACACTTCACAAGAAATTGTGCTCAGCAAACTCAGAAGAATAAATCAAACTCAAATATTTTCAGGGTATTATCAAAATTATTAACTTATATAAAAGTTTACTATCTATTCTAGAGAAAATATGTGTATATGCTTATATTTGTTAAAGCAACTATCTATACACTCAGTAGGTGTTCAAAAAATATTTTCATAGAGTCTGCTGAATATCAGGCACACCTGTGCGACTAATGAAGATGTTTAGTCGCACTTGACAGAATTCAGGGCACATGTGTGACAGCACATAGTCACACTCTGTAGCCTTGCATTAATTATATTACTTCATTTCTTGTGAAGGTGGAAAACTCTAAAATTGTGCCATTAACAAAATCTCATTACCTGCTCCTTGACTCAAATAGTTGCTTCCCTAATTTGTCCACCACATTTTACAGAAATATATTTTACAAATATAAGCTTTCAAAATGTACTTTTGACAGAAACCTAATTGAACAAGCAAATAAGATTGGTGGAGTAATGCGGGGAATTTTTTTTAAAGCAGTGAATGTACTCACTCTAGACTGTTGTATGCTTCTAGGCACTCTGGTTTGACATTGTGAACTGAAAAAAAGAGAGGCAGACTTATCAGAAATGGGTGTTTTTTTAAAATACAAGCAACAATCGAATTCTTTCAACAAAGTAATTTCACACTCCAATTCAGCAAAGTCTTCTATATACAAAACAGTTTCGCTTTCAATGGGTTATAGGCTATGGCTGATAGAGTGTTCAAATTGAAATCCCTACATGGTAAGATGTACGCCACACTAAAAAGATCAAAGCCCGGGAAGAGTGATAGATTTCTCTTCATGTGACAGACACAGTTATTACCACAGACTCAAACAAAAACCAGACAAATTGTTTTGATGTCGCATACAAATCTTCACACTGTACACTCTAGACACATCACACTTTTTCTGTACCACTTGTTGTTGCCTCTATGTTGCTTTATGTACAATACAATAACAAATAACTTGTTACAGTACAGTGGAGTCCTGTGCTTGTCTCTCGTGTTGCTTTCAATTTTTTCTGAGGTCACTGAGGCCAGTGTGGATTGAATTGAATTAATATGATCTATTTAGCTCTTTTCTGCAAAGACTACAGATGATAGCATGATGAAAGTCAAACCATATCCCATTTCATTATCTCATAATATAGCAGCATAACGTTCACTTGCATTTTGCCTTCTGCTTTGAGAAAATTAACCTTCACTTGTGAGTAGGTAAAAGAGCTTGTGCCTACACTGAATTTTATACAGGTTACTGGTCTCTTTCTTTGACAGCAGGTTGGAGTGGGCATCTTTTCTGGCATCGACTTTGTGCACGAACAAGGAACGGAACCAGCCTTTGTCGCCGCTCTCTGAAAACCTCCTACACAGAAACAAGATGAAAGAAGTTTCACAAAGGCTTGAAGCAACAACATAAAAACAGAGAAGTTTACTGATTTAAGAAAGACAATCTTAAAAGGAACATGGAGATATGGGCTAAAAGATTGTCATGCTAATATCCTTTGATATGATAAACATGCATACTGTATGAGTGAGTGGCCAGCTTGGGTCTTCAGATTTAAAATTATTCTTACCCCTTCTGAAAAGAATGAAACATGATTCACTTTCAGAAGTACTGTTAAAATCGAACAGGCATCGATCTGTAAGAATGACTGTCTTTCAAAACCAGACAGCCTTTAATATGTTGTGTGTCCAAGCTGTTTCAAAGAAAGTGAACTGATAAGGGCTATAAATATGGCATTAAAACAAAAAGAAAAGAAAAAGGTTCTTCGATTCTAGCTTCTTAAATGTGAATATTTTCTGGTTTCTTTACTCCTCTATAAATATCTTTGGATTGTTGACAGAGCAAGACATCAAAGTTTAGTCTAGTTTAGGGCCATTCCAGAGGAGGATGTACTTTTTACTAAAATGTCCTCCATTTATGCTGTTTTCTTTTGGTTGGATAATTATGAAAAACTTGAGCTGTGCCTCCGGAGGTGAACTTTTTGGAGCAGATTTTCTGAGGAGGCAGAATGTTTTGTTTAACACGAGATGCAAAATAATTAGTAAATTTGTAATGAAAGTAAATGTTATGAATCAATCTGCGGATGTCATCTGGGGCTTTTTCCACAATTTTCAGTCTCATTTTAAGACCAAACAACTAACTGACTAATCAAGAAAATAATTGACAGATTAATTGACAATGAAAATAATCATAAGTTGTGGCACTGATACCAACTAGCAATACAACTACATTTAAAGCGCTTGTAAGTACATAATAACAAACAGGACAGCGCCTTTATGGAGTTCTCTGCTGTGATTGGATAAAGTGGGCAGGGATTCAGAAAATAGCTGTTGTATTGTATGAGCGGGGGGAGGAGGGACATGGGTTACTGATCAAACACTCTATAATGTCATTACTGTTGGAATACTGAGCTCGCATTCAAATAAAAAAATATATAATTCAAAGCAGCTTTAAGACAAAATTGGATCGTTTATGGTTAAAACATTAATGTTTGTTCTATAATTTACATATAGCTCGTGTTTTAAAAGCGTGAGGCTGAAACTGTGAAAACTATCGCCTTTTGTAAAAGACGTATAAACTAAAATTTGAAAGCAAGCACTGATTGATAAAATTTGTCAATGGAACAAGGAGAAAAATTGTCAGCTGCTTCATCAGCTTCTTGCAGAATATATCTACTCATATGCAGTGTTAAACCGAGCTCCCACACTCAGCTGGACACCAAATCCAAGGGCTTTTTAGTGACTTTCATAGCTTTCCCTACACTCTCAATTTTATAATAATTCTGACACCATCATAAAGCTGCTTAAATATCAAAATTAACCTCAATTTCAGGATTTCTCACAGGACTTCAAGTGCTGTACCAATAATAGCCTGAAGAGAACAGCTGATTTATGCCCACTTATGGATTAAGGAGCTATATTGTGCATGTGTTGACTTGCACTTAGCACTTTCAAGGCCGTCTGTTAATTCACAAACACTTTTGAAGGCTTTATTCCACATTCGAAAATCCACAAACTTTCAAGGTCAGTAAGACTCTCTTTTTAATAACTGTATGGGCCAGTGGCTTTAATTGGGAGCTATAATTAGAAACACATTTTCCATGGCTCCCTTTCAATAACAACAAAGTAGTATTCAAGCCAATAACGTCTTTATGAATACAGGCAGCCACAGAGTAAAACCGAAGCAGCGTGGAGGCAAAGATGAGCTGCTGACAAGTTGTGGTTACCTATAATACAGCCTTACAGGACAAAGGTCAGATGTCCAGCAAATGATTAAGGCAGGTTTTGGAAATCTGCCTGGTTGTTTTGTGGATAATGTGCCTGGTGTGTTACATGAAGGCTATTAGCCTCCGAGAGCATAATGCAATACATGTACACAGTGCTTCACCTTTAGCATTTAGACTATACGGTCTGTCACACTTGAGGAGAAGAAGAACACAACATATGGAGTCACGCATTTAACACATATGGATGGAAAAAAAAGTTTTTAAATTAAATAAAGTTAAACTAGCTGACAGTTTAACACAGAAACGTCTGTGTAATTGTTTTAGTTGAATTTACTATTAGACAGCGACCTAACGCCATGTAATAAATGACAACAAGCGGAGTCCTAACATCCACCTTTAACTGGACTTTTTAATAAAACACTTAGCCAATGCTCCATTAAAAATAAGTCTTCTGTAACTAACACATTACACGTTAGCTTACCTGGTCGCGTGGTGCAGGGTCACAGAATACCTGTACAACACCTGTCCTTTCGACAGCACAGGACCAGCCGTCGCCATGTTCTCCTGTTGAGTAAAAAACTTCTCCTGACACGCAAACACACACCGCTCTGGTTAATGTTTAGCTCCTCTCTCTCTGAGGTAACCTGTGTTTTGCTAACCGGTTAGCCCGCCGGAGATTTAAAAACACGCGTGACTCTGTGTGACGCAGTACGCAGTGATCAGTAGGCTGCGCACAATCGATCAGACATGATTAGTTGAGTGAGTGCCTTTCAATGATAATCAGAAACGTGGCTGATAGACGTATCCCTCTCCTTTAATCAAAAAATGCCCGGGTTCAAATGTATGTGTTTCATTTTTTTTTTTATCTCATTTTGATTGTATTTTATTCGGCTCATAGGCAGCATGCTTTGGAAATCTGAGCAATATTTTATGTTTTTTAAGTAGTTTATTTTATTCTCATGACAGATTAAAACCTAAAAATAACAAAAACAACAAAACAACAATAAGGTTAATAATCATAATAGAAGAAGATGAAGAAGAAGAAGAATTTTAAAAGCCAGGGACTAAGAGGTAAAATAGGTCAGAGACACTTGACTGAATGACTTGAGTTCTTCCTCCAACGTGAGTTAAGTGTGAAAACAAAATGCAGGCATATATTATCAGAACTTAAGTTGCCTACTCATTATGAGGGATGACCCCTTCTGGAAAGTTAAACTGAATTACTGAATTTATTATCTAATATATTGTAACTTGAGTTTTGCTGTTTGTCCAGTGTTTTCTCTACTAAGGATCAACAGCTGAAGTCACTGGATGTCCTAAAGGCAGCTGAGCATGAAGTTTTCCCTTCCTTTGAGCAAGTGTACAAAATCTGAAATTCAGGTAGAGTATAACTCCCTGGACACTGTAGCCTATTACAAAACAGCACTGAGATAAATGTCTGCTTTCCAGTCCTACGTCTAAAGATTACAAAAAGGTCTAACTGACAACACGCAATGTTAGATTTTATACAAATTCCAGTATAGCTTCGGTGTTATTATTAATTATGTGAAATACAATGAGATCATTTTGGCTGGAGTGTGGGAGAGATAAATGTCTCCAAATGACAGCTTACTGTATCTATCACTGTTTGAGTTGTCCTGCTGCAGTAAACAGGGCTCTTATCTAATGGTGGACTGTTCTTTTAAAGCTGGTTTCTCTATTAGACTAGTCATGCAGTACTTAAATCCTTTTTGTGCAACCCACTTTCACTCCTTTTCATACACAATGCGGTGCTCTCTGATCCTTTCCATCATTCTACCCACTGACATTATATAACATCAAATCAGATCATACCTAAAAAGAATCATACTCAATACCTGTATTGTATGCCTGTGTTCAATGACTTGAACAACACTGTATCACAAGCACACGCACACACACACACACACACACACACACACACACAGAATCATCTTTATCTTGAATTGATTGGATATTTAACAAGTTTTATTTGATCTAAATGCATTTCTTTCATAAGAAAATTCTCCCATGGCTCTTCAACACAAAAGATTTTATCCTTTCATGCATCCGTCTTTTGGTTCATCCGTCAATGCGAACGTCCACAGAGCTTTGACAAGACTTCTTCTATCTTTTCTTGCACAAAAGTACACCAATCACGCAATACACACAAAAAACATTTTTCAAGCTTTTGCTATGCTGAATGTACCAATTCTGCCCCCGTGATTCACAGTAAGCGCAGGGAAATTCTCTTTCACTGCCATATACAAGTCTTCAAAATCTTGGTTCACTGTGATGTCCTAAAGAGAGGGGAACACAGAGAAGCAAATGAATATATTTAAAAAGGAGCTTTGCAGAAGGTCTCATAGTGGTGGGATGTGTGTGAGTTACCGAAAAGTCTAATGCCTCCATGGCTGAATCCGGGTTATCCTTCACAGACTTCAGGATGCCAAAGCACCCTGCATTCTGGATTGGATTCCTCCCCATCTAGCCAAAGACATATATTAAAAACGTAAGAATATTTCAAAAATGCACAGATGTCTTTACTGTGGGTTTCGTTCTGCAGGTGACAAAATAAGTTAAGGCAACTAAAAGCCTTATTGACCAACTGAACACCCCTCGCCTCACCCTCCCTCCTGGCGCTAGAGCCAGTGTTTTACATAACCAATCTGGGCCACCTGGCAGACTCTGCTCCTCTAAACCCCCCTTAAACTTATACACATTTAAAAGATTTCCACCCCTTGTGTTGGGAATTATGTTGCTGGCCTATTTCTAGGCTAGGACCAGTTACTTCCAGGAGTCTTTACTTTGGTCAGAGCCAGGCAATAGTTCATTAGAGAGCTTAAGAGGTGCTGATAGGCGGACTTTGTAACTGCTGAACTGAGCCAGGCTAGCTGTTTCACCTGTTTTTTGTTACCCAACGCTGTTCCTCATAGTCATACCAAACCGTGCTGAGAATGAACCCGTTGCCTCGACGTTAAGTTCGTTACCAGTAAGTCTATAATAAAGTCAACACTTATGAGGTGAACCCCAGCCTCCTGGGTGAAAGTCCTGTGTTCAGCCCATTCATCACTGTGACATTGTCCCTATGCGGACTATGCTGCTCGTATATGTCTCCTGACTTCCACAAAAGCCTACTTGTACAAGCCAATCACAGCACACTGGTCCTGTTTCCTCGAGTTTCAAATCTTTATGCTAAGCTAACTTTTGCACAGGCTGTTAATTCTAGCTTCATATTTACAGACATACAAGAATGGTAATGCTCTTTTTATCGAAAAGGCAGGCAAGTAAGTATAGCCTAAGTCAGAAGCAAAGCATGAGGTCAAACTACACTTGAACTTGCTTTAAGAACTAACAAAGATGTTGTTGATAAAGTTTAGCCATTCCAGGCTACTTGTCCTGCCTAAGAAACAGGTGACAACAATTTCAGTTATGCAAATGAAAATTAGATTGTGTCTTTCTAAACTTTTGACTAACTGAACTCTGCTTGGGCATTGACATTAAAACAAAGTACAGTGATCCATTTACTTTATCCCATTTTATTCACTGATGCCCCCCATTGCTTTTCAGGCTACAAGCAATCTCTTTTCAACAGCTTACATTCAGGGATTTGATTGTCTTGTTTACTTTGAGGCCCATGGCTAGGTGAATGGCTCCTTCAGGGGGTATGCGGTTGTTGCTGTGGAGAGTAGCAGGCAGAAAACAAACGGGGTAAAAAAAGTGTGTCGCAGTGTGATGGAAAGCAATCATGAAGTGTTTTTTTTTAAATGGCATTATTCATCCATGTAGCACAATGTCTGGAAAATTTGTGAGGCAAGCTTTGTTTTGCTTGAATTAAAACGACAAGCAGAGGAAACTGAACTTTTGTTTATGGTTTTCACTTTCAGAAAAATAAGAAGATTTATGGCCAAACTCTCAGATGTGAATTTTTGTATTAGTTTTTGTATTGCAATTAATACCATACAAGGGACAACATATCCTGTGCTCTCATTTTGGATTCATGAAAGAACGATCCAAGCTGCCCCATTTAACTTTTACTATAGGATAATGTGATTATCAGATAACGGACATAACGACGGCTCCTACCTCACATTCAACTCCTCCAAAACGCTGTTCTCCCTCAGAGCCTGTTCTAAAGCGATGGCTCCTTCTTTACCAAAACCATTGAAAGAAAGATCAATGGATCTAAGGAAAATGTTTCCCTAAAAATGAGAACAGAGAAAGAAAAATCTCTGGTAGAGTAAGACTTCAAATGCAATAATGAGTAAAACTGGAACAAGTTCTCTAACAAGATAAGCAGAGGAACAGAGAAACATCTTAATTCAAAGCGAGAGAACAGCAGTATCAGTAATAAGCCTCTCAGGACCTGAATCAATCAAAGCTGTCAGTGCAGCTTACTGATCAGGGTACCCTTGACCATCTTGGTCATTAAGCTAGGGAAGGAAAAAGTGTCTCTGCCTCTCCTGCTGTGAGAAGCTTAATGAATATGTGACCAGAGGGCTGCTTCACAAACAGGATAAGTGGGTTAGCCAGGTTATGATATATAGTATCCTCCTCTTGCAGCACATAAAAACCTGCACAACTGAATCATAACATTAAACTTAATATACAAGTTTAGTTTAAACTAAATCAGCTGGATTCTCATTATACAGTCACTCTACTAACTTCCTATTCTAGTCCGGGAAATCCCATATTGCTTGCCCTAAATTTGACCAACATTTGCTGAACCTTATAATAATAGCTCAGAAAGAGTGACAGTCTGTAGCGAAGAGTGGGAAAGATGTAGGAACTTTTTCTTTAGAGTTCAACAACCCTGACACAAAACCAAATAAAGGGTTCATTTATTTTATCATCTCAAGAAAACAAAAGGACGCTTCCTTGACAAGAGACAAGGTTCGTGCAAAACACAATTCACTGTTGTTATAGGTTACCTTGGAAAAATACTGTCTGGGACAGAGCACTTAAATCTGACAGTAATGGTCTGCATTATGAATGATAAACCCACTCTTCTTAAATTCTGAGTTTGGGTGGTAAATCTGCCACCATTATCACCGTGGACTGCGTTATGTAACAGGAAAGGAAGGAGAACTTGACAGCCATTCCAAATTTAGCTAAAAGGGACAGAGCAGAACAAAAATATTTTGTGCTCTTTACACTGTTGACATGACTGTCCATTCATTTTATGTATTTTTGTCTAGAGCTGTTTCCATAAGTTGGTCTAGGCCTCTGTTTTTTTTTTTTAATTTTAGCAATGCAGGAGTTAGCAATAGTGCCCACATGGAGCCCTGACCACAACCCCATCCAACACGTTTCGTATGAATGAGGATGAGGACGGCCTTATCACCCGACATCACTTTCCAACCTCCGTCTGGTTAGGTCTGGGCACAGCGACCACTTGTTAAGGGTTAGGAAACATCATGTTATGGCTTAACCTGGTTTTGTTGCCTCTACACAGCTGGCAAACGTTCTTTTGTCCCGTTAAAGACATCCATTTTCAATGGCTTCGTGCTTGCAAGTGTTAAAACGCCATCTTGAACAGTGGTTTATCACTATGCAGCATTCTTGCTAGCTATAACACCACCTCCAAGTCAGCTCATATATTCATGCGTACTGTAGGAATGTTGATATAGTCAGTTTCTAAATGTGTATATATGCTGAATGGGCTGATTTTGTTCTAAACTTAATGTGATGTTTCATATGATATGAGCTCAAAAAATCGTGCTGTCCCAACCATTCACGGTATCACCTGTGGATGTTGTTTTCAAAAGCGAGTGTTCAAACATTGATCACTAGGTGCATTACCCCGAGGCCGTTGGCCAGCATCACAGCTCCTCTCCCACGGATGCAGTTCCAGGCAAGACTTAGCCATCTCAACCCTGTGTTCTCTGACAGAGAGTCTCCCAGGATTAGCCCTTTAGATAGGAAAAGAAAAATAGCAGCAGCCTTACAAAATAAAATGCTGCACTATTTAAGAAAATTTCTAATATCCTCAGTTTTACAATGTATTCTTCAAACCAAATATAAATCACAGTTATCAGACGGTCTGTAATAGTTTGTATCTGGAAAGTGGAGCTCTGATACTGGAAAATGATTCACATCCAGGAAAAGATGACAGATATTTGGCAAGAAAGCGAAGTCAGAAGTCCTTCTTAAAATGAAGCACATGCATTTCTTCACTCTTTGGAGGTAACTTATCTCATCTCCAGTAAATTCCAGTGAGATGGTGTGATTGTGTGTTTCATGGCCTGGTAAGTGACGGCTGCAGAGGCAGAGAGCCGAAAGACAAAAGCTCCCCCATCATCATCTCACCCTCTTTATTACAGGGATAGGAAAGTGCATGGCACTCAGCAGTTCATAATCATAGAAAAAGACATACTTACTGTGCTTGGTTGTAAAAGCAATAACACCATAGCATGACTGTCAGAGTGTTTGATTGGTATACTTTCTCTCAAGAACCTACTATATGGAAGAGTGCACTCAAAAAATGAATGAGGATGTTCTTTGATATTTCAGCACTGGAGAAAATAGAATTGAATATGCGGGAATGAATCATTGCAATGTGCATGGCAATGAGACAGGGCGATGTGTCCCCTTTCCCAGAGACAGATTTATTTTCTATCACCTTCATCAGATGCTTTCTCCTCAAGGTGCCTGTCACAAAGTTCATCCACATCAAAATTGAAAGAGGTTTTAATGAAGGCAAAATGTTCTTGACCTTTGAATGCCACAGTCTGCTGCTGCCTGCTGTCTTATGACTGCTTAGAGATAAGGCTGCACCATTATGACAAACTCGTGCTGCGTTCATGAGAATGGTTTTCCAAAAGTCTGATTGCACACGGTCACAATTTCAGATAATTCTGCACTCTTCATTGTAATTGGTTAATTTAAAGGGCCTTAGAGTATACTCAGGCACTTGGTTTTAAACTGGTCGTTTATTAACACGCAAACAAAAAAACACATAGGGAGAAAAGTTTTGGTTTCAATCAATAAAGTCATCAAAATGACTTTATTAAGAATTTAACTCACACTAAATGTGAACTTTTTCAGTAGCTATTGTTTGCTCATCTGCCCACGTCTTATTTCTGCACTCTTGTTCTAGTGTTGTTTTTCATGAGTTGGACTACTTGAAGAGAAATGAAACAAAATGTCACTGTGGCAGCATGATCAGCTATTTTGACTTTTATAGACTGGTTATAATCTTGTCGCAGCTGTCTGAAGTTTAAAGGTGTAGTTTGTAATATATGTCCAGAATTAGTTTTCCTCCAATAATATAGGGGGTGGCATTTAAAGAGTAAACAACAACTGCTGCTCGTGGCTAGCCATCCTTATCTGTACCATTAGTTAATCAGCTAAATTAGCCATTAGGCTAGTGGGCTTATTAGCAAATCAGTGTCAGAATATTTGGACATTTATTACGACCAAACCGGAGGTGATCATTGATAGCATGATTTAAGTGGGAAACTTGAATGCAGAATGTGTATCGTTGTATTTCTTCTTAAAGGTATTGACTTTCTTGAAATTTGTGAGTTTATCATGTTAAACTTTTACTATTCATTATGAGTGTTTGTAAAAAAGTAGCCAACTCATCACTTAGAGGATATATCTCTTCTAATTGAAACTATGGACACTATTTTAAGACAGGACAGGCTAACTTCATTAGATTTCTCTGAAACACAGTTCGTGCACACTGTTATTTCTTCACATTCTGTTAATATCATTTTTTTGAATGTTTCAACTATAATTCTGGCCATACGTTACAAATTGCCACTTAAAACCCTTATCTTGACCCCATCTAACACTTTTGGAGGAATTGGAGCGCTGCCTGTTGGATCTCACAACTGCTCTTGTGGCTGAATGGGAACAGATCTCTGCAGCCAGATTCCAAAATCTGATGCAAAGCAAGAAATCCTGTGATTGGAGGCTGTTTTTAGCAGCATATTCATGCTTAACAATCAATGTTTGACTGTCACATGCTTTGTGCAACCATCGATTTTTTGAAAAGGCCAAATTTAAAGGTTCACTGCATACAAAAGTTGACTTTTGAGTCTCGTTCCAAACTTACAAAGTGGACCTTTAAAGTTAAGAGCAACTCCCTGCTGAAAAGCCTCAGACTAATTTACATCTTATACCTATTTAATATCCTCTTCTAACTATGCCACATATTATCTTGTGCTGTGAAAACATGCAAAATTATGTATCTCCATTATAAATCTTTAATATTAACTTGATAAAAATGTGAGCTACTGGCTCCTTTCTTTGAAAGATGACAATAAAAATATGAGACCTTTACAAGCCTTATTGCCATGCTACCTGCATGCTCTCCCAGAGCGTTGTGGCTGAGGTTGAGGTGCTGCAGCTTGGTGTTGGTGATGACCGCTGAGCCAAGGTGTTCCACAGACTGGTCCGTGAAATTGTTTCCTGACAGATTAAGATTCACCAGGGTGCCGTTCTCTTTAAGCATACCAGCCATGGCTCTGGCTCCATAGTCCCCAAGGCTGTTGTCGGATAGATCCACCTCTGGGATTGACACATACATACACAGGTAAGAGGTCAGGTATGATGGGAAGAGGTGAAAAGACCAATAGGTGGAGGGAGAAAGCTGAATCACAAAGAGGTATGCAAAGAGATTTAGTACAGGAGAGTCTTTGACAATTCAAAAGATATTTTATAGTTTTGTGCTGTTCTGTGCATCTGTTTTTGATTGTCTTTATTACAGTTTGATTTGGTATCCTTACTACTGCTGAAGTTAGTTTCAGAAAATAGTTATTGGTAACTCCCTCCCTTCCTTTTTTTCAGTCTGAAGTCCATCAGTTCTGAGCATTTTAGAGGACCAGTGTGTTTAATGGTAACTGGCCCCCCCTTACCAAAGGCCATCTCTAGAGCCAGTGTTTAATTTTTCAATTCCAGGCTGCTGGAAAACAAGGCAGTGCAACAATCTTGTGTTTTTGACCGCTTAGTGTCATTGCCAGGTCGTCAAGTACCGACTCCTTGAGTTGGTGTTCAGCCCAAAGTTCTAGCCCGCAGCGTCGGTATTTGACAAACTGGGCATGATCCTCCTCCTGAATTGACTTCCCTACCCTTAAGCCAATTTTACATAGTGAGTCACTTGAATTCTGGGTTGGCTAATGTCTGCTGCAGCGTCAGAAAAATATCCACTGGCAACTAATCTGTAATATTTGGACTGGACTGCCCCTGAAAGTTGAATACTGGTGTATGATAAAGACTGTTAAAAATAACGCCAGCAGCCCAAAGAGCCTGCGTGACTCACAGGAGTTATTCTCCATAGATCCCCCCATAGGTTCCTGATCTGCACATAGGACTGACATTTAACAAATATGAGACAGGGACCCCAGATGTTAAATGGTGTGCCGTGGCATATAATTGGGGTGAGAGTGGCGTATGAGTGGGAGTGAGGGTCGCACTTTTGCTGGAGAAGACAGATTGAGGGAGAAGGAGGGGAGACTGTGCCTGAGTGCCAAGTAAAACCACCTGTAATGTAACAATTTTCCTTTAACATCTCGGCGATAGCAGCTCCGCCCATTCCCTCCATCCAATTATCTCGCAGGTTCAGCCTCAGTATTGAAGTGTTGGTTACCAGGGGAACCGCCAGTGCTTCGGTGCCCTGCAAACACACAACCAACCACCACCACCCCCCCCCCCATATTGAAATTCTTCTGTTTGTTCACTACAGCAGTGTATTTTGTTATCTGTATTCCAGTTAAAAGAGTACATGTGCTGATGCAGGTGGGCAGAGAGAGAGAGAGAGTGAGAGAGAGAGAGAGAGAGAGAGGAGGAGAGAGAGGAGGAGGAGAGAGAGGGATATTAAACCTGCGTGAGACAAATGAAGCAGAAGGGAGCTGTGTGGAGGCGTGGGTCAGAAATGAAGCTTGCAGAACATGAAAATTATAGTTTCTAGCACGGCTAATGAGAAAGTTGAGCGCGTGAAGCCTTATGTTAACTTGATCTGAGAACAGCAGAGCAGAAAACAGCCCCGTCAGAGCACAGCATGTTCAAATGCGCGTCGTAGACTTCCTCCATGCAAGCCAGTCAATCTGCAGGACATTAGATAAACGACCTTTGCTTCACTTCTATTCTGCATGATTGACAGGAGAAGACTTTTTAAAAATCGGATTCAATCTGCCTGACTGATGTCACTGAAGCCGATAGCTCAGGAAATGGCTTGTTGGGGAATGGATTTACTCCTACAACTTTCATTTACAGCGTTGTGAACCAGTGGAAACCTGTAAAAATGTCAAGCTGTGTTGCTAAGAGCTCCGGGCAACGTATTTTCACATTTCAGGGGCTGTACAACCACAGAACAATTTTACATTGATTAATCATGAAAAGACAACTAATTGTTATTGACTTGAGGGCTTAAACAAGGCACATCAAATTACTAGATATACATATTGAATATTGTTTTTCTGGAGTAGCCTTTATGGTAAAAAGCAATTCAACACTGGCACGATTATTAGATCATACATTTGGTTTTGGTAATGTTTGAAACCTGAAGTCTGTATCTGTCATACATTTTTGTGTTGTATGAGAACTAAAATAAAAAAAATAAGACTATTTCTCCAGAGGTAAACTCAAATTTAGATCTGCTGAGTGATCTCTCTCTCCTCCTTCAAAAAGGTGAAAGATTATCTACGTTGTTGTGTTCTCAAGATCCGTATGGCTGACAAGGTTTATGCAATTTTAGATGTAAAGTGTACTGTAGAGATCTATTTCCTGGGAAACACTTAACACAGTGCTCTCTAGAGATGATCATTGCAGTGCCCCTGGAGGGGAATGTGACTTTGAATTAATTAGTTTTTTTTTCTGAACAAAGGTCTGGGATGATGTGAAATAGCGTAAGTGAGACAAAAAAGCTCAAATACTTGTAGGTCTGCATTGAGAAGGCAGGTTCAGTTCACGTACCTTCCTTCCTCCTGGTGAAACTGATGTGATGAGCAAAAAAAGACCCTCATGGACGCTATGAAGCTAAGACAGACAGTCAAAAGAAGTGTATGGAAATGATGCATGGAGGGGGCTTCACCTAATGGCTTACTTCATCATAAAACAGGACTTCTCCAGTATAGAACACTTTCATTAATTTGGAGTCATGTTTTATTCTCCGCGGACTCCAAGAGGATATATCTGGCTATTTAGTCGCTAAATGCTCCAATATGTTCACAAACTAGTTGCTATCTGTGTCTGTCTGCCCTTTGCTGCTTTCACATGTCACACTTTAAAGACATGAAACTGAGTTGGTGCAATACATTTCAATTTAAAGAGACGAAGCATAAATAAATGTAAGATTGCATAACCAAACTTAAACTTTAAGATGTTTATGAACTAAACTTTCACTGGACTTTCACCTCAGCACATGTAAGAATATTTTGAATATTACTGCCTATAACTTTTGAATATTTTTTTTTTGTTGTTGTTTTTTAAACAAACAGCTGTTACTGTCACTAAAAGAATAAATTGGACACAGATGGCTGCTCAGTGGCTGCTGATTAAATGTTGTTGGCTCACACCAGGATTCCAAATTACAGAAACCATGGAATAAAGTCATAGAAGTAAAATTATAAATACATTTGGACTGGAAAGAAAAAACTTATATAAAAGGACCCTCCCCTGCTCATCCCAAAGAAAAAAAAAAAGATAACCTTTCACAATTTGTACCCCTGTTCGCTTCTAATAATTCCCACACAGTCCCTAACTTATGGTTGAAGTACCTGAGGCCCCAGACCACGATGCATCATGGACAGCTCGCAATTTTTCATTTGCTGCAGGAAGTTAGAGGCAGGTGCCACCTGTAACTTCTCACACGCCTCCATGTAGCACGTCTGGCCCGTCGGGTCATATGCATCCTCCTGATCTGCAACGTGAACAAAGACTGTAGAGGTTTAGTGTCTGTCTCAATTGTTAGCTATCAATACCTCTTTTGAAAGAAGGAGAGATGTGGCACTTCTCCTCCTCCGGAGGACCTTTTGAGTGTGATATTGAAAAGTCCCTCATGGCTGATTTCGCTCTGTCAGGGGAGCTCATTCATACCAGATGGTTTTCACTTCTGGTTAAAAGGAAGCCTGACACAAAGACTGAGATGAAATCATTAAGATGCAGAACAGGACTCCACATGTGTGGGCGGGTGTGTGTAGGAGTTTCTGCTTTTTTTTTCTCTCTCTCTTTCTTCTCTGTAATCATGTAGAGATTGAGAAGATGGAAAAGCAGAAGGGACAAGATTAACAGACGGGGTGACAGGAAGCCTTTGTCTTATCAGAGCAAGTTCAGATGAAGATTTAATCAAAACTCACCATCAAAGTCCTTTGCACTGTTGGTGCCTTGAATAGAATATTATTTTAGGTCATTGTTAAACATACGCCTCACATCACCAAGCAATTTCCTTTTTTTTTTTTAGTTTTTTATAATAGAGAACATCACACCCATCATCACTGTAAAATGGCATAGCTCTCCCACCCTATTTGTCTCCCTTTTTCTATCCCAAATCACTTATCTCTATACCTCCGAGCTCCAGATCTGTATCATAGTCATCATCAGAGTTCACACGATCCTCTCCTCCCAGCTGCTCTTGTTTAATCTCTTCTTCTTCCTCCTCCTCCTCTTCCTCTTCACCCTCTCTATCACCTCCAATTAGCATATTCCTGTAGGGGCTGGAGTGTTGGTTGTTTGGCCCATGCATTTTGACCTCAGTCCAGATCACTCCTTGCTGGGTGGAGGATGACAAAGTAAGACACCGTGACTCCCTCAAAGCGGCCAGATGTTGACAGCTTGAGTGAGGAGATTTGACAGATTTGCCGTCAGGAGAATAAAACTGACGCCTATGATACTGATACTTTTGAACTGCCGAGTCCATCAATGTCGAAGGACCATTTTAAACTTTTTGCAGCACTAAATCCATTCAATTGCTTGCACCAGAGGCTGTTTCAGCTGTGTTTCACTCCCTTTATTTCTTGGCCTATGGCACATTCACTACACATCTCAGTCAGCCATGCCGTATATTGTTATTTTCAGGACTAAATAGGCCACTTATAAATACCATTATTTGGCATTTGTGCGGTACTGCACATGTCCGAGGGCACTCACTGTGGCGCATACAGCCCTGTGATTAGACTACATCAAGGTGTAATTAAACGGACTTTCACTGTGAAACTCCGAGTCTCTGCTGTTCAATTAATTCATGTCAATACACAGGTCAAATGAATGAACCATAAAGAGGAAATAACAGATCTTAAGTCCGTGTTTTTCAGACTTTATTTCCTTGCCTAGGGAAGGAAAGTGTTTAGATGTGCCAAGAGGTGGAACTGTGGTCAAGACCTCTTTTTGTACTCCTACAGAATATACTGCCACTTAAAGTCCCTCTCCTGTTTCCTATTTAATCTCAGCAGGCTTCATAAGAATCTGCATCTGAACAGTGCTTCACTTGCCTACCTGGTTGTTCGCACTCTCCTCTCTCAACAGTTTGCATACTTGGCTGGATGTTAGCTTCCTACCTCCCCCAGCTGTGGCATCTCACTTTCTGTGTCTGCGTCACCATGTTCCAACACAGAAGGCAGCAGCGTCTCCTTGGCCAATTTCCTCCCATGAACCATGAACACGACACTGAGTAACGGTGATATTGATACTGAGAAAGATATATTTAGCGACCGCAAATTTCAAATTTTGCTTGTTTGTGTTAAGACTCAATGTGGCGTAAAAATATTTATGCTCTCAGTGTAATCACTGCACTGCATATGACCAGCAGGTAGTGCAGGATGTGTTTGCTCAGCCCATCTTGCTCAATGGGAGGGTCAAACATCCCTGGGCTAATTAGAAAGGCCAGTACTGCTCTGCACGACAGCCGGTCACCAATCAGAGTCGGTGTGTAAAGTTTGGACGGCTTGTTGTGTTGACCAGTTGCCATGGTGCCGAGAGGCATCGCTGTGTTCTGAGTGCCGACACTCTGAGCCATGACGACCAGCACTTACAGAGGCAGGAGGAGGAAGGGAGCAAATGACTTGTTTGCTGCAACTCTGTTTTTCAGGGAAAAACTCTTATCGACCATCTAAATCTGACCTTCAAACTAAAAACGCTTCGACCTTAAACATGTCCCGCTTCAGGAATAAACCTTTCCAGTGTGGCATCTTTCTTAGATAAACAAGAAAAAACAAACCCCAGCTCATGTGTTGACATATTCTGTAAATGTTTCTCTTTATTTGTAAGTAAATGCAAAGTCCTCGCAGTTGATGCATTAAAATGGAATACCCTCAATCAATTACACAACAAAGGTCATTATAGCAGAGGCTGATTGGATCAGAGTTGTTCATAGCAGCAGCGATATGCAAACACAGAAAAAGAACCCCCCTCCAGATTTTTTTTTTTTTTTTTTTTTTTTTTTTTTTTGACCATCCAAAAGCCCTGTTAGAAAGGCCGGATAACTTCACAATACAGTCTCACTGACTGACACAGTGCTGGTAAATAGACAGAGCATCTTTGAATATTAACAGGAGACAGAAGATCAACATGCATTTATTTAATGCTGCTGTTTTAGTCCCATACCTAAAGGATATGAGAGACACCATAGAATATGCCTTTTTATTGTTCTTTTTAAATCAAGCAGAATCATAGTGCTCATTTACATAATCAAAATACATTCTTAGAAAAGGTCGAAGTGGTACTCTTTATATTTTATACTTTGTCTTTGAATATATATATATATGTAGAAGCTATATATAGAAGCTATGTCTTGTATCAATTGTTTTCCCGTTGCACATTTTACATCACAGACATTTTCCTGACGGCTCTCGTTCCAATTCAGCTAAATCTGTTTCAACAAATTATACACAGGAGACATTCTTCCAGAATGCACAACAATGGCGACAATCGGAATCACCCATTTTCTCCCGGCAGTAAAAATAGTCGACACCAGAAAAAAAACAAAAAAAAACAACAAAAGAACAAATATATTCTCAGCAGCTGTGAGGGACATTTGATAATCACATAGAAATCCGATAATCATGCTGACAGCTATCTTTAATTTGAATCAAAGACAAAGAAAGGAAACACTCAAGACTCAGAAGCTGACAAGAAAGCCACAGGTTACTGCAGAGTGGGTTCTCAAAAAACAATGTGGCCCTCTGCACAAATATATTCAAATTACAACCCCTGACTCATTGGAAAGCAGCAAATGACCACAGCGGCAGTGCGATTGCCTCTTGTCCCTGAATGAATACGTCACTGCAACTTAAAACAATAAAAGTGAACTGCTGAGATTAAAACAAAAAAAGCCACGTGGGCAGTTTCTCGTCACCAAAACACCATCTGTAAGATTAGATTTGCAGGCTTGTGTGACTCACAGAGCAACAAATTCATGCTTATTTTAAAATCTGACCAGTTTGACAAGGTAACAAGCAGAATAATCCTGTAAAAATACACACCTGAGCACATGCATGTTTTACACCCACTCGTATAGAGATGAATTATGACGACACTTGATGATTTCTATGGCACACACGCACGCACGCACACATACACACACGAACACACACACACACACAAGTATGTTGATGCTACTGAGCAGGTGTCAGGTCACAGTGAAAGAGTGGCATCTGAGCCGCAGGGTTGCGCAATATCATGCAGAAAGAGAAAAGAATAAAGAATGAGTGTGTTGCATGTCGGCAGAGGCAGAGAGTTAATGTAAGGCAAGAGGCAGAGGAGTCATGATGCTGATAAATGCAGATTTTGAATGCTCAGTTGGCGCCAAGTTGACAGCTGTCTGATATGATCTGGGCAGCGCATGGTGCGAAAAACAGATCTGTTTGCTTCCATTAGCAATGTTTTGATATAGAGATACGTCCATTTTTAAAAGGATACTTTTAGGTTTTGGTGGGATAAAAACATTTGTTTGTGATCTTCTGAGAGTAAGATGAGAAAATTGATACCGATCTCACATTTGGACGGTAAATATGACGTATTAGCTTAGCCTAGCTAATCCTAGCACAGAGACTGGAAACTTCTGCACCACCCTTACTGTTTTTCTTGTTCAGGTTAGCCTAGCATGAAGACTGGTAACGGGAAACAGCTAGTCTGGCAGGACAAAGTGGTGAACTTCCTGTTTTAAGCCAAGAAATTGACCAGTGCATAACATCCTGTAACAGGACGGGACATTTTCTGAGGCTGCAGCTAAAAACGAATGAGATATTAATGTGTTAATAATCATGTTGATGATAGAGATATTGTTATATCTGTATGGTAATTTTGACACCACAGCCAAGAGCTAGTTAGCTTAGCCTATCTTAAAGACTGGAAATGGGGGAAACAGCTAGCCTAGCAGGACAACTTCTTTGCGAGAGTGGTGACTTCCTGTTTTCAGCCAAGTAAACATCACGTAATACCACCGATTTGTCATTTTTGTGGGTTATAGCTAAAATAAATTAGACATCAATGTGATAACAAGCTTAGCCTAGCATGAAGACCGAAAACGGATGAAACAGCAAGCTTTGCTCTATCTACAGGTAACAAAATCTTCCCAAGCAGCTCTCTTATATCTTGTTAGTTTAATTTAAAAGTGTAAAAATTACAAATTGCAGTTTTATGTGTAAAGAGTGGTTACAGGTGAAACAGCTAGCTTTGGCTCAAGGCGTGACTTCCTGGTTTCAGCCAAAACAAAAAAACGTCCAGCACATGGCCTAACATCCTGTAAAACCACAATCTGTTGTTTTTACACCTTAATAATAAATTATTATTATTAAGGTGTTCATATTGAGGATGCTGATAGAGACATAATGTACATTTCCCCCTGTTACTAGTTTTGATGCTAACCTAAGTCCCACTCAGCCTAACTTTTACCCTGTGAGAGAGGACACATAGGCTACAGACATGAGAGTGGTGTCGATATTCTCATCAACTCTCAACAGTAATGACAATAAGCATAACTCCCAAAATGTCTAACAACCCCAGATTAGATCATTGAATAACCATGCATAAATCAAGAAATACGTTTTTTTTTTTCCAAACAATTTCCCCTCCAACATGATTATATAATTTGGCAAAAATCATTTTACTTTTAATTTTAATATGGTCAACACATCACTACCTAGATATTTTAAAAAAGACTTTTATTTGTTGATCATTTTAGTTTATTTTAAAATGTAGTAACTCGGCTTCTTTAGTGGCTGCCCTGCACATTCCTATGCAGCTGCTGTGGAGCTGGGCGAGCACCAGCTGGGACACGCAAGGTAATGATGTTATGAGAGAACGGACAGGCCACCAAACAGACAGCTGGCACAGACGCTGATGCATTTTAATGGACTGCAAGTGAAGAGCTAGATAATATGTTTGTTGAGGCTGTGACAGAATTGCTGTTTTCATAATTCATAATTCAGGACGACCTGTCAACACGCCAAAATTGTCCTTCAGTATTTTCTATCTGCATGCCTGTACAGCTTTCACTTGTCTCTCTCTGTTGAGTTTACAGCCTTTTGATAACAACAGAGTTGACCAGCCCTGATTCTCTCCTGAAAACTCAAAAGTCGAATTAATTCATACTTCAGGAAATGTTGTTGTTAAACGCCACACATTTTCTCGTAAATATAAAACCTCAATAAAAGCCTTTTAACTGTAACAATAACACAGACTATATTATATTTCTTGAGTATATTTTTGTCTTGGTCATGCATTCACAATGAGGCAGGTCATTACACTAGGTGCACACATTATGAATCAAATGATCAATTTTATCATTTTTGGAAGTATCATTAACAAGCAAAACAGATTCTCAGAGAACAGAACATTTCCAACTTGCTACAGACAGAATCGCAGAGCCCAACAGAAACATTTAAGTGGTATAAAAAAAAAAGAAAGAAAGAAATCCATTTTTTTTTTTACAGTACAAAAATTGGCACAGTATTCTTTAACCAGCGTTGCCGTGTCTTCTGAAACGGTTGTCATCAGAACGCCTCCTGATTCATAGACTTTATGAGCAGAAAACCCTGAGAGAGGAGAGAGAGAGAGAGAGAGAGAGAAGACAGACAGAGAGACAGAGAGACAGACAGAGAGAGCAGCAGAGACATAGAAATAGAGATGTTACAGTCATTACTCATCCAGTGAGCAGGGGCTTTGATGGCCAAATGTGAAATTCAAGTGACAATCCACACAGGAACCATCGTCTGTGATGCATTATGTTGGTGCTTAATGAGCCATAGTGGCTATGTAGAGCACTTGTTTTGCTCTCATGGCAAGGGTATATGAAGTGTCTAATCTTGAATATGCACAAATAACGACGGAAACAAAAACAGAACTGGAACAGACACACTCGCTTTCACTCTAATCCTGTTAGTTTAAAGGCCCTTCTCCACGGGTTTCTATGGTTATCCACTCTGCTCCATCTGAAACAAGTGATGGTAAGACACTGGCATTGTCGCCAAACAACTACAGGTTGCAGATCCGAGTTATAGGTATGTCTCTCAGAGACAGATCTGCTCTGGTCATTTTACAGGCTAAGATAAATCTCAATGTGTTGTGCAAGAAAACTGTTTTAAAAAATAGAAAAATAAAAAAAGAGCTAACCAGCTGGTAAATTTGAAATAGCAAAGAAGGTTGTTGGGTAAAAAAGATGAATAAATGAGACGACACATGATAGATCTTACGTATCAGCTCAGCCCACTTGTGTTGTGTGAACTAACTAGATCACCGTGCCTCTTAATCCAGTCAGATAAACAGACTAACAATGGACCGACGATTGAAAGAAGAAATAAATTAATGTGAATGTATTCGCTTGCTTCATTTGGTGAATGAGGGGCTTTCTTTAAAAAGCAAAAAAACAAAAAACAAACAAAGAAAAAGTTAGCGAAAATCTAGTAACCACTTAAAGGTTATAGGCCTGTGGTAAGGTTGCATCTTGAATGCTCGGCGAGGGATTTTGTTAACAGCTGAAATATTAAAACTATGTGGAGTAAGACAGGCAATCCTGTTTTAATGCACGTTATTGAGAACTGAAAAGCCCTTAAGAGCATTGGAACAAACGATGGACTGTCTCCTAAAGCGCCGTTGGAACACAATAGCCAGAATATTAATGCCGCACAGCTTGCTAAATGTTTACTGCGAAATAATGAGCCGATTTTCATGATCTGATTAGTCAGACTTCCAACAAAATTAAACCAAAATAAAATACTGGAGAAAAAACAACCCCAAAACAAACAAAAAACTCTGAGCAACCTACATGCTGAAATTGGCAAGTTACCCCAACCCTAACCTGGTCGCCTATACGAGCTAGCAGCTCTCCTTATTACTTTTGCATTGATTTTAAACATTTTAATTCCAGGACTCATCTCCCGACATGCAAAACAAGCATCCCCTGGCACTATCTTGCAGAGGCACCATCAGTCCATTGAGTTTAGTGCCTTCCAAAACAATCGTGATTGGTTTCAAGAAATGCAAAGAGTGCAGGGCGTTTGTTTCCTCAATAGCACAACGAGAATTGGTGCAGCTAGACTGTCGACAGACCACATTCATGGTGACATTAAGATAAAAAACCTGCTTTTAACGACTTTTTCTCCCTTTTACTGCCTGCTTGATTCAATGTGTGCTTTTATACCGAGAATTTTTCATTAGGAAATGCCGGAAATTAATGCACAAACTACTCACTCATCTGAGTCCTTTTTGCTCTCCTCAATGTAGGCGATGGACTCCGAACGAATGCGGTTGGTGACCTCGTACGTGCGCAGGGTGACACCAAAGATGTCCTCATGGTAGCGGTTCTCGTCCTGGATATAGTGGGATGGTGAAAGAAAGCGGAGAGAGAGGAGGAAGAGAATGAATCACACTGCTCATTTCAAAAGAAACACAAAGAAATATGAGAATATAAAGACAGATCTTAGAAACAGCCAGAATGGATCTCTCCTGTAAGTGGTTTTAGAATTTGACTTAGGTTACAGAGGTTTTACTAGATACTATTTAGAAATGTATGAACTGAACTTGTAGTCACACTGCATACGGACTATTTCCTTCTTGCATAAAGCTTTTTTTTGGAGTTATGTACAGCATTACAGTATTTCTATTAGGTTTGTGTCCTTATCTGCTCTCACAAAAAAGTTGTTGATTGACAGAAGCATAGTGACTGACCTGCACTCACAGCATTTTACAGATTCACCGAAAAGTACTGAAAAAAGTTGTCAGTCCATTTGTATTCTACACTGGGACGTGCGTTATTTGCAGGCTTGGTGACACATGTCATGATTCTTTAGTGTCCTTTTTTAGCCCTGAGTTCACAAATAAAAATAAGCCAGCGGGAGTGTTTTAAACTTCACTTTCAGGACCACTTCAGTGGTGAAAAGGACTGCACGCTACCATCACTCCAAGTTGCTCAGCGGCGTTTGATGGTGAACATCACGCTCACGATGTTGCATAAAAGAACTACACTGTTGCTCTCGCTCTCTCTGTTACCCGGAGCTTGCTGATGAAGAAGCCAGCATCCTCCAAGCTCATGTTGCCCTGCTGCTTGATGATTTGCTGGACAGTCTTGAGAACATCCCCGGCCATGGTAACATCCCCACACACGTAGATGTGTCCTCCCTCCTCCCTCAGGCACTGGTACACCGTCTCTGACAGCTGCTCACGCAGTGCGTCCTGTACATATTTCTGACAGGGGGGCACAGGAGGAATGATGAGTGTGCATGAGGAAGTCAAGTGTGAGAGGAGGCAAAGTGAAAAGCAGAGTCAGGAGACCACCGACAGAGAGAGAATAAAGTAACATTAAGTGGAATTTGTAAACTGAAAGCTGAGGACTGCTGGTGGGGGTCCAGGGACTTAATAAATAAGACAGAATGGAATATTTTATTTATTTTTCTAGACTCTTCATTTTGTGTTATTCTTAAAAGAAAATAAGAAATAATCATAAAAGTAAAGAAGGCAGAGTTAAAAAAATAACTCCCTTTCTCCACTCTGGGTTTCGACATGCTGACTCATTTACATTTCATTCTACAGACAGTTTTAGTGCTTGTACCTTTGGTTTGCCGGGTTCTCTGGAATACGCCGTGTAGAGCTCCTTGAACACATCTTTGTTCTTGGCCTGGATGGTCTCCTCTTTGTAGATGTGGTCGACCTCGCTCTGACGACAACCAAACACCAGGATCATGGGGCACGACTCGATTCCTAAAGGTGACAGGCACGAGTTGTTTCACTGTAGACACGATAGTCTGCTGTTTTGTGTCTTATTACAACCTTTGACTTGGGACTTTGCTCTGAATTACCTCATTGTTGCGTGTGACAGCATTTTACCTGGAGGATTATAAGCTTGTCCTGGATATTCTTATAATCAACCATCAAACTGAAGACTACAGTTTCATGTGCAGCAGTGAAAATCCACTGTAAAAAGAGGTTACACATACAAAGGAATAAGAGAGGAACCAACCTTTGTGTTCGAGGTCATATAGTCTCTGTTGCCAGAAGCTTCTGAACGGGGCGATGCCTGTTCCTGGGCCCACCAGGATACATGGTGCTTGGTTGTCTTTGGGAAGTTGGAATGATGGTGCACTACAACAATAAAATAAAATGTAAAAAGTAAGAAATATATCCAAAAATATTGCAAGCTTCTGACATTCAAATAAAAGTTGCTGGGAGCTATGCTTGATTGCTTTCTTTGCTAAGAGCTACATGAGAATATTAATGGCATGGTCACTTCTGCAAGCTAAATTCAAATGGTAATTTAGTCAGCTAACCAGTGTTGGGGAAGCTACTTTGCAAGCATAGCTTGTAAAACTACATGTAGTTCAGCCTGGCAGTAGTTCGAACAAACTACATTTCTACCCCTGGGGAAAAGTAGTTTGTAAAACTACTGCTAAAAATGTGGCTTTAGCAACTACTTATACTCATTATACTCATTTAACTCAGCGTTAAATAAATCAACATATGGTGTATATGAAACAAAATATAATAGCCTACAAAAATTCACATGCCAGCAGAAATATGCCTCTCAACTCAAGTTTTATTTTTAAAGAACAAAAGCTGACATTTTGTTCAACATCACAGGAACTTCAGAGGCACTAACACTTAGGCACTAGAACTATATGCCAGGGCAGAATCGCTTGTTGACACGACACATTTCAAAGTTTTTATCAGACAGCCGTTCCGTTTGGCACTAAAAACATCTTTACCAACACTAAAAAGCTGCTCACATGCTGCACTGGCTTGGACACCAGTGTTGAACTTCACAAACACTTTGGACATTTTGTAGAGATTTTAAAACATTTTGTGGGGACTCATCTGGTGATTTTACAAAGGCTTCCACCTCATCTACTTGGTCATCAAAGAAAAATAAAATAAAATTTATATCATATAGGTCTTTTTTTTAATAAAAAAAATTTCATGTTATTGGCCAAAATTGTAGTTTGTAAATTGAGTAGTAAAACTACAAAAAATGACCCAAAAAGTAGTTGAAATACTTGATGCAGCACAAAATATGAATGTAGTTTAACTACCAGAAAGTTACAGCAAATTGTATTTAAGATATGTAATTCAACTACATGTAGTTTAAGTCTCCCCAACACTGCGGCTAACTTCACTTAGTACAAAGATCCGAAAATCTCTCTCAGCTTTCGCTTCTTGCCAATAGTTAGCTTGAGATCACTATGTATGCTTAATATTAGGGTTCACCATGCCATTGTTTGGATGGCCCATTATTCTGAATCCCCATCAATCCTACAAATGCCCCGTTTCTTGCTTCTGAAATAGACACTCACCTTGCAGTTGTTGAGTCTGTGACTGCCGGCCCTGTCCATAGTGCTGAATTGGCAGGGCTCTTGCCCTTAATGGGCCTAACAAACACTACTCTTTCCCTGACCAAACAGTATAATATTAAGGGCCAAAAACTCAGTGAGAGTTTGTATTTTTGAAACAACGTGCATTTGTGTAGTGTCCATTCATTTTTTTGTTATAACAGGCTGTCGGACAAATGGACTTGCAGTCCAATGGAACATTTTTGGGACAATCAGGGTTTCAGAATAATGGGCCATCGAAACAATAGGCAGTAACTATATCATACTAATTTAATCGGCTAACTTAGCTTGGTTCTTTCTAGCTAACGCTGATGTTTGTGTGCTAAATATGACTTTGTTGATACTTTGTTTCCCCTTGTTCCCTCTTTCTGCTCGGTCAAACACTATGTGCAACAGGAACTTTTTTAACTGATTGTGAAGCAGTCAGACCATCAGCAAGAAGATTAGCATTTGTTTGTGTAGCTATTTTCAATGCCTGTCGGAAAAAATTAAAATTAAAGCACATTTTTTTAAGGTAGAGTGCTGCATGTGTGACTGTCTGAGAAGGGGAAGCTGCTCTGTAGTCTGGCGGTAGGGCAGCAGATACTTCTGTATTTCCAGAGGACAGCAGAACAACTGTAACCAAGCATCTAAACTTGTTAGCTGTAGGATTACAGGATTTGGTGTATGAACAGTAAGGTAAGGTTACAAGGTTTATGCATATTTCTTTCACTCGCTCAGTCAAGTGCTTTACGACACGAGGCAGTGGAAATTTTACTGCTTCTTGTCCACAGGAGCTGCCAGAATCGACAAATTTAAGCTCATTATAGCTGCTTTAGGTGAGTTAGCTCAGCAAGAAAGCCAATCAACTGATTTCCCAGAATGTCAAATGTTTCCTTTAACATGCTACAATATTGGGTCATTTGAAATACATTGTGATATTTACCCTCGGACAAAACATGGCACCATCTCCCCCTTCTCTATCCTGTTGAGCCATGACGAACACACTCCATGGTGGATAGGTCCCTCTCCATCTGAAAGGGATGATAACCAAACAAGCACTTTACCTGTTTCTCTCCCCTCCTCCTCCCACTCTTTGTGAGTGGACTCACACAATGGGAAGAGAGTGGCTCTAACACATTTCCTGAGGCTAGGGCGATTCTTCTCTCTCTCTCTCTCTGAGAGGAGGTTACAGTAATTCACCGGCTATCTATACAATCACAGTAACATGCTTGCACAAGTGCACATTACATATGTGAGAGAAAATAGCAGATGGAATATGGTTGTGTTTGCTGACACTTGACAGGCTGAGAGCGCAGAAGCTAATTGCAAAAGGTGAAGCTGTAAAAGCTTTGTGATATGCTGTGCACTCCAGTTGTATACACCATCAGACAGGCTGGTACACCTGCAGTGTTTTTCTGTGGTTTGCGTTTGTGTCCAAATCTTTAAATAGAATTGGTTTGCAGACAGAAAATCTTCCTGAGGTGTTTCCAAAACATTTCTTGTAATTACAGTGGTGGTCCGGCTGCCCTATGAAGCAGACTGGCTTTCCGAGATAACTTGCAATCAATGCTCTTTGAGCCATCCGAGGGTTTTTCAGGGAGGCTGAGTCATTCGACTTTTCATCTTGAAACCTTGGAAAGCAACCTTGAAAGCACCACAGCACTCTGCCTTTTATCCATGACATAAACCAAGCTGATGCAAAATATATATACAGGGTGTGCACTTTTTCGAGCAATAACTTAATGGTAAATACACTTTTAGTAGAAATCACAGGGTATGATTGAATTTGCTTTGCACTTTTTTACAAGTAATTGGCTGTATAAAAGGCCTGATGGGAGCATTAAAGTTCATCTTCCTAGTCAGCAGAAAAGACCACAGCACCTGCATTTACACCCACACAGAAATCCTCGGGAGGATGTTAGCAGACGCTCAGCTTGGTTAAAGGAGTGTTTACAAGGTTGTATGTCCTTACCTCGGGCACGGTAGGAGACCACAGCTACGGTGAGGTGGATTTCTCCTGGGTGCACGTCTGGAGAGGAGCTGATAGAGTAGTAGCGAGGCTGCAGCAGGGGCAGCTGGGTGAGCAGCAGGGTGGAGGGCATCTGGATGGATGGGAACTCCTCCAGCACCTCCACCAGCGTCGGATTGTTGTACCACTTCCACTCTTCGTACTCCTGCAAGCCCTGGGATATTGATGAGAAAGACAAGGTGGTATAAAAAGTACAGTTGGATATTCATTAGATTTTTTCTGTCCACTTCAGTCTTTGATTTGCTGCTGCTCCAATTAATTATCACAACAACAACAACAAAAATTAAAGGATGGATTCCTCTTTTAGATCTGTAGACGTTTTTGATTAGAGAGTCTGAGGCAGCCACCAGCAGAGCCGCTCGACATTCACTTGCCCGCCTGTGTTTGTGTGTCATTGCTGACATTTGGCTGTGATGAATATAGATCACTACCACCACCAGGCTGGAAAAAACTTTGATATCTTCCCAACTTTTGCTTTGTTCTCGAGCTGCTAATGAGCGACGCAGTGCCCATTAAGGATCCTAGTGTGGACTCCATTCTGAGCCTGAAGCCCTGTTTGAAGCACCGTATGTACAATTAGCAAAATTTCAACAGCACAAGTACGTTTGGGCCTGGGGCTCTTCAACCTTGAGCCACAGACGGGGCTGTGGGACATCGTAGAGATGGATACAGTTAGTCTCATTTATTTATTGTTGATATATCATCCTTTCATGCAATGTGACAATAAAGCTACCATGACAACTAGAACTTGAATCTAAATAAAACTAGAGGATTAGTCGTGTCCAAACCCTGCATTAGTCCTGAAATGATCTTCAGATTTAGTGCATACAAAAATGAAAATAAAAATATCTGCAGTGCTGATTCTACTGTACTGTTTCTTTTTCTGAATTCAGAAAGCCTTCCATCTCTCCCTCTTGCATTGGTGACAATGATTCGATGTATGAGCATATGAGTCACTGCTTGGCCTCAGCCAGCCTTTTCCACACATTGACAAAAATGGAGAGTGAATTGTGGGAGGCACTGCAAGGGGGGATGGCTCTGGGTTAGAACGATCAGCCGCTTTAATTTGGCGCCAGCTCACTCCTACTGTACGTATTTCCATCAGTGCAAAGTGCATCAAATCGGCTTTCCGACACAGAAAACTGTCCCCCATATTTTGATAGCCAACGTGATAAATGTGTTGGTTATTATTGTGCCTCGAACACACAGTGACTTTTCCATTGAAACATGCTCTAGTAAAAAAATGAACAAATGTCTGCATACATTTGCCTCTGACATGGGAAAAAAGCGAGAGAGCATATTTTTGGATATAGCCCACGCACATACATCGCAAATCCCTTATGTGTCTGGGCACGAACCAGGCTGAGCGCTCAGCACAGCAGCAGCTCAATAATTCAAAAGGTCAGTGTTAATGGTAACGCTGGAGACTAAGTGAATTTACCTTACTGAGGATCTCTAGTTTCTTTTTCTGCTTGTCATTGGTCGCCAGAGCAGCAAACTGCTGCAACAGCACAGGACTCGGTGGGGTGGTGATGTCCAGGAAGTACTGGAAGGCTTGGGAGATGGTGCAGGGAGGGATACGAGTCTCATTTGTCCAGTTACTGATTACACCTGCAGAAAAGACAAATGTTAGGGTCGCATTTATTAATATCAACAGTGGATCATATGATAATGCGTAACATGAATGGGAATTATCACGTAATTCAATAAATGGTATATATTGTGCTATAACACTGTCTCACTTAGTTGTGAGCAGATGAGACATTTCTAAATGTTTATTAATGCATTTATCACCTCCTTATATAAAGAATCTGTTATCTAATGATATGTCTTCATGACTATTGGCGGCATTTTCAAACATCTTTAAACTTGCTCTGTTAGTATATGTAGGTGCTTTATCTTTGGGACTTTAAATAAACAGTTTTTTCAATGCTAAAAGAGGCTAAAACAAAGAGCTCTTCTTTTTAAAATGACAGTGCTTGAGCCACGTTCAAAGACTTTGGCATCACAAATGATCCAAACAGATGATCCAGTCTAGTAAGCTAAGAGAAAGTGTTTGAAAGTGGAAGTTTTATTAGGTCGTTACAAAGAATTGTTTAATTTCGTCCAGTTTAAGTTGGGTTAAGCACACACACACATGCACACACACACGCACACACACACACACACACACACACAGACACATGCACACTGTGTATAAGAAACACCTTGCTTCACAGTCACAGTGAAAATCGCACTTAAGTCATCCGGTTTTCCACACAACTGTTTGCCAGCATGCAGCTTCACTGAAAGCTGTCTGGGCATAGATACCTCACCAAAGTGTGACTGAGAGACTCTTTCTTATTCATGTTTTGTTTTTGACATTCTGCCCAGATTTCAGGCCGCAACCCTTATGATTGCTCGCCCACTGTGTGCGTAAAAAGTAGCGTGACGCTGCTGTAGCATCACCCACCCAGTGCAGTGTTCCTCTCCTCCAGGAACTCCACTTTGACTATTTGATTGACAGGTGGAGCATCCTCCAGTTTATCTATGAGAGCCGTCACCAGGTCCTCGTGGTTGCCAGGGAAGATGCCCAGATGGTCGCCAGGCTGGTATTTCAGGCTGACGTGGTTGTTTGTGTGGAGCCGCACGAATATGGTGGAGCGACTGCAAAAGAAGATCAGAGATTTGGGGAATAACCTGGCACCATTTCCGGTCTGTTCCGTTTAGCTTACACGCCACAGTGGACCAAATGAAGGAGTTGGACACCACACGAGTGCGTTAGATCAATTAAACACTGTTTCACGTGTTAACCAAAACAGACAAATACGAGATTAATCCATTTCCTGTCCGAGTGTGCTCATGTGTCGGTACATACTTGGATTTGGGACTTTGTAAGTTTTGGGATTCCAGCATCTTTGCTCCATAAACCTTCTTCTTGTGAATGTTGTACAGTGCTGTTGGCAAAAACAAAACCACACCGCATGCATTTCATTTACCATTTATATGATATATCTTTTAACGTTATGTCGTCATAGGAGTCGGGCCTAAGTTCACAATCTTTATCCCATTTAAAATGTAACAATTCATTAATCTGTGTTCATTAGGTAGCAGAGCCACTGATCTATTTCAGACTTGGTCCAAAATGTTGGACACTAAGATCTCTCAGCTACAAAGGGTGTGAAATCCCACTGCATTATCATTTTTCATTCCACGACAGAGCCACAGATCTCACCTCCAGGCAGTGTAAATGAGTCGCTGGTCCTAATCAATAACATCACCGTCCCTCTATAAATGTATTATGGTAATTTTGTGCTTCAGTGCTTATGAGCACTTATCGCCCCTCTAATATCAAGACGGCAGCAACAGTTCAACACTTGCGTCCCGCAGGATTATTATGTACCTTCTGTGAGTGCCGGGGCCTCAGCTGTGTACGTCAGGCGGAACTTGCTTTTCTTCCAGCTGCGGTCGTTGCTGATCAATGAGTCGTTGGCCTTCTCGATGTTCACATCATCACCAACACAGAACACGTCACAGGCAGCCTTGACACGCCACAATGGGAGAGAACGCCGCCATTACTTACAGATTCCCATCACACCTCCACAGGAATCACAAAGGATTTGGAATATGATCTCTTGCACTCTAAGCAGGACTGCCGTCAGCAGCTCAAGGTGATGTTTGGCCAAACACCTTGAAAATTATACATTTACCACTGAAGGTTGTCTAGGGAGTGAGAAGGTTCTCTTATTTTATTGATGTTGTTGTGGTTGCACAGAAACAGGGAACCATACTAAGTGGTGCCAAAAATTTCCAAATGCATGACAGGATTTGACTTTTAATTTTAAGGTCAAACCAAACCAGACCCAACATCTCTGCCGCTGTCGAAGTTACCTCAGTTGATTGTCTTTGTGCACACAGGATAAATACCTGGAAGTATAATATAAATGATGGCTACTGGTAAGCATATCGTTTCCGAAGTTTTGAAGCGGATGCAAACACGTTTGCACGACCGGAGACAAAAATCATCTGCCATCGTGCTTTTGATTTTGATTGCTTTTGTTTTTGTTTTTTTTATCTAATGTTGCTGTTTGCCATAACTTTGGACAAGACTAAATACATACAAAAAAATCTTTCCTTAGGAATTTGTGCCTACCTCCCACTTTGAAAAACCTTTGAACTAAACTGAGCCCAAAGGGTCTCAGCCCATGAAACCAACCTTAAAAACCTTCTTGGCCCAGGTTCTGAATGACTCCTCCTGGCCACACAGCTCATCTCCTTCTCCCATGCGTAGGATGCGCTCCCCCCCCAGCTCTTCAAACAGCGTGTCCACAGCGTGGGCAAAGGCGCAGAAGTGTGGGTAGGCCCTGGAGCCAAGGCCAAACACTGAGAACCTTAACAGAGACAAGCACACACATATGAAGAAAGAGACAGAGAGGCAGGTACTGTAGCATCAAAAACACAAACATAAGACATTCGAATACATGGAGCCCACGTTAGAAACTTTCTCCCCCTCTAGAAAGGCACAGAAACAGCTGACGTATATTTACAAACACTTGCGCTGTCTGGCTTCGGATAGATGTAAACATGAAATAGATCACTTCTCTGCAAACGGACAAGTTATCCTTCCGCTGCCTCACTATGAAGCAGTCAACCCACATCAGGTTCAAGTTTGAGCAAAATGTCTTCTCCCCTCTAACAGATCAGCAAAGTGTCCACTGGTATAAGACGTGTCAACTCGAATACCTTTTACAAGCAAAGGAATCTATATGAACCGAGTAGGATAGAGTCTTTCTGCAGTTAATCGTGATGTTATAAAAACACTTTCACTTTTGTATTTCAGAAAGTAATTAAGTAGTAAGTTTATAGTCCTTTTATCTTGTGTTTCTATATCATTGCTATGATAATTACTGTCGCCAAAATAACTTCCAGATTTGTTGCCTAACTTCACTTTGTTCTTTTTGTCAGTAGTTGCAAAGCTAGCCAAACCAACAGCTTCACTTCACTTACTTGTGTTACCCACGTACAAAACTGTTGAAATATGGCCCATGCTGCCAAGTGTTTTGTCAATATCTGCTTCCAAATTCAAGGCGAGGCTGTGTTTCTCCAAAAAACCTCATTTATATCCATCAGACTTATTTTTCTCTTTGCAAGTAACAATATGGAAGAAACATGCAAATAATGACGGTCTTATAGCTGCTGGTTAGCACAAAAATGTTATCTGAGAGCATCCTTAGGATACTTAGGATACAGAGTAGGATACCTGACACTTGAATCATTATATTCTGTGCTATGTAAAATAATTTATCCTTAGTCATTATCCAGTACAACATTATTGAAATGAGACTGTGTCTAATTTTGTCAAGGTGATCACTGATTTTGTGATTTGCAGGTTAAAAGATCAACACAACTCTCAGTTTTAAACTGGGTCTAATGGAGATTAAAAGTGCAGTATGTAACCACTGACTGCAACATGTCAAAGAGCATGGCAAATCTAATTTCAATAACGCCGCTCTTACCCCAATGCTAGATGTCTTTTAACCTACTAATCACCACATCAATACTTACTGGGGAAGATGAGTCTCCGCCAAGAACAGACCCCATTAATCTTTGGTGTGAATCCAGTTAAAGGGACCATTCCAGAAATATGTTTGTCATTGTCTTTAGCGTTGTAAGATTTTTGCAACATTTTTCACAAATTTTTCAGGGAATAAAACATGGAATTGATTTAATCTGGTGTGTCTAGGTGGCTGTGGTCTATGAGTATGAGTACAAAAAGGGGACTGTGGGACCTTGGCGGAGGTTTTAGCTGTACTGTGTGCCATTGTAGTTTTATGACTGTTTTTAACCTGGTTTGGTTTTGTTTACCTAACGTTGGCGAGAGGTCCGGTGCTCTCAAAGTTAATCTTGGCTTCTGGCTCGTCGCTGGATGACTTGCGAGTGTCAGAGTAGGAGGACACGCTGTTGAAACGGACCTTGTAGCTCCTGTACAGGTGGTGAAGAGAAAGATGTGAAACCAGTAGAGGCTGGCTCATAGAAGCAGAGGAGGTTTCTCCTCCTCTACTTTTGAGAAGCAAGAGGGAAAAGCCAAAGTATAAAAAAAAGAGGAATTGGTTAGAATAAAGCATTACTAAAACTCTGAAACATTTATGAAATGATTTTCTCGTTTCTTTTAAAAAATCCATTATTAAAATTCAAATAAAAACAGCAACACCTGCAGGCCAGGACGGGCAGAGGAGGACGGGCTCCCTCTGTCCTCCGTGGGGTGGGACCAAGCGGCAGCCTCTGGCTGTTACAAGTAAGGCCTATGCGAACAACCAAAAACTGCAGTTCCTCTAATGGCCACTCAAGGCTGGCTCCAAAAGCGAGTCAATTCCCATAAGAGCCCTTTTTAAAACGCCCAACTTTAGAGCAGAAATAAACTTGCTTTCAGCCTGGTACAGGTTTCTATACCTAATTAATTCCTTCATTACATGAGTCACTCCTTTAAATTGTATTAAGTCACACATAATGAGGTGCGTGACCACTTTGAGTGACAGGTACCCGCAAGCTGGCAGCTCAGCTTCACCTCAGCTAATTGCGGTCACTGAACTTGATCTCTCAGCTGTGTTTATGGCGTTGATGCCTTTTGGAGAATTTTGACTCAGATATTGGACAAGTGATATGCAGTTAATGTGGGTTAATTGGACTAAAGGCAGAGCGGAGGGACAGTGTTTTGGATCTGTTAGCGTTAAACGGCAGACAGCTGCTGGCGCTCGCGACGAGACAGCCACGGGCAGTCCGGAGTCTGGAACGTCAGTATCCAGAAGTTCCTACAGAATCTGGAGGAAAACACCGTGAGTTGAGGAGAGTACAGAGTTTGTTTTTTATACATTTGGGATTAAAAAAGGGTTTATCTTCATGCTCGCCTGACTCAATGACCCAGGATTCAGAAACTAGAGTGGAAAAACTTTACTTGATGACTGTGCAGAGAAGAGATGGGGAAAAGAAAAGACGCTACAGGATGATTGATAAACACACTTTCTTGTACATTAGGTATTTGAGGAATCCTAAAGGACACTGTTTTACTTTGTAATATTTCGTTGTGAATAAAAAAAAACAGCAATAAGTAGCCAACTACTGTACAACAATACAGTGCTGTCGGTGGGTTTTCCTTCTGTCTTCCCAATTTTTTTGTCACGTTCGATGAGACACAGGGACGTACAGTAAATTGCAAGACAAAATCTGATAAGCATGACTACAACAACATGCAGGATGAGGGACTTCACTCACTTTCTGTCCTCTGTGTTGGATGTTGGGTGGCGCATCTCCATTAAGGCAGCTCCAAATTTCTACAGTGACCAAACAAAAGGCAATGAGCCACCTGTACATCTTTGCTTTGTTAGCTCGGAGTTGTTATATAACATGCGTACCTCTCCATTTTCAGGTGGATCACCGTTGCCGAAGGTGCTGGTGACCACTAACACCAGCGTCTCGTGCTCCAGATCCACCACATCATATTCATCCATTGACATGACCTGGGGATGTCACAAAGAAAACAGCTTCAGCCTCTACTCACATGGTGTTTGTCTCGCTTTTGTCTCCTTCACACACACACACGCACGCACACACTCCACACGACGGATGACTTGAGCGTGTAAATTAAGGCTGAACACACAGCCACTGGCAGAGGAGGAGGTTGTAATGACCACTCTGTCCTCGCCTCTAACGAGATGATAATATGCTGCTGCCAAACGACGAGCATCCATGATGCACACCACTCATCAGGATGGTTTGTCTGCCACGGAACGCGCAGGCATTTTCACATACACACAAAGACATACAGAACATCAAGGCGTGAAGAGGAAACAGGCTTTAGCCCCACAACAACAAGGATTTGCCCCGGGGCGCTCACATCTGCCCTGACACCCACTCTCAGTGACACACACGTTCGCACACTTGCATGCACAGAGCTCTTCTTATATGATTGATCACACAGGGAAAACAGGAAGGGAAAATAAAATATGACCTGAAGGAAAAGCACACAGTGTGTGATTGAGAGCAGCATGTCGAGCATTTGTCCCCCCCCCCCCTTTTTCTAAACAGATTTGCACAGCCAGGGGTGCTTCAGGATCTTGTCTTAAACTACCGCTCCGCTCAACGCTTCGCTGGTTAAATCTCGCTTTTGACCCGGGGCACTCTGCTGCATGAGAGAAGAAGAGAATGTGACAAAAGACACACTTTCTTCCTCAACCCTCTCGTCGCCTGTGCTCAGCGGGAATTTGCTCGACTTCGTCAGACAGAGAGCGAGAGAGGCGCGGGCCGAGGGATGTAGGAATGATCTCTTTGAATTTTTTTAATTAGGCTTCTGCACAATTACAGGTCAGCTCGTGTTGTGAACTCTCAGATAAGATGATGCAAGGTGGAAGCAAGCTTACCTTTGCGTCGAAAGCGTGCTTGAAGATTTGACAGAGGGTTTTGGCATAATCTTGCGACTTGCCCGTCTCTGTGGCAAACAGTATGGTGGCTTTCACCCTCTTGGCCATGGCCTGGCCCATGAGCTTGGCCGAAAACTTTACAGCCCTGCGGAGGCGGGGAGATGAGACACACAGCAAAACAGCAGACAACTAAATCAAATCATTCAATCAAGGACCAGTGACACAGTTTGCAACCTTTAATCCTCTGTCATAACCAGAAGATTCCCTCACATCTGGTAAAACATTTGTTACTGAGGGTGATGTGGTTCACTTCAGCAGGCAGCAGACATTATGTCGGGGTAGCGGATGGATGACAATTGTGATTACCTAGCTTATCATATCCTCGGGGCAATTATATTAATAGCAGAACAAATGCGTGCATGAGTGCATGCGTACACCAACAAACCACTGACAAAGCTTTGATTACTCCCCGAGGGGTTGATTGGATGAATTTCACCGCTGAGTACTCCAGCTTCCTTCCCATGTGTCTAACTTTTGTCATGATTACTTGTTTGGCTCTAGATTATCATAACACACATCTTACAGTGCATTATCGTTGACATTTAGGGCTGCAATTCAACCTTGAGTATATAAATGCTGGAGGAAGTAAAGAAAGAAAACACTCACTTAACAAAACCATGCATGGCTTTCTTCTAATATTTCTGTGCGACCGCACACTCACTTGGCAAGCTTCTTGAATCCGATGGCTCTTTTCTTTGTGGGCGTCCCATTGACTCCTTTCCACACGTAGGTGTTCCAGGGATCAGGCTTTGACATATGGAAAAAAAAATAGAGTTCAGTCTTTGTTTTAGGTTCCAAGATGCTCAGACATCTTCTGCGATATTCAGTGTTTTCGGTATAAAAAAGAAGCAATTCACAATTTGCTGTGCACAGTTTTTCTTTACAGTTTTTTTCGATTGCTAAGACGCAGTGGTCGAAACTGAAGCGACATGTTCAAAACTCTTAGCACAGTCTGCAAAACAGAAATGCATGTGGGCTAAACTGTGTCTCACTTTTCATTGCTTTCAGACGAAGTGCATTCAGTGACCACAGTCACCGAAATGAAAGAAGTCTTTTCTCATTCACTAGTTCACACCTGCAAAACACTATGCTTTAACAGCACATTTTTCAAATGCTAACACACTTTGTTCAAAACAGTTAAAAACACACTCAAAACAGAATGATAGGGGAAAAAATACTGGGAATTTCTGCTGCAGCCACATTGAAATTTATTGAAAATTATATCAAAATATTGACAATCAAAATAAATACAACGAAGATGCAATTCCAAACAGCTGATGGTAGTTTTCAGCTGAAAACATTTGATCTGCATTTGGCCTCATTAGAAAGCATATACAAAAGGAGTGGCTTCTGATTCTTTTTCCCATGCAAGTATGGATCGAAGAGCAGCAGGTGAAGTTGGTAGAGAGAGAAGAGCAACCAGGAGAGGAAGGCTCTCCACACAACCAGCTCTTGCTGGATGCAATGAATGCTGGTTGTGGAGATATTTCTCCCGAAGCCTGCCAGGGATGGATCAGACATTCAAGAAGATTCTACCCTAGGTGCCTTGCCAGAGAAGATATAAGATGTGACGTCGAGGAAAACATGTGGCCAAATGCAGATGACAGGGTCTGAATATTACAGTATAAATGTGTTGTTTTTTAGTTCTATCTCTTACTGTAATTTGTATTCTACCCCTGGAATTCTGAGATTCTGCGTTATTCTGTTTACGTAATCTTTATTTTTTGTATGGTCCTGAAGTACTTATGCAAAAGCACAAAAAAGCAATAAATCTCTGCATTCCTGATTCAGTGTTGTTGCAATATATTACAGCATATACAATAATTAAGAACCATTAAAGTGCAAAAGATCCTATATAAAATACTGATTTACCTGACAAAAATCATTCTAACTTGAAATATAAGATGAGCTCCTTTTGAGACAAGTATGAAGTGTTTTGTTGGTGAGACACACTTTTGGGCATGAGATTAATTGTTGAGCTGAGCTGCATGATGGAAATGCAGACTGTGTTAAGAGTTTTGAACATGTCGCTTCAGTTTCGACCAATGCGTCTTGGCAATCGGAAAAAACTGTAATGTGCCTAATGAACTGGTACTCTACGTCATGATTCCCAGTTTGTAAACACGAGTGCATGATTATGATTACAGCGGTGGTCACCTGGTACTCGAAGGAAGGGGTGAGGCGGTAGTTGAGCATTTCTTGGTGGAACACCGGTGTGATACTTCCGGACATGGGAGGCACAATCCACACCCAGTCTCCAGGACAGCCACCTCGCACCCGGTACTCATTCTCCATGTGCTTCATGAAGGACTCTGTGGCTGAGTGATGGTCTACTATGGTCACTTTGCATGTCTAAAAATAAGGGACACAAACAATGAACTCATTTATGTATTTTCCCAGTGTAAACCCATAGTCAGCCTTAAGTTTTAGCCATGCCCTCGAGCATACCCTGATTTATTGTCAGTTTTACTCTAAATGGGACCATAACCTGCGAAGTGAACATCATGCTGTATTGAAAAAGACCTGAGCTAGTGTTCAAGACCATAAACTCAGGAGGAAAGTTTTCACAGAAATAATAAATCAAGTGAGAAGCAAGGTCATTTCTCATATGCTTACATAGAAGCTTCTATTTGAAACCAGTGGAGTTAAAATGGAAGAATTCAGGTTTAAAGCACTTTTTCATTAATGTCACCTATCAGGAGACCTTTCTATAGTGTGTACAGTAAATGGTATCTTCTCTGATTCTTCAGTTACTACAGCTGTTATATCATAAAATTTGAGTTTTCCAGATCAAACTGAGAGTGTAATTTCCAGTGTACTCCTGTGAACATTTTTCAGGCCTGCTTACGTTGAATGCAACTCATGAGTGGCATACATAAATAGCAATCTGAACTAAAGACAGACACATTTAGTCAGATCTTGGCAGAACATGCGAAGTTTAAAAATGTACACAGGAGTAGTATATTCTGCTGCAGGAGTCATATGAGGTGTTAAATGAATGTTTTTATGTTTTTTTCTCCACGAAACACGGTCACTTGTAAATGATGTCAGTTCGAGATGACTATATCTACCTGGAAGCTGTAAAGAACAGCAATGTTGATCTCCACCAGTGCCTGGTCTTTCCAGAGGGAGGACGTCTTCCTGGTGTCTAAGGCCATCTTGGTAGCAACCTCCTTTATATGACGACAGTTACAACATCAACAACAAGATTTGTCATGTCCTTTTCTTATTAAATGTTTTGACAAAGTGTGATGTCCAACTATGTTTCATGCACTCAGGAGGTGCTAGCTAGTAGTTAAAAAACAAATAAAATCAAAACATTTCTACATATTCTGTAACATCTGCATATAATTATAGTGATGACTCTAGTGGATAACGATCAGGACTGGGAATAAATTGTCTTCTTTTTTACCAAATAATTTGTGCAAATAATGGTACAGAGCAAAAAATAAAAAAATAAAAGAGAGACTCTGAAATATTTTTGTTTCTTCTTAGGGAATTTGGAGATTTATGCAGTTACTACCTGTTCAAATACGTATAAACATGCAGTATTTAAACACATGAATAAATAAATAGATAAATAGATGAATGAATACACAATTTGCAGAATATTGAAATGAGAACTGCATAATTTATGTCAAGAGAGTTTGTAACAAGCACAAAGATTTCATGACAATCCTGTCACTGAGCTTTCTCCTCAGTGTGCCCAATTAGAAGAAGAATGGCGTTCTGATTGGGTCATTTGGTGACACAACACATGCTCCACTCTGCACGAGGCTTCAGTCAGTCTGTGCCTCTGATATCTTCAGTGGAGCATGACTCTGTGTGTGTTTTTGGCACAAAGCACTACCTCCAGAATGTTGTAACGTGAGCTGTCGCAGAAGTCCCTCACGCCGATCTCTGTGCCCATGTACCAGCCACTGAAGGGGCAGCAAGTGAACTCCAGGCCGCCGATCTCCATTAGCATGTTGGAGACCGCCGGGAGGCCGTACCACTTCAGGTCTAGGTCCGTGAACCACTCGTACCTAGCCGGAGCAAACCAGAGACCGACTGTTAGCTTCAGCTCCTGTCTTTTTGAGGCACGTGTCATTAAAAAAGGATAGCGGCCAAAATCAACATTAACACAACGGAACCGTTTTTGACAGCTTTTCAGTGCTGGACTGAGCAGGCAGGACCTCAATCTACCTCCCACCCACTCACTCCTTGCACCCTCTAGGGGATTGATAACATTGCTTTCAGTGTGTTATTTGCAGTGCTGGGTTTCTAATCTCGTATAATGATGAGACACTGTTGGTGGTCGAGCGCCTGTGCCAAGCTGCTGCCAGAGCTGAGGGCCAGTTAATGCAGGGCATCGAGGGGGAGATGCCAATTTTGGGGGGAGTCTGGCAGGGAGATCAGTGTGTCAAGGGATTCTGAAATGGTCTCTGTGGTGTGAAGCAATGTAATGATAGCTCTGTCTGCGTTTGTGTCTGCATGTGTGAAAACTAGTGTAGTGGTAATAGCAATTTCTTGACTGTGATCGTGGGTCTTAGATACAGCAGCCTAACGCTTGAGATCTCAAAGGCATTGTGGCGTTTTGTGCAGCACGTACCAATGTCAGAGACGTTTTCATGAAACAAAAGTAAACACATTAGAAGAAGAAAACGGAGGAAGCTTGAAACCTCACTAACAAGCCCCATGGTTACCACAAAAACCGGCATAGCAACAGATAAAGTATGGATAGCTGAGCTTTCTGGGAATATTCAGCACAGTTGGAATGTGACAATAACCCAATCAGACTTCTTGGCAAAAAAGTACGCCATTGTTTAAGAAGTGTTGTTAAGAGACGTGTGTGGGGGAGGATGTCTTTTTGTGCAGTCCCCTCTGTTCTTGTTTTGCTAGATTCCCTGTATTTCATGCACGATCAAGCGGGAAGGCTCAACTCACTTTGGGTGTGTGATTGGCACCTCCAGGATGAGGTCCTCGGGGATTTCGAACAGCTCAGGGTCGTTTCCGTTGGCTTGCAGCAGGAGCGGGAGGACATCGAAACGCCCCTTTGGAGCTTTCCATCCCAGCTGCATGCAGATCTAGCGACCAAAAGCAACATGTGAGCTTAACTCAAAAGGGAATTTTTGCAGCGTCACCTCGTTGACCTCTTAAAAGCACACCTCCTCTTGTGTACCTCGGTAAATTCAACATTAGCTGGGTCTCCTACGACCCGTCCGTCGGGCTGTTTGTAGCCTGCGTAACGAATGAGCTGACTGTTCCACACTCTATAGTCATGTTTGCCATCTGTCCTCTGAGGAAATATGGTAATGGCCGACCTGTTAGACAACAAAAAAAAAATGAAAACGATAAAAAAGTATGTCAGTAATGTGTATATACATTTGAAATATTAACATAAACTAGCTTATTACTAGCTTGAGAAACATGTATAATAAAACAATCAGATTCCTGAACTGTGCCACAGTAATATCTTAGAGCAGTAGCATGTTGATCACAGCTTATACTTCAACAAAGCCTTAAATGGTCTAGATGAACAAAAAGCACATTAATCGTCATTGCTTACAGATGGTTGGCATTGTGCATGTAATCCTAGCCCAACAGCATTTTTGATTAGGTTGTGTCAGAGGACTCGTAGCTTAACTACCTTTGTTCTGTTCTACATCCCTGTTGCGTTTTAATGCCATGACCGGCTAAAAGTGTTAATGCTGCTAAGCCGGTTGTAAGTCGCTGAAGAGGGAGAGCAGCTGGTGTGAATCTGGGCCAGTGGTGCTAGCAGTCCACATCTGCAGGAAACAGTCTCTCAGCTTGGCTCTGGAAACTGGCGTTAATGGTGAAACCAACAGTCAATCAGACCTCAGACCCATCTTTGCAACCTGGCATCCTGACATTTGTTCTTAATAAGTACTAATGGCTTGTAGATAATGATTCGCAAACAACTGCTGAAGTAATTTGTTATGAATAATAAACCCATTATAAAAGGATTCTTTGTGGTTGTGATTGTAATTATAATGATTCAGCAACTTACAGCATTTTTTTGTCTCTTAGTTAATCGACAACCCATTTAAAGGAATATCTAATATTTTCACAGCTTTTTAATCATGATGGATCATTTTCAGTAATATTTACTGCACTGCAGGCACATTATCATATTTACCATGATATCCACTGATCGAAAAAAAAAAAAACAGTCTCACAATCTTGTTTGTTGCATCAGTTTAGAACCATCTCTTAGAATCATCTCTGTTTTTGTAACATTGACAGAATATTTCCCAAACTATTGCAACATGTTGCAATAGCACCATTGTGCACTATGTTTATCTATGCGTCTGCGTTTATTTAGGTTAAAGAGAGCCAGGCTGAGGGAGCCACAGCCAGGACGTTGCGCTGGCTCTTATCAACATGTGTATCCAGGCTGTCCCTCTGAGGGGCTGGGCTAAGCGTAGTAATGAGTCAGGAACTATCCATCATCCAACAAGTAAATATGAGGTGTCACATGTGATTAGGACTTGGCAGAAAATGTGAGCAAGCGCTGCGCAGGTCTGACAAATGACTGCTTGTTAGCAAGGTCCACCGCCTCACCGACGGGGCAATGATCTGTGCCGAGACACTGACGGATAGACGGGCGGCAGATAGTGTCAGAGACAGCATCAAGAGACAGAGCACACACTGACAGATGGGACAGTGGGTCAAGTCAGAGTAGTCAGACAGACAGAGAGGGTGATCAGAAACACGGAGTGACAGATGGGTAGAGGAACGGGTGTAGTTGGAGGAAGGCATGCAGAGTTGAACAAAGGAAACAAGACTAAGTGAATAGTTGAGCAGTGTTCTGTGTGTGTGTGTGTGTGTGTGTGTGTGTGTGTGTGTGTTTACCTCAGGTTGCCTTTGTTGGTGGCGTACTTGATGTGGTTACAGATATAGTTGTACATTCCATGAGCTGTTGAGCAGTCTCTAGCATCAAAAACCTGGTATGCAAAAGTGGAAATAAACACTCAGAGCCAGGTTTATGCACAGTGACTTGTTACCGTAAAGTATATATCATTTAAATAAATCAAGCTTTGTTCAAAAGCCAAATAAGTGACAGAACCAAATGTCTTGTACTGTGTCACCGAGTAAAAGCATCTTGAAAACGACCCACATTACTTGTTGAGCTGTCAAAAACAAAATGTGAAGAGTTAAAGCAGCACCAGCCTCACGCCATGATTTCAGCTAAACTGTATATCACCTGTAGTTTTGACCACTGGATCCTCCCTACACATCGGGCAGCGTTCCTCCAGGCGTGCTTGGCTCCATAAATCAGTTCCGTGTCCTTCAGCTGGTAAGTTCCTGAAGCTTCGATCTCCTTGGTCACCTCCTCCAGTCTGTCCACGTGAGCCTTCGAGCCAAACCTTTAAGGACAGGACAGGTCCAATGGCACCATAGGACAGGAAAACATATGCATACACACCTATGGCACAACACAAGCAATGTGCTGTTCCTCCAGAGTACTTAACTTTGTGTGTGTGAACTACAACTTGTGCAAAAACTGTCTTTTTGCTTTAATAAGTGTTTCAGTGGCTGCAGCCACTGTGTTGTTGGATTATACTTGTTTGTACTGTCTGCCGTGGTAATTTATTCATGTGCCAGACTACTTAATTCATGTAGTCTCCTAATGCTTGTTGCACCTGTCGTGGTGTCACTTTTTATTTACCACTGGCTAATTTTGTTTAATGGTCTGAGTTTGGTTATTTCTAGTGAAGCTCCAATCTTGTAGGCGAGTGAATATTTATGATAGTCTCCCAAACGTGTGTGTGTGTGTGTGTGTGTGTGTGTGTGTGTGTGTGTGTGTGCTCCACCACCTGCACCTCGTTCCATAAGCAAGACCCCTGCAAATACCGGAGTTACTCCTGTGTTACCATATATAGTCAGGGTTAGGTTAAAGATTTGAGTGTTAAGAAAGTATTACTGACCCGTTGATTTTCCCAACTCATCAAATACTGACGCATTGGGATTGTAGGCTTGTGCAGCCGTTGAGAGCAAGACTGAAAAATCCACTCATCTCACAAACAGGTTTAAGTTTAGGTGGTTAGTGTTATTTGATCCAAACACAACAAAAGGGTTAATTTGTGTGAACAGAATACCAGTCTGGGGAACAATAGGACCCTTGGAACATGGATGTGCTCCGAAAATACTCAGCCCCATCACTTTGTCACTGCCAGATTGTATTCTTCACATCAGTTAGTTCACTTCACCTTCTCCGCCACCAAAAGGGGTTGTTACAGCCTCCAGCCCAAGTTTACCCCGGGCTGTGCTGTTTGATGTATCTCACCCTTCAGGCTCCTTCACTGACTTGTCACTGTGATGTACAGTATGTTGACATGTTAATACACTTTATCACACTTGTAACTGAATATATGTAACAGGGTTATGTAATCAGGATACAAAAAGATGTCATTTTAGATTAGAAGGATGCATTAGATACATTCTGTAAAAAAGGGGATTACTTGCAGGATTACTAACACTTTTATAATAGATAATGATATGCTAGTCTGTAACCTCGCATATGCACTTGCATGAAAACACTTGGTGACTCTCACGCAACATCAGTCTTGTCCTTAGTGAAAATCGAATACAAAAGTGTGTATTCTTAAAAAATCCCCACTTGTTATTAAGATTCGGTAAATGTCATCTTATTGATATCTATTGCCTCTAGTCTTTATTTGCATGCGTTTAGAACTTAAGTAATTCAAAAGCAATGGAAAGTGATCAAGTTACATGACTTTATTATCGTGATTACATTACTGACTACACTTTTTAACAGTTAACAGTAACTCGCCTTTTTTATTCCACATATTCTTCTTCCTTTTCAAAACCTGGTGCCTACATTACCCACAATGCAACTTGCCAGTGACATGACTTTATCAGATTACAGTGTTTCCTCTGGAGCCACAAAAGGCTTTATATTACTTTTTTTTTTTTTTTTTTTTTGCATATGAAGTACTCCCCAAGACCTGTGAACACACTTGTGTACAATTGGTGGAGTTACCCTTTAATGCTGCTGCCACAGGCTGTACTCACCTTTTGATGGAGGTGTAGTACTGGTCTATGAAGTCAGTGGCCAGTCTGAGAAGCTCCTCTTTGCTTCTGACCTCATCTGGTTTGTGGACTTGCTGATTCGGCATCATTACAGACCCGATGCACACGTTTTCTGTGCAGACTGGCATCTGAAAATACAAACAACATGACAGATGAGGGAGGCTCTTTCAGGGATGAATTCTGGCTACTTTTTCAGCGCAAAAAATAAAAACTAAAAATTATCTGAAGAGCTGTGTGATCATGATCATGTGGCAGAATTCTGTGGCATTTTAAATGTGCACAAAATGTTCCTTCCAGCAAAGCACAACGCTAACAGAAGATACGACGTTCGTACTCCATGGTGCACGAAACAGCTGTGCTAACTGGTTTTACTGGACAAACAATACTCCAGGGGCATTCAGGATTCCTGTCCACTCACAAGAGACTGCTTCTGCCTCCATCTCTAGATTGTGATTGAATGCATCCTGAGACAAGCATGGCATCCTCTTAATTTACAAAAGACAGAGCTATCGGATTATCTTCCTGCTCTATTCATTTAAGATTTACCGGCTAAATCTCGGTTCTGCTTAATGTGAAACAGAGACAGGAAATGTTTTAATTCAAGCAAATGGAATCATTCAAAAGAAAAGGAAACAGTTTCCCAAACATTTTAACTTCAATGGCCATGTGAAAACATAATCACAGCACATATTTTGACCTATGGAAGAAGGTGCTCACTTATCAGTGCTGAGTAAAACACATTTACCTCATATGTTCTTGCTGGAGAACCCAATTAAACATCAAGTCAAGGGCTGCTCTCAACCCCTGATTGAGACATTTCTCAATGGGAAAAACTCCATGATAACTTTTTCCAAGGATAAAAGACAAAAAGTTGTTAATGTGAAATAAACTAGGTGGCACCTGTGTTTCAATATTCAGCGCCAACAGAGGATTGGTAGATCACAGCACTGCAGCACTGAAAAGTTTCCAGATTTACCAATGCATTACTTATTATGCTTATTATTTATCATTATGCTACGCTGGGTTCAATAAAAGGTCAATTTTTATCATACGTATGGTCAGTTTTTATTGTGAGTTCTGGACTCTGAATGCATACAAGGGATCATAACGTTTTTACAGTTTCTTTCATCATATCACTCACACATGGCTGGCATGCACGTTAATGAATGAGTAAGTCAGTGAGTCATGGGTTGGTATCCTTCCATTAGGCAGAGACAGGAAGACAGAGAGAGCGGGGAGGAATTACAGAAAATAAGAAAACAGACAGATGCAGAGAGAAAATTGCTCATAGCTGAGAGCAACCCTGTGTGGTCAGTTTTAATACGATTAGAGCTGAAGTCAGCTGTCACTTTGGTTTGCCTAAATGCCTTCACCAGCTCAGGGAACGATCGAATGAGTGAGAAAGAGGAGCGCATGACAGGAACTACAGCGCAGGCGTGCAGTCGAAGAGGAAATTTGACAATAACCCTGCTGCTAAAATTGGCCTGTTATGCCGAATCACACATTTGCACTGTCCAAACACTCAGAGTCAGAGCGGCAGTCCGTCCAAAATAAACTTCCCCCCCACGTCACTTCCAACAAGTCCAACCCCTTGCTCGGCAAATCCAGAAAAAAATCTTTTGAACATGACAACATACACACCATCACGGCCAGTCAAAACAAAAGAGAATGGAAAGGAAATTGAGTTGACAATCTGAAGTGCTCAAGAAAACATAGATAAAAATAAAGGGACTTTTAAATATATAAGAGGAAGCTAAGAAAATATAACAGACAACAGCAAGGCCGAGGCGGAAAAACATGAACAGTGAGAGGTGACAGAGTAAAAAGGGGAAATGGATGAGTAGAGCTGGGAGTGTTAAAAATAAAACAAAGGAATCACTTGTGCTCCAGCACGTCCGCTCATCGTACCGCTCTGGGCATTCATGCCAGCCAGCTGTCCTTTTCGAAAAAGACGGATCATCTTCGAATACAGCAGCGCCTGTGATATATATTTATATATACATACATATAATAAATCTGGAGATGCTACTACAGGCTATTCATTGGGATGCACAGCCTGTTCGATAAGTCCGCGAAGTAATTAGGCTGTTGTTTGCTGTTTGCAAATGGCTGCAGTGTTTTGGGGGGTGAATGCTTGAACAGTGGGGTTCACCTTGTGCCTGCTAGACTGGCTTACTAACTAGAGGAGGAAACTTTGGCTGCATGATAAAATAGGGAAAACAATTTATGGACAGAGCGGTTGATAGATGAACGGGAACGAGAAATCAATTTTTTCACCAAAGTCTTTGCATTTTGGAGCTTTACCGTCAAACAAAGTTTTTGCAAATGACCTTACTTACTTGTCGAAGCCACCATGACATGGTGGAGACTATCCTCCCAAGAAAAAAAAAAAAAGATGTCATTTCATCATGAGTAAATACAAGTATGTGTTCACCTCTTAAGTTTACACTTTTAAAATGTAACGGTACTTACACTTGAGTGCAGTTTTTTTGGCTACTCTTCCTACCTCTGCCGATATCAATCATGTTTTTGTTTTTTTTCCTTTCTGAAGGATTTATCGTTTCATAAGCTTCACCCAGATTTACACACCCCCTCTGTGTTCTGCTTTCTGGCTAAATAGAAGCTAAATCATCAACATTTCAGGCAAGAGCTCTCTAATGTATGAATACTTAGTGAGAAGCAGCTAAAGGCACGCCACGCTGTGCTATTATTCTTCAATCTATTGGACTTGCAAATTATGTGTTAGTAAGTCTGCCGGCTAAATGTTTTTCCAGTACACCAATACACTGTGTTTGCTGTTCAGCCGTGTCTTTAAGACACTATTTAAGTCACAGATATCATGTCTGTCACCTCCGGTTAGTTGACCTACAGTATGACAGCATTGCAGACATGCAGGGCAACTGCCTGTCAAACATTTATGCTGTTAATATGTAAGGTTATATTGATATATTATTTGTCACACAACAATCAGTTATCATGTTCAACCGCAAATGAATAAATAGGCTAAATAAATAAATATAGTGGGGCGGCTGCATCAAAAGGCGGCCGCAAATGAATAAATGAATGAATAAATGGCCCGCGACCCACATGTGCCATTCGGGGCGGCCGACAAATCACAAAGCGGTCCCAAGCTCATTTCTCCCAGCAGTTTCGAGCGTCAATAAAGTTTATAAGCCAAAGGGAATCCAAACTTCCCTTAATCCAATATACTAACTAATGATTGATCTAATCACTATTTATATGCCACATACGAGTCTCTATATCACAGTCATGGTTACCTTCTACAGTCACAAACTTTTATATCATTCTGCATTGTTTTGTAGCGAATTGTCTTATTCAGATGTTCAAAAACGTGCATGGTTTGAAATAAAACAAATCTACCTGCATTTTTTTATTTGAATAGTTGTTTGCAAAAGTTAAAATGAAGCAATGCCTTCTGGGAATTTCAAGACTGAATCGAGTGGACCGTCTGAGTGTGGTTGTTGGAAGTTGGAGGTTGGAAGTTGGAAGTTGAGTTTAAGCTAGCAAAAAAATGAATCGAGGTATCAAGCGACACAAGGTGGGAGCGGAGAAAAAGAGAGAAATCTCAGAGAGCACTGTTGATTGATGGTGAAAAATGCTGCAAACCGACTGATTTGTTTTTAAAATCAAGTGCAGCTTCAGCTAACACTAGTGCTAATACTGCTAGCACCAGCACACCAGGGAGAAAGACAAGACAGTGAGGAATATGAGCAAGAGGACGATGAAGAGGTAGACATGGATGACTGCGTGACGGTAAGACATGTTTGTATTATGGAGCGGCTGGCTCTGATGATTTATTAATGTGTTTTATGTATTGGGGTGTAGTTGTTTATAGCTTGGGAATTTACATTTACTATCACCGGGGCTATCAAAAGTGCCTGTTCTTTACGTGTGTTAAAAATTGCGCGTGCGCGTGGGCGCACGCACCCCCCTTCCGTGGGCCGCTGGTGGGTGAAAATGCCAGGGCCGTTTTTTGTGCCCAGTCCGTCACTGGTTGGAACCTTAACAGTGCAACCAGTGTGAATATCCTTTAATACAGCAGTCATGTACTAAATTACCTCTTACAGTGAAACTCTCGCCAAAATGCAACTTAGGCTTTTTTTGTGAATATACACTACTCACAATAAGTTAGGGATATTGTGGGAGACTCAGTGGATTTCATACATACGGTGTTTGTTTCACTTCAGAGAGTTTTGGGATAGGGAGGCAATTGTATTGGGGTGATAGACACACCTCATTTTGTGTTTTCCGGGTAATGGTCTCACTGTGTACAGTGTGCCTTACATATTGGGGCCAATACCAAAAAACTAAAAGACAACCCTTTTCAATGTGGCATCAATTTCAACATTCTGTGGGTATAAAAAGCTGGTATTGTCAGTAAGTCATTCCAAGTTCATCATTCAAACAGCCATGAACACACAACGTCACTTAACGGACGAGCAGCGCCACCTGGCCATAGCGCGCCTTCGGGTCGGTGGCAGGAAGTCAGATGTTGCTCGTGAACTTGGTGTGTCTTAAAGTGTCATCAGCAGACTTGCATCAAGACACAGAACTACTGGCAGAGTTCGTGACAGACCCAGGAGTGGAGCCCCACGAGTGACAGACCGCAACGATGACCAGTACCTAAGGACCTATGCACTCAGACATCGTTATGCAACTGCCACACAGCTTGCAGGCCCAGTTACGAGATGTGAGGGGTACTAGGGTTTCCAGGCAAACCATTCGAAACCGACTCCACCTCTTTGGCTTGAATGCCAGACGACCGTTGCAGGTGACTCCACTGACACCAAGACACTGCAGTGAAAGTTTGCAATGGGCACAAGACCATGTGACCTGGACAATGCAGCAGTGGTCTACTGTCCTGTTCACTGATGAGTGTCGGGTCACCTTGCACAGAAATGATGGTCGTCAGCGTTGCTGGAGAAGGCGAAGTGAGCGATACGCCGAGGTCAACATGGTCCCCAGGGTTCCCTTTGGTGGAGGAGGTGCAACAGTCTGGGCAGGCATCACCAGTCAGCGCAAAACAGATTTGGTTATTGTAGATGGCTCAGTCACTGCACGTTCTTACCTCTGAGACATCATAGAACCCATCATCATCCCCCAGTTTCGCCAGCACACCCCCAACTTTCTTTTCATGGATAATAATGCTCCACCACATCGTGCCAGAATTGTCACAGCTCGACTTCAGGAAGTCAGAGTGCCTCATATGGTATGGCCAGCAATGTCCCCTGACCTGAACCCCATAGAGCACGTCTGGGACCAGCTGAAGCAGAGACTGGATGATCGTACCCCACCCCCACGTGACCTGGCAGAATTGCGTGAAGCACTTGTGGAGGAGTGGAACGCATTGCCTCAGAACAACATCATGAGGCTAGTGAGGAGCATGAGACGTCGCTGTCAAGCTGTCATTGCGGCAAATGCTGGAAACACCCGCTACTGACATTGTCAATTTTTGTTATCTGGGGCTATCCTTTTTTTTGGGGTAATAAATATTAAACTAATGAAAATGGTGTTTCTTCTCAATCATTATTAGTAATATCAAAGGGAACTTTGACTTATTTCATTAAAATTCAGACCAAATAGGAAAAGCACTCATGTAAATAACAATATCCCTATGTCACGAATCCCAGGCCATGAGGTCTGTTTGGGTGTTTTTGTTGTGTCTTGTGGTGTTTGTCACTTTTCTGGCAGTGCTCGGGGGCGTGTCCTTCTCTGGCTGCTCACACACCTGGCTGAGGTCACCACCACACCTGCTCCTCATCAATCCCCTGCAGTACTTAAGGAGCAGCCACACATGCAGTCAACGCCGGATCGTTGTGAAGTATTGTGCATGCTACCGCCTTTTCCAGCCAGTTTTTGTCGTAGCAACTGTTGGTTGCCTGTCTGCCTCAGCCTGCCGGAGCTGTTCTCTTGCCATCTGTTTGTGTCTGCAACTAACCGTGTCTTTCTGCCTCAGGAATCATTCCAGGAAGTCAGCCCTGGAGCCCAGTCCACTTAGCCCCCGCTGCCTGTGAGCCAGCCACTCTCAGGACCTTCCAACCTCTGGGATCCCACTCTCGCCTGCCAGCTTCTCTGTTCATCACCATTTCACTCATTGTCAAAGAAACTGTTTAAACTCAACCTTTTGTCCGATCTGCTTCTGGGTCCTCCTCAGAACCCTGACAGTACGATCCGGCCATGACAGACCCAGCGGATTTGGACAGACTACGTCAAGCCATAACCCATCAAGAATCTGTTTTAGGACAAGATGGTAAGGCCCTCAGTGAAATCACAACTGGGTTACAGACTCTCGCCACAAGTTGGACTGACATTTGAGCCCAAGTCAGCTCACAAACCAGCTCACTGGTTGGAACCTTAACAGTGCAACCAGTGTGAATATCCTTTAATACAGCAGTCATGTACTAAATTACCTCTTACAGTGAAACTCTCGCCAAAATGCAACTTAGGCTTTTTTTGTGAATATACACTACTCACAATAAGTTAGGGATATTGTGGGAGACTCAGTGGATTTCATACATACGGTGTTTGTTTCACTTCAGAGAGTTTTGGGATAGGGAGGCAATTGTATTGGGGTGATAGACACACCTCATTTTGTGTTTTCCGGGTAATGGTCTCACTGTGTACAGTGTGCCTTACATATTGGGGCCAATACCAAAAAACTAAAAGACAACCCTTTTCAATGTGGCATCAATTTCAACATTCTGTGGGTATAAAAAGCTGGTATTGTCAGTAAGTCATTCCAAGTTCATCATTCAAACAGCCATGAACACACAACGTCACTTAACGGACGAGCAGCGCCACCTGGCCATAGCGCGCCTTCGGGTCGGTGGCAGGAAGTCAGATGTTGCTCGTGAACTTGGTGTGTCTTAAAGTGTCATCAGCAGACTTGCATCAAGACACAGAACTACTGGCAGAGTTCGTGACAGACCCAGGAGTGGAGCCCCACGAGTGACAGACCGCAACGATGACCAGTACCTAAGGACCTATGCACTCAGACATCGTTATGCAACTGCCACACAGCTTGCAGGCCCAGTTACGAGATGTGAGGGGTACTAGGGTTTCCAGGCAAACCATTCGAAACCGACTCCACCGCTTTGGCTTGAATGCCAGACGACCGTTGCAGGTGACTCCACTGACACCAAGACACTGCAGTGAAAGTTTGCAATGGGCACAAGACCATGTGACCTGGACAATGCAGCAGTGGTCTACTGTCCTGTTCACTGATGAGTGTCGGGTCACCTTGCACAGAAATGATGGTCGTCAGCGTTGCTGGAGAAGGCGAAGTGAGCGATACGCCGAGGTCAACATGGTCCCCAGGGTTCCCTTTGGTGGAGGAGGTGCAACAGTCTGGGCAGGCATCACCAGTCAGCGCAAAACAGATTTGGTTATTGTAGATGGCTCAGTCACTGCACGTTCTTACCTCTGAGACATCATAGAACCCATCATCATCCCCCAGTTTCGCCAGCACACCCCTAACTTTCTTTTCATGGATAATAATGCTCCACCACATCGTGCCAGAATTGTCACAGCTCGACTTCAGGAAGTCAGAGTGCCTCATATGGTATGGCCAGCAATGTCCCCTGACCTGAACCCCATAGAGCACGTCTGGGACCAGCTGAAGCAGAGACTGGATGATCGTACCCCACCCCCACGTGACCTGGCAGAATTGCGTGAAGCACTTGTGGAGGAGTGGAACGCATTGCCTCAGAACAACATCATGAGGCTAGTGAGGAGCATGAGACGTCGCTGTCAAGCTGTCATTGCGGCAAATGCTGGAAACACCCGCTATTGACATTGTCAATTTTTGTTATCTGGGGCTATCCTTTTTTTTGGGGTAATAAATATTAAACTAATGAAAATGGTGTTTCTTCTCAATCATTATTAGTAATATCAAAGGGAACTTTGACTTATTTCATTAAAATTCAGACCAAATAGGAAAAGCACTCATGTAAATAACAATATCCCTATGTCACGAATCCCAGGCCATGAGGTCTGTTTGGGTGTTTTTGTTGTGTCTTGTGGTGTTTGTCACTTTTCTGGCAGTGCTCGGGGGCGTGTCCTTCTCTGGCTGCTCACACACCTGGCTGAGGTCACCACCACACCTGCTCCTCATCAATCCCCTGCAGTACTTAAGGAGCAGCCACACATGCAGTCAACGCCGGATCGTTGTGAAGTATTGTGCATGCTACCGCCTTTTCCAGCCAGTTTTTGTCGTAGCAACTGTTGGTTGCCTGTCTGCCTCAGCCTGCCGGAGCTGTTCTCTTGCCATCTGTTTGTGTCTGCAACTAACCGTGTCTTTCTGCCTCAGGAATCATTCCAGGAAGTCAGCCCTGGAGCCCAGTCCACTTAGCCCCCGCTGCCTGTGAGCCAGCCACTCTCAGGACCTTCCAACCTCTGGGATCCCACTCTCGCCTGCCAGCTTCTCTGTTCATCACCATTTCACTCATTGTCAAAGAAACTGTTTAAACTCAACCTTTTGTCCGATCTGCTTCTGGGTCCTCCTCAGAACCCTGACAGTACGATCCGGCCATGACAGACCCAGCGGATTTGGACAGACTACGTCAAGCCATAACCCATCAAGAATCTGTTTTAGGACAAGATGGTAAGGCCCTCAGTGAAATCACAACTGGGTTACAGACTCTCGCCACCAGTTTGACTGACATTTGAGCCCAACTCAGCTCACAAACCAGCGCCGCCCCTGTGCCCTGGTCCTCGGCTGCTACCGCCTCCTCCTCAGTCTCCGCCTCCGATCGGGAGCCCTGGGTTCCCGCACCTGAGAGGTATGATGGTAATCCCGGCCATTGTCGCTCCTTTTTGTTGCAATGTGGACTCATTTTTTGATCAGCAGCCCCGCACCTATTCTACTGAGAGGTCGAAGATAGGCTATTTGATTGGGCTCCTCCGAGGTGAGGCATTGGAGTGGGCTTCTGCTGCATGGGAGAAGCAGTCGCCGGTCACCGCCACCTACGCCGCATTCACGGAGGAGATGCGTAAGCTGTTCGACCATCCTATAAGAGGTAAAGACGCATCTAAGAGGTTGTTTGCACTGCGACAGGGGGGTCGCAGTGTGGCCGAATACGCCATTGAGTTCCTCACTTTAGCAGTGGAAAGCGTGTGGAATGATGACGCGCTTTCTGCTGTTTTTTTGTAATGGTTTGACTGACCTTTTGAGGGATGAGCTCATCTCTTACCCAGAGAGTTCCAGTTTGGACGATTTGATCTCACTCGCTATCCGCATTGACAACCGCTGCTGGGAACGCCGGAGGGAGAGATGCCAGGCTGGAGGCTACGAACGCTCCTGGGCTCCCCGCTCCACTGGTTCAGTAAACCCCGCACCCCCTAACCCTGCTCCAGTTCCTCAGGACGTCTCCAGGAGGGAGAGTTCCCCGGCTGCCAAGCCCATGCAGCTGGGTCGTTACCGGTTGGATGAGGAGCGTCAGAGATGCAGAAGAACTAACAGCTGTCTCTACTGCGGCCAGCCCGGTCACTACATTGGCATCTGCTCCCAGCGGCAGTCAAACGGGCAGGCTTGCTAGTAGGAGGAAGCGTCCTAGCGAGTCGCGCCTCTGTTTCCCAAGCTTCCCATCAGCAAGCCCTGCTTCACATTACCCTCTCCCATAAAGGTCAGTCCATTACACTGCAGGCTTTGATTGATTCAGGGGCAGATGAAAGTTTTCTGGATTCTCTTGTTGTCAAACAGCTGGGCCTCTCCACGGTGCCTCTGGAGGTTCCCTTGGAGGCTAACACCCTGAACGGCAGACTCCTGGCCAGAGTGAATACCAAGACCTGCCCAGTCTGTCTCCAGCTCTCTGGTAATCATATTGAGGATATTAGCTTTTTTGTTTTGGACTCACCTTACATGCCTGTTACACGTGGTTAACCAAACACAATCCCCATATAGACTGGTCTGCGGCCAAAGTTATTAACTGGAGTGTGTACTGCCATGCTAATTGCCTTAGATCAGCTCAGCCCCAGCCCATCACTAGCCCTAGCTCTTGCCCTGACGCCCCAGACCATAATCATGTGCCCCCTGTTTATCATCATCTCAAAGAGGTGTTAAGCAAGCTTCAGGTCTTGTCTCTACCCCCCCATCGCCCATATGATTGCAGTATCGACCTGTTACCTGGCGGCACGTTGCCTGGAGGCCGCCTGTATAACATCTCCAAACCTGAGAGGGAGGCTATGGAGACGTATATTAAGGACTCCTTGGCAGCTGGCATCATCAGGCCATCCTCCTCGCCACTAGGGGCGGGTTTCTTTTTTGTGAGCAAGAAGGATAAGAGTCTAAGACCTTGCATTGACTTCTGGGGCCTCAACAACATAACTATTAAGAACAAGTACCCTCTACCTCTGATGTCTGCTACCTTTGATTCCCTCCAGGGGGCGACAGTCTTCACTAAATTGGACCTGCGCAATGCCTACCACCTGGTGCGTATCAGACAAGGGGATGAGTGGAAAACTGCTTTCAATACGCCATTGGGACATTTTGAGTACCTGGTCATGCCTTTCGGGCTTACGAATGCTCCGGCTGTTTTTCAGTGCCTAGTTAATGATGTCCTTAGAGATATGTTGGGCCATCTTAGGTTAAGATGGACTCAACTAAGGTCCAAGCCGTCCAGTAGTGGCCTCGCCCTGAGTCCAGGAAGCAGCTACAGAGGTTTCTTGGATTTGCTAATTTTTATAGGAGGTTCATTCGGAACTACAGTTGTATTGCTGAACCCTTGACTTCACTCACCTCTATTAACAGACCCTTTACCTGGTCCACTGAGGCGGAGAGCGCGTTCCAGGGGCTTAAGGACCTGTTCACCTCTGCCCCCATCCTCACCCAGCCTGATCCCACCTGTCAGTTCGTGGTTGAGGTGGATGCCTCCAACATCGGAGTTGGAGCAGTCCTCTCTCAGCGCTCCCCTAAGGACGGTAAATTGCATCCATGTGCCTACTTTTCTCGTCGCCTGTCTCCTTCAGAGAGAAATTATGATGTGGGTAACAGGGAGTTGCTGGCGGTGAAGATGGCCTTGGAGGAGTGGCGCCATTGGTTGGAGGGGGCTGAACATCCGTTCTTGGTTTGGACAGATCATAAGAACCTGGAGTATATCCAGACTGCCAGACGACTCAACCCTCACCAGGCCAGGTGGGCTTTGTTTTTTGGTCGCTTTAATTTCTCTCTGACCCACAGGCCTGGATGCCAGAACACCAAACCAGACGCCTTATCCCGAGTGTTTTGCAAGGAGGGGGATTCGGAGGAAGTGGCTGATACCATTGTTCCTCGTTCCTGTGTTGTTGGAGCCATCACCTGGGACATCGAGAAGGAGGTCAGAGAGGCACTTGTGACCCAGCCCGATCCAGGTAACGGCCCTCCTGGCCATCTGTTTGTGCCCCAGTCTGTCCAACCCTCTGTGTTGTCGTGGGCTCACGCTTCCAGGTTGACCTGCCACCCGGGGATTGCTCGCACCTTAGCTTTCCTCCGCAGAAGGTTTTGGTGGCCGTCTTTAGAGGCTGACACCAAGTCCTACGTCTCTGCTTGTTGCGTCTGTGCTCAGAACAAGGGCTCTAATCTTCGATACGCTGGACAACTTCACCCCCTGCCCATTCCTCGGCGTCCTTGGTCCCATATTGCTCTAGAATTTGTAACTGGCCTGCCGCCATCTGAGGGTAAGACGGTGGTTCTCACTGTAGTCGATCGATTCAGTAAGTTTGCTAGGTTCCTACCCCTGCCCAAACTCCCTTCTGCCAAGGAGATGGCTGATATTCTGGTCAGGGAGATATTTTGTGTCCACGGTCTGCCCTGTGACTTGGTGTCTGACAGGGGCCCCCAGTTCGTGTCCTCCGTATGGAAAGCATTCTGCATTGCTATCGGGGCCTCTGTCAGTTTAACATCTGGTTTTCATCCCCAGTCCAACGGCCAGGCGGAGCGGGCCAACCAAAAGATGGAGAGCTCCCTCCATTGCCTGGTCTCATCTAACCCCACCACCTGGGCTACTCAACCTCCCTGGGTCGAATACACCCACAACACCTTGCCTACCTCTGCCACAGGTTTGTCCCCGTTTCAGTGTCTTTATGGTTATCAGCCTCCCCTATTTCCCTTACAGGAGAAAGATGTTGCTGTGCCTTCAGTCCAAGCCTACATCAGGCGGTGCCACCGCACTTGGCTCCGAGTCCGCAAAACCCTGCTTAAAGCCTCAGAGCGGTACCAGCTCCACTCCAACCGCAGACGTGCTCCTGCACCTACATACAGCGTAGGAGATGAGTTATGGCTCAGCTCCAAGGACCTGCCACTCAAGACGGACTCTAAGAAGCTGTCCCCTAAGTTTGTCGGCCCTTTTGTCATTGAGAGAGTGATAAACCCTGTGGCCGTCCGCCTCAAGCTGCCCCGCACTCTCCGGGTCCATCCCGCTTTTCACGTCTCCTGCATTAAGCCTGTTCTCATCAGTCCTCTGTTCCCTGCAACTAACCGTGTCTCTGCCTCAGGAATCATTCCAGGAAGTCAGCCCTGGAACCCAGTCCACTTAGCCCCCGCCGCCTGTGAGCCAGCCACTCTCTGGACCTTCCACACCTCTGGGATCCCTCTCTCGCCTGCCAGCTTCTCTGTTCATCACCATTTCACTCATTGTCAAATAAACTGTTTAAACTTAACCTTATGTCCGATCTGCTTCTGGGTCCTCCTCAGAACCCTGACACCCTAACTTATTGTGAGTAGTGTATATGAGTCAAACCTTCGTGTAAAAGCATAATTACGACGAAAGAGGCACTTTTTACCGTATTTTTGTTTTCGGGTCAAACTAATTTTCAATGGGAGTGCTTGGGGCAAATTAGCGATAGCCTCAAAATCGCTATTTTTAAAATACTAAGAAGGCTCGACACAACATGAAACTTTGCTTGTAGTATCACCAGGGTCTATACACATGAACATGAGCATTGGACCACTACTGTCTTCCGGCAACAACTATCCACGCAATATCTCATGTGACTTTTCTGGCTTTTGATTTGAGTATTGTTTCTTATATGAGGCTCCTTTTTCAACTTCAAGGTCAGTATTGTTTTTCACTAACGACAAAACAATGAATTATCCGTGCTTTTATGTGGAACTAAGCTTTAGGAGCGTTCAACCTTAACTCACCTCCCTGTTACGTTGCATTTGGAGAACGACACTTCTCACTGGTAGGACGGCAGCGAGCGGAGGAAACATCTGCTAATGTGAGTTTTCCAAAAATGTTCATTTTAGCAAACTCTGTGTACACAAACAATGTTTTCAATGCTGGTGTTCATGTAGAGACCCTGGTGATACTACGAGCAAAGTTTCATGTTGTTTTGAGCCTTAGTGTTTTAAGAAATAGCGTATTTGATGCTATTGTTAATTTGCCCCAAGCACTCCTATTTAAAATTAGTTTGACCTGAAAACGAAAATACGGTAAATCTTAAAAGTGCCTCTTTCGTTGTGATTATGCTTTTACACGAAGGTTTGACTCATACACATTCATAAAAAAAGCCTAGGTTGCATTTTGGCAAGAATTTCACTTTAACCTACTGGTGAAACTCTGAGGTCATTTTTGAGGCTGACGTTTTTGAACTTGTTTGAGTTTGATTGAATTACATTTTATCACCATAATGCTTATCACATAATAATTCAAATGAGGCAGAGAGCTGAAACCTTGCTTACACCTTACAATAAAATATACAAACATATGATTAATTACTAGGGATGAACTAAGGAATAAATGTCAAGTACTTCTGGAGTACTGTTATTGGAACTTCATAGTAGCTGATGATGAGTTACTGGAGAACAGACTGCAACATACTCATTCATTATTAATAACTTCATCATTACATCATTTTTTGGACATCTCCAAGTAAAGTGAGTTTTATTACATAATACTGAGTATTATATATATACCAGGCAGACACTTTACTTGAAGGTGTACAAAAGAGTAACTAATGATTAAATAATTGGTAATTAATGTGTCTACTTGGTAACTACTCATTGCCTAATGATCAATTAATAGTAGTATTAATTAAATATAGTATCTCTGAGTCTGTTCCCTAGCAACTCATCATTAACTTCTTTATAGTCCATGAATCACAGGACTCATTAATGATTCATTAATTGTAAAGCTGTTCCTGGTTCATTCCTTACTTGCTCCCATATAACTAGTACCTTACAGTAAAGTGTCATTAATCCTTTTTCAAGTGTAAAGGACATCCTTCTCCTTATGTTTTAGTTTTTAAATTGTGGGAATTCGCCTGATCTCTTTAACTTATGATATAACAAACTGACATTTGTGGAATGTTGGCCAAATAAAACAAATAATGATAAGATTTCAAAGTTTAGCTTCAGAAAGTTAATGATTAAGGCGATTGTGATGTTTCACTGTTGTTTAACTTACTGACTGAGCGAGAACATAATCAGCAGATTTTTCACAAATTAAAGAAATCATTAGCAGCAGCCCTAGAGTCAATTCTCAAACAACAAAAGTGATGTTTTTACTAGAGGCCTATTGTATTTCATTGAATAACAACTGATTTATGCAGGTTTTTGTTTTTTTCAGTAGCTTTAAACCATTTTAATATATTGAAGGGTGACAGGGTATGAGGAAACAATAGCACCTCACAGCCTTTATTCAAAATTCACAACTGGCATTGAACCCCCAGCTCTAGTACGATGACTCATGGCATGAAATCATCAATTGTGCGTAAGGCCACTTTAACCAGCCATTAGTTTAACTAATTTCTGTATGCCTTACCTTGCTGGAGCTGTGGTGGAGCGTGTCGCTGTAGACGGTGCCTGTCTCCCAGTTTTTGATCTTTAGGAAGCGAGGACATTTGGAGGGGCTGCCGTTCTGCAGTGACTTGGTGGGTGAGTGCCTGTCCTGTGCCGGAGGCTGGAAAGAGCAGACAGATGTTTACACATGAGTCATTACTTTATGCCTTTGTACTGTGTTGGGCTAAAAGGTTGTGGCCTCTAAGACACTTTTGGTGCATGTTGGAAATTGACTGGCAAAATTTCAGACTGGAATAAGATGAATAATATCTGCAAGCATTGCAAACAGGACTTTTACAACCACTGTAAGGCAAAGAGCTTCCTCTGTTGACTTCCTGCTCTTTATTCTCAAGGAAAATCAGTTTGTCATTGTGCTTAAGTCTCTCTCATGCAAACTTATGCATTTAAATTCTCTCCTGCTTTCATTTCTGTTTTATTTCTCACTCCAGGATGAAGGCAATCAGCATTTAACAGCAGGTTGATGGCAAGCTAACTCCTATCTCACTGGGTTTTCCAATAGTGTAGCTATTGACTGATGAATGCCTGCAATTTAACCCCAAAGCCAACTGTAAACGTTCCGAGAGAAAGGCACCGAGTGATTGCCTAAGAACAGGGTAATCAATCCCACACCTTGGAAGCTCTCTTGTCAACTCCCCGAGCATTGTTAATCGCACAGTGGAGCAGCTTCTGAACAACAGTGACACAATCATCATGCTCGCCGGGAAGATGAATACCAACAGAGTCACGCCAGTCTGAGTCTCATTGTCACCTCGTGTCTTCTCAAACAACAGAGAGGCATGAGGGGTATTGAATTGAATTTGATTTTGCACACGCTGAAAGTAAAGAGCTCAGTTTCTGTGCGCTCATGCTCCAACAGCAGTAACCCCCACTGTGCGGCTCTGATATGACACACTGTTATCACCGAGGTTGTGGACAGGAAGCAAGATCACTGTACCATAAAGAGACTCTCAGTCGAGCGGGCAAAGAAAATCAGATGCAGGGTTTTAAGGCTTGTTGACTGTCAACAAGCCTTAAAACCCTGCATCTGATTTTCTCTGTCAACAGTGAACATCAAAAAGCCGAGCGGTTGTGTATTTGAATATGAACATCGGGCTTGTCACTCACTGACCAGAAGCTAGAGCTTTGGCATTTAAATTCGAGAAAAATATTTTTCTGTGAATGCCACATGCAAGTTATGCAAGTTACATGCAAGCCCGCTCATATGAACAACTTTTAAATGTCAGGTAATTCTTTTCTTTATTTATAAATGTGTACTGACGTCAATTATAAATGTCACTGTGGAACAAATTCAAATATGATTGTTCTCAAATGGTTCCATTGACCTATTGCTAAAACCCCTTCCCCAGTTATTGTCCAATCATAGCTTAGCCAATGCATCTGGGCATGACGGGCCTGACCAAGGGTTGTGTACAAAATCACTCCCTGGTTTATGTATTCACTACTCCTTATGTAATAAACACAATATGTAACTTCTGTCGCGAGGGGGCTCTCTATCAAAACAAAACAGGTGTTTGTGAACAAAGGGCCAAGAGCTGCTGGTCAGCTGACAGCTAGAGACCGTTAACTGACAAGAGGAAACCTCAAAGATTGCCTTTTTATTTTTTCAGATAAAAAAATTATTTATCTTCACTCCTGTTATTCAACCTGACTACAGCAAAAGACAATGGAGCTGACCATCATTTTCAGGTGTTTATGTACTTTAATGCTAAGTGTTGATTGGAACCTGAGGGAAAATCAACTTCACTTCATGAAAAAACATTACAGTATCTGGTAAGTAGACTACTAAATTCATCAAGAGTCATCTTGAATTTAACCACACAGGCACACACACCATTGTTGTGTGTCATTGCTCGCTCTAGATTACAGTAAGGTCTCTTCAGTGGAAACCCAAAATAGATCTATGGTTTAGACACAGTTACTACTGGCAGTATAGGAGATTAAGGGCACTATACTGAAAGTACAGAATGAAAGGTGGAAATGAGGCATCAATGGTTTTCTTAACAATGAGCCATAAATTGAGATTTTGCACACCTACTTTGCACTTCGTTTTGCGTGACTGCCAAGCTGTAGGCACTCCTTGGTGATTGTCACATGTGTCATTAAGTGTAAAGAGTACTTTTTCCACTCTATTGTGACTGTAGCGAGTAGATTAACACACGCTCAATTAGAAATGGCAGACAGCACCGCACTATATACAGTAGTCACTAGGGAGTAATTTTGATCACAGTCAAGCTTTGTATCTCTCCACACTCTAAAGGGGCGAGGCTGCAGTAAGTGCCTAGCATTTAAAGAGTTTTAAGGCCAGTATTATTTAAAAGTCACAGTCAAAGTCAGTCCTACATGCTGACATTAAGAGTTCAGGCTGACGTTAGAGCCTTTTGCTCTTTGCTGGAGGAAAGTTAGCTGGAAACTGCTTATCCAACCAACTCATGGAATTGCTACCGTCAGCTTAATGAGCACACTAGCTTATAAAATCTGCCAGCAACAGATGTCATTTCACTTAGCAACTTGCAGTCAGTGGCTAGCTCTATCTCTGACTGAAATCAAGAAACCATGGTTTAAAGAATTTTTAAGAATGTTAAGTATAAATCTGCCACGGTTGGTATAGCTGACTACATATATGGTGTGCAAGAACAGACAGCTAATAGGCATGGTAGCAGTTATGTGGCTTAGTAAGTCAATTAAAAGACTTGAAAGTCATGAAGATAACGCTGAAAGGCCTATGACTGTTAGTACAGTATATCTGATAAAGAACAACGGATAGAGTCTTTCTCCAGCCTTAATGAAACAGTTCTTCCCCATGCATTCCATTTTATTCAGGGACATTGCTGGAGTATACACACTTACGTATCGTGTAGATCCCATCACACATCAAATCAGCAGGCCTCAATGTCAAGAATAAGGTGTGGATGTAACAGAAGGGAGCATCAATGGAGCCTAATTAAAACTAATCTGATGAAGATAATTTCATAATGGGGCCTAATGACCAAAGTCTTTCTGGTAAATGCAGTTACGCAGTGAAAGTTCCCCATTCACTCATCAATTAAAACATCTGATGGGAAATGAAGATGATGAGCGCGAGACAGGGGGTGGATGGGAAAAGAGAAAAAAGAAGAAAGTGAGACTGACACTGTGAAAAATGAAAAAGGCATTGCGATACTCGTTCAATATTTATATGGTTTAGCCAAGTACATTTATGGTACGAGAATTGGTGTCTTATTCAGTGATGATTCAGCCGTTATTTGTTGAAAAAGAGGAGGCACGGAGGCATAATCTCTGCTTTCAATGGATCATCAGAGGTGGTGTCTCAAGACATCACGAGCTGGTGGAATTTCTGCCACCTTTCGTTTGCAGCAGGCTTATTAAACATTAAATTATGCAGAAGCAGAAGCTCAAGCTGGAGGCGCATGGGCAATCCTTCACCAAAATGAGAGAAAGTAATTTGCAGGGCATCGACATGTCGCTCGAAATCCCCGTATTTAATCACACGAAAGTTTGACTCATATTTTCTCAGACCATTTCACTCGTGCTTTACTGACTTGAGTCTACCTAATAAAACACTCAGCAATGAGTTGTCAAAGTTAACATCAGTGTCTGGATAAACCACCTGCGCGGGCACTGCTTGCTGCATGCGACCCACTTTCTCACAGTCACATAGGTTTCCTCCATCTGAGAACACACAACCAGGAAAGACATACGGCCTCTTATCACTCCATACATACATATCCTCTCTAACTGCCGTCAAGCATGCATCATCCGCACAACCCCCCCCCCCCTCCTCTTTCCAACACCCTCACATGAATTTCTCACAACCATGCACGTTAACATTCTCATCTCTGCAGGTCTGAGGGGCTGGATCATTTCAACAGGGGCCACATTTGATGGAGAGAGATGGATCAGCAGCTGCACGCATTCATTATGCCTCCTAGAATCATTTCGCCCCATCCGGTCCCATTGATGGGGGCTCGAGTGACATCACAAGTGGGTGGATAACGCAGACCATGTGCAGATTACGACACTATCCCTATCACAGACACTCAGACCTGCGACCAGACCCTTCTGTGTGGAAGGCATAAGCTGGATTTAATGCCGCACCAGCTTTCCCCCCGGAAAGATCTAATGCGGAGGTGATGGGATCTTAAGCAAAGGCTTTACTACTATGTACAAAGAAGCAATACAGATTTGCGTGCTCAGTTCCTGAAAGCATGGAAAGTGCCAATATTGTCGATTATTGTACAAGGCTAAAGAGCTAGACGGGCAACAGGAGCCATGCATGCACATGCATTATATAGCTGCAGGGTTTCACTTTGTGACTCTGCTCATGATATGAACACATGCTCACACAGATAAAAGGTCAAAAGATCTCCAGGTTTTCGATCGAAGTAGAGCAGAGTTAGTTTCAAGTTAAAGAAAAGCATAGGTCTGTTTCACTTCACCTTGTCAGTGTCAGCGTTGTTGAGCACCACCGGCATGTTTTCCAGCATTCTGTTGTTATCTGACTCCAGCTGGGGAGCCGTGCCATTGCCCACGCCATGGTCCCTAGAAATCATACACACATTTCTGTCAGTTGTGTGTGTGCCCACGTCTGGGGCAAAACCGCTCATATAAAAAAATCCCAGTCATACCATGCACAAACATGCAAATCACACACAATCGGCAATAGGGGGGCCTAGACAGATGCCATAATGTTTAACATACTTATTCAAATACATGTTCAAAACTCAAATATTTAAAACATCTAGAAGAACCTCTGGTCTGAAACTTTATTCTGAAGTTTATGTTGTGTTTTGTTAATATTTTAATATTATTATTTTTAGACATACACAACATTTGCTGTACTCTTCTTATATGACTTACCAATTTCATATGAAAACCAAATATCAAAATGTGCATGTAGGGATCCCCTGAAAAAAGTCTGCCTAGAGTTTTTGGCCAATGTATTGCGGCCCTGCAAGCGCAGACCTCTCTTCCATCTTGTACTCATACATAAACAACACAGGTTTGCGCACCCTCCAAAATGCTATTAAATCAGAAATCCCTGCACAGTTTCTAAAGGCTCTGCACACCCACATAGGTGTTTTCTCTGCTCAGGGATTAGATGGAGCTTGGCTGGCGTCTCTACGGCTCCCCTGTGTTACTTATGTGCACCTGTTGCGGAGCTGCAATGGGGCAACTTGTTCCTGTGTGTCCTCGGCAATTTGTCGCCACAGCTTTGCTCTAACTTTATTCTGACAGCATGTGGGCGTAAACCACAGAAACTCAAAACACCTGTTACGAGTGCGAACTAGGGGAAAGACACTTAAAAGTAAATTCTGAGCATACATGTATGCTCCTGGACTGACTGATTCAGGTTTGCCTGGTTATAAAATCAAATATATGGCGCAGGCAGATGACGAATAAAGACTGACTGATTGGATTTTTGTCTTTCTTTGAATTCAAGACCAACAGCTGTCATACACTGCCCAAAGCTAGAAATAAGCAGGATATTAACAGTGAGAGATCTCACTCTGAGCTGTATCCGTACGATCCTAAGGGACTAAAAGAGCAGGGGGGGAGGGGACATCCTCGTGGCAAACCACACGAGCCATGAATAAATACGGAAAACTCATCGGCGTGTGATTTCAAGTTTGCATTCCTCCAATATAAGATGCCCACACACATATCGCCCCTTACTGTTTTTCACACTCAACCCCCCCCCGTCTTCCTCATGTGCACGCGTCCATGCTAATTGTAAATCCTCACTGAAATCCTCCTTCGCACTCCCTGTCACGCTGGATCTCTTTATTCCCATTTTGCTCCTTCCAGAGCTAAATGAATGAAAACTAGCTGGTGCGTGATTTTAAGATGGCCCCTTTAAGAAAAGCCATTTTTTAGCAAGATTTCACCGTTTATGCTTTGAATTTTTTTTCCCCTCCAAACACATCTCTCCGGAGTGTAATGAATGACTCAAAGTGTATTTATTAAAGTGAGGAGGATGTGCATGGTTTGGTCAAGAATGGGATATTGATTCATGGAGACTGCAGCCTCAATTTGATTTCAATTGGTTGTGGGAGTATAATAGCAGATAACTGAGATGTCAATATCAACAGAACACATGGATGGCAGACTATTTAGACGAAAAGTCGTGGATGGAATATTGGCTGGAACTGTGAAGCCCCATGAAAAGCCGGTCCAGAACGAACAAGCACAACAAGCAATCTAAGCCCTACATTCAAGTCGTATTAATCATAAGGAAACGTGTTAATTACACCGATTGGTCGCAAATTCAACTTGCACTACTGCACCCTACCTCCAAAGAGTTTGGAAGAAGTTTCATTTTCTCGCAAGCTAATGAGAACCTTTCTAGTGACAGTTTGTGACAGGCGTTGTATTGCAATATGGTAATTTGAGCCTACTATGTCTCATTAATATGGCAACTGACATCAATTCTGATGACTGAATGGTCTATCCTAATGTATTTAAAGGTGAACTGTAGCAAAACCTCCTCAAATCAAAGATTACACTGTAGTTACATAGTGCAGAAACAAGCGATGGGGGCGGCGTGGGTGAGAAACAGACACCATTCACCCTGATACGAGACACTGTGCCGTCAACATGATTTTGAAGCTGTTATTTTTAGGTTAAGTATAGTTACAAAGTTCACAAGAACATGCAGACAGCATTTTGTCCCAGTAATGTTGTGAGCAATGTCATTTTAATTGGGCTTTGCTGGAGAAGAGTGTGCAGACAGTAATTATTTGGCTCTGTACACTGACTCATATGAGATGAATGAGAGCGGTGGTGGCTAATGCAACGCAGCTGGTTCAGGTAGTTTGGGGACTGTTGGGTGACAAAGTGAGAGGGGAGACTTTGTTTCAGTCAGAGGACCAGGTGTAGGCTCTTGTGCCAGCTAATAACCACCGTGTTGAGGAGTTCTTGACCTAAATCCTGATTCTAATTTTACTGGGCTCTAACTCCAGCCATGCGCTGTGGAGACGAACAAGCACAAAGACACTTTAACAGAGGGATCAATAAGGTAGTATCACGGGGCAAATTACCAGGCCACTTGAATCTCGGCGTCCCTTCTCCCCACATTCCTCTGGCCTTCTCCATTGATCTCCTTTTTGCTGTTTTTGATGAGGCGCAGCACTGGTTCGATCTCCTTCAGCAGCTCGTTGTTCTCCTCCAGTCCATTGCACAGGAGAGCCCCACGGCTCCCGTCTCTTATCAGCAGGGGGTCCTGGGCCTGCACGCCTCCCCTCTGCAGGAGGGACTGGGTGATGGACGGAGAGGACAGGTTCTCAATGGCCCTGAGCTGAGGCTCTTTGTTGACCTGCTGCTGGGGCTGCCCAGGGCCAAATGGGCTGAGAGGGGAGCAGTGCTCGTAGGACTTTGAGGGTGGGAAGGTGGGGCGCGTGACCCTCACTGTGCGTTGGCGGCCATCACCAGACAGGGTGGTCTCCAGGTGGGTGGTGAAGCCCTCGGGCCCACGGAGGATCAGCACGGCATGGCTCTCAGGTGACACATTCTTCAGTGTCTCCAAGGCCCGTTCGTAAGATAGGTCTACCAGAGGCTTGTTGTTGACAGCCAAGACGATGTCGCCGACCTGCACCAGGCCACACTCCTCTGCCGCACCCCCACGGATGAGGTCAGACACAATGACAGGGGGCTTGGACACCCTCTGCTTCACCAGGAAGCCCAGACCACCGACCTTCCTCTTGAAAAGGCGCACCGAGATGATGTTGGGCTGCAGCTGGCACACTGTGGGCTCTGACTCCTGCATGGTGCCTGTTGTGTGGTCGTGCGCGTGCTTGCTTGTGAGAATGTGTCCCCAGGGATGTGTCTGAAAAGCAACAGAAGAAGAGGGAGGAGGGGAAAACAGCAGTTCTATTAGTTTTGGAGGAAATTACCTTGACTGCACGGTTTGTTTACAGTGTGTTGATTCAACATAAGTCAAAGAGGGTATATGAGTCATTAAGTGTTTTCAGAAATGTAATATTAAACAGATAATTAAGTTATGCATAATGTTGTCACGGACATGAAAAATCCATTATCCAGCTGATCAGACTTGCTCGTACCTCTGCGATCCCCAATAGGAGCATCATGGTGTCTAAACACTGTATCAAACTTTAACGCCTCGAGGGCAAATACTCACTCGGCTATAGCACATGAGACAACAAGACAAACACTAAAAACGTTTTCTGTTTTCTCCAGGATAATTTAGTGGTTCTACTTGTTAAGCTATTTTAATCTTTTTGTTGAGTTACATTTCAAAGAGAAATATTATACTTTAGACGGTGCTGAGGTGAGTTATAGCAGATAATTGTTTTAAAGGGGCGCTATGTAGTTTCAGAGAAGTTAAAAGAAGTTAAAAATCGGAATATTTTTTTTTTCAATGTATATTTTTTTGGCCTTTATTGACAGTACAGCTGAAGAGATGACAGGAAAGAGGATGAGAGATAGGGGGAATGACTTGCAGCAAAGGGCCCCAGGCCCAGACTCCAACCAAGGAGTCAAAGCCTCTGTACTCCTCTGAAGGAGGTCTAAGAGGAAAATAAGGTCCCCAGAACACTGTTGGATGCTAAAAAGGTGGCAGGGTCCGCCGAATATATAGACAGTAAAACAGTATGAAACAGTAGGCTATGTGCTGTTCGTTAAGGTCATTTTTTATTCAGTCATGAAAATAAAACAGTTTATTTATCAAGTTTGTTTAGGCAAAACAAAACAAAAAAAAATCAGTCATTCCTCTGATTAAAAGATCTTTACCTAATAACGACAAAGTGCCCCTTTAAACAGAGAAAAAAAGAAACATACTGAGCCAGTAGCACAGCCTAACATCATAGAGGTTCCACCTCTGGTTTTCTCCAGGAGAACGGGAATGTTTTCCACGATCGTCCGCTACTTTAGGTCGCAAGCACTCTGCTGGTTGGGCGACAGCCACCTCTTAAATCACTCAACTTAATTTGTGGCGTGTAGAAAGAAAGGACTGCCTGGCATTTTGAGCACAGCTGCTACCTCAGAGTCTGAACATCGGCATTTAAGGGCCCCACCTGTAAATGCTGTGTGTAAACACAGGAATGTCTGCAAAGAATGACCACTAACTGTTAAGTCAACATTTTGCTTTTTGGAGCGCCACATGCAAATCATGCGTCTTTTGCGCAGCTCTCGAGCAGCTTGGACAAGTTTTGCGAGTTTTGCGCGAGTGAGGCACGCAGACCCAGTCACTGCGTTGTTTCAGCACTCGGAATGAACTTCATGAGTCGAAACACGCGCTCTGGCGTCGTTCAACGGAAGCGTTTCACCTCCGTTTGATGCAAACAACAACATGCACGCACGCGCGCGCACACACACATACAGAGAGAGAGAGAGAGAGAGAGAGAGAGAGAGAGAGAGAGAGCTGAAGCTGCTCTGTGCGTCTGGCGTTCAGTTGGAATATCAGCACCAAGGTCAGCGCTCTGAATGCCGCCCGCTCTCACACTGCACTCTTCATATCTCCGCCCCTCCATAACAGCTCAGTAAGTTGTTTAGATAGATAGATAGATAGATAGATAGATAGATAGATAGATAGATGTTTTTTTTTCTGAACAGCAAGACATAAAGAGGGAATGCCCTTGGATGAATGGTGATGTAAAAAACAAACAAAAAAACAACAACAACAACTTCTCTTGACTTGCTCACAAGAAAATCGCATAGTTCAGCCGATTCGACCCCACAGCCACTCTGACGCGCTGCTTAACGGGGAAATCGCAGTCCGGCATCGTCGCTCTGTCATAAATATAGACCGAACTCTCCTGGGGGCGCAGGAATAACTTATGTAGGCGGCCCTTTAATCCCCAGTCACTTTAGCTGCACCCCTACTAAAATGAGCAAATGACCAATAACAGAGGTGAATGCTGATGGAAGTGTTGCTCTGAATGCAAAAGAACCGAATCACGCTGGAAGAGTGCTGCAGTCTGGCTTCGGCAGGACGATTCTCTCACACGGCGATTCGTCACTTCGCACCTTAAATCAGGAATGAATCCGGGTTTTCATCGAGATGGAGATTCAGAATTTTGTTTCTCCGCTCCCTCCCCGGGGATTGCCTTTACGTGCAAAAACTATTTTTTTCAGTTTTACCCTGTTTGTGCTCGAAACTTGGAATTTGAAATGAGCCTTGGGGCAAGTAACTCCCACACCTTTGCGATTTTAAGGACTGGTGACCTGGACACAACTGTGGCATTACAACCACTGATGGCTTATCAACGAAACGAGCTGTCCTGGTAAATTGTTGAGATTTTTTTGGGACAGCCGTCCCACTTCTTCTTTCAACCGGTTGGACCGCACCACTGCCTTCAGTATGGGTCTGACCTGTGTTAAAATGTTAACGCGGCCATGGAGGTCTCGGCTACCGTCCTCACCTCACTCAGCCCAGGCCAGGGAACGGCATTAAAAACAAACTTGGACTACAAGAATCACATCGACCACCACATCCACCACCTCTGTGGCAACAAACATGACACAGATCAGCCAGATGGTGACACATTTCGGCAATAACTGCCTTTCTGTTTGTCCAGAGAAGACCAAACACAGTAAGTACGCAGCTGCAGAACTGCGTGTTACTAAGAGACAAATCAGTGACCACTTAAAAACCAAGCCGCCACCAAATGCAAAACGTCATATAAATGTTATTTTTTAAATTAAAAAAAAGGAAAGAAAGAAGAACATAAGCCTTCGTATAATTGAATGCCAAGACAAGTGATTATGATGTCTGTAATTTGGCTTCATTTCCACTGTTATCTTTAACGCGGAAGGCAGAAATGCACAAGATGTTCCCACCGAGCTTGAATTGAATTGTTATTTCCCAACGCAACAAGTTTTGCGACACTTTTTTGGTTTATAAAAAAAAAAAAAAAAATGAAAGAAAGAAAGATTGAAAGAAAAAATCGGAGACAGAGAAATGATACACATCCTGTCGTGGCCACAGGTTTGCACAATTAGTTCAGGAGCGCTCCATCCTTTCTCAGTGACAGCTCCATCCAGCAGGGAAATGCGCAGCCTAAACAAAAGAAAACATGAAGACAAGCAACGGCGCATCGGAAACAACGGACAACAACTCACCCCCGTTTCAGAGCGAGCTGCGGTGAACTTGGGATAAAACTCCTGCGTCCCCGCGTCTCTTCCTCAGCTGCGGCTGCACAGCTCTCTCATCCACAACACACACACACGCACACACAAAGCGTCTCCAAGTCGCAGCGCCGCGCTCTGCCTCTCTAGAGACGAGGCACGCTTTTGCCGTTCCGCGCACCGGGGCGCTTTATAAATACTGAGCAGCGGGAGACACGGTGACGAGATTCGAGGTAGCCGTGCGCGGGCATTTAAATGAACTGTGGGTGGGTTTAGTTATGTCGGCTGTCGTCATCACTCAGCATGCAACAGCCGACTCTCCTCACTCCTCCTAGAGCCTAGGGCCCCAGATGAAGGCAAGGGTAAGGTGTGTCAGTGCCGCGACACTTTGGATCCTGTCCAAACTGCAGGAAAGTCGGATTAGTCAGTGTCCCGAGTGTAACTGACACCTATCACTGTAGCCTAGGTAATTCCCTGGACAATGTGAGGATCAAGCAATCTAGTTGAAGTCACCATTAAACTAAGTAACCTGTCCGTGGTTATTTGTGCTGGAGTTCTTCTTGTCTCTCAGCAGCCTGGTGGTTTCACTGTTGGTCTCATTATGGACACTTTTCAAAACAAAATGGATCCAGTGGAGCCAGAAGATATCGCCTTTTTTGTTCCGGCTTTCTTCTTCCTTTTTCAAAACCTTTACATTACCCACAATGCAATGTAACCACTGAGTGGCATCACTGGAGGTAATTCATCAGATTACATGCATCTTCCTCCAGAGCCACAAAATACTTTGCACTACTTTTTTTTTCACATGTGCTGTAGGACTGCCCAAGGCCTGTAAACACACCTCCATGTGTAAAACTTGTGGAGTTACCCTTTAACTGAATCCCCTGATATACTAGCCCCTCTGTACACTTTCTGTTTGTCCCATTTCATTCAGTGGAAACTTTAGAGGTGGTGGAAAAATACATATATTTCAGTGTCATATTCCCCATCTTTTTTTGTTTATGTTTTTGTTTATGTTTCTATGTGGTTCGTGCTGGTTTTCAAGCATTTTTACAGTTCATGTTGGGAAAATACACTTTAATATAAATTGTCACTGATTTCAGCACTGATTTTCATTAAACAAGGACAGGCTGAAGAACATAGCTTTTGGCTAAAATCCAGCCCCCTTTATTTATTTCACATGTATTGTAATGCATACCAAAAAGGTTTTTCTTTCTTTTTTTTTCTTTTTTTTTAAATTATGCTTTTGCATCCTTTTCATGTGAAGAATCCATTACCGGTCCAAAACCCCTGTTGCTCAGCAAGCAGACAGCCCACAGATATGAGCAACAGAAGACCTTGAACCAACAATGCACAGAGGCAGAACACAAATGTAATCAAACTGCCAGGCTTTTTTTTGGTTTTCATTCAATGTTTTTATTTAGCCTTCATCCATGAAAGGGATTAAAATCCTCCTTCAGGATTAAAGTCAGACTAAAACCAACTGCCTGAAAAGAACAAACCATTCATTAGCGGTTTCCTTTCCTCTTAAATGTTTCTGAACCAGACCTCAGGTGATTCCGTTTTCAAATCATTATGCAGTGAGCTACAAAAAAGAGTGAGGGGGGTAGTCAATAGCTTCTTACCTCACATATATTATTCTGTGTGCACAAGTCACACAAACAAGTCAAATGTAATGGCAATAAAAAGATGGGATAAAGGATGGAAAATGACTAGAATGTACAGGGAGAGAGGACCAGCCAAATTTTGGCACACTGGGATGAGTGTCTTTATTTGTACAGTGGCAACTCACGACAAAATCTCATGACAACTGGAGCAGGTCTGGGACATGCTAATTAATTTATTTACTGACGCCCAACATTTCCCCAATGAGTGAGCACGAAGGCTCCAGCTGCCATTGTATACGGGAATATTTCATTATTATTTTAACATCATGGCACATTATATAAATGTTTCTTCCGTCATACATACATAATTACAACCCGAGCTCCTATTATTGGAAATCTTTTTAAACCAGTCTTTGAAATCTTTACCCTGACCAGAGAAGTAACTTAACTGTATTCAAATCAGTTGGTTAAAGCTTAAAATAAAAATGTAAAAACGAAATAACAAACACAAGACACTGATGGTTTACAGTAAAACAGTTTCACCCTCCTGATTAATTGGAAAGAACCAATCTCTGTTTGATTGGTAATGACCTTTATCCGGGGTATAATCATGGTATATCCAACAGACACATGATTATGATTATTTTGCAAAATGAAAAGCAACTATCGCGCTTTCAGTTTTTTTATTTGAAGCAACCAAAGAAGGCTGTCTTCCAGAATGGCTCACCATGGTCAAGTTTCCTTCCAAATGTGGTGCACATTTTAACTGCATTTTGAGGAAAAATGTGTGTTACAGTATGTGTTTTCCATACACTACTGTTATGTGCTCAGCTCAGCTTCTGGGGATACAGTAATACAGTCAGAAGAGGGTGCCAGTCAGAAAAACAAAATGAAAATACAACACTTATACTGGTTTCATGTTCAGGCTGCATGGTTTATTTGGGGAAAATTGCATCTATTTCACTTCCATTTTTATACATACACCAACCTTTTCATCTCAGCCAAGTGTCACATTTTTTTTTCTGAAATATTTTTCTTTGTTTATCAAATTTCACAGGTGGAACCACACTTACTTAGGGATTGTGTGGAATGCTTAAGGGTGCTTGTACCCTTCATGCTGGACAAAACCTGCTAACATCTGGCTTTTCTCTTCACTGGGAGATGGGACAGCCACCCATTCCCAAGTCATGTAGTCATGTGGATTTATCAGCTCTACTTATCAGGAAAATTAACATATGGGTGACCTTGAGTGTCCGTAGTAATTATGAATGCAGCAAGGTAAGAAGTCAGGTGAAAAAATATAAAGAGTCTGCATAGTGAGGAGGATGGGGTGTATGGTGGGGTAAAACAAGCACAGGACCCAGGAGACTACTGCTATTGTTTGGTGTGAAACCAAAAGTCAGAGATGATTATTTTAACTTGCTGCTTTTGGTTATTTCAAACATTTCCATGTGCAGTAATGTCACTGTAACAAAACACAACCTCTCTGTACAAACCTTAGACGCATTTGCGGCATTTCTCTTCAGGGCAAATGCTACAGATTGTTAAAATAGGGGCCCGCGCTGTTCTGAAACCCAGTCAAGAAGTTTTTCTGCCCAAACCTAACCAAAGTGCGAGCGTACAACAAAGGTCCCGGAAACTTGATTAAAAAAAACCTAACCCGCCTCTCTCGCTTTCTGCCCTTCTGGTGCCGGCAGGCTACTAGACACCTCTCGGCAGGGTGCACTTTGCAAATCATCACATTTCAATATCTGTGATGTCCTCTGTCCCCGCCAATATCAAAACCAAACCTACGTCCTTGTAACCCTCCCTCTTGCTTATGAATGTTCATGACTCAAGGCATTACAGCCCCACTTCTGTGCTTGTGGCTACTAAGTGAGCCCCTTCTTTTCCCCAACAGGTCTTTAGGTTCTCCCCAGAATAGGAGAAAATACCTCCAGTTGTCATAACCGGATGAAAGTGGAGTGCCCCTCCTTGTGTTTTCTCTATTATCTTACAGATGAAGCACAACTCGAAACGGAAGTGCTCGAGTTCTTAAGCTGTCCGGTGAGATGTAACCTGGGAGAGTTCAAAGTGTTTGCGGTTATCCATGCGTGAACAGTGAGATGAGACTGGCCTCTGCCTTGCATCATCTATCACTTGATGTAACGACATGCAGTCAAAACAGAGTGCAATTCGTGGACGTCACACACACGCGCGCACACAGAAATAACCGTTTTTAATGGAATGCGATTTCCTTGAATCCACTTCAAAGATGTATCTTTTGACACACGCAGGCACGCACACACTCATTCACCACACACATACACTCACATTCCACGGTCGGCCATGTCATTATGTCAATCACTTCCTGCTTGAGTGGTACCATCTGCCCTCTCATAAAGCCACACACCATGTGGAACACTGTGCAAAGCCCCTGCTTAGCCCAGTTACATCGCACATTGCCCAGAGTTAAGACTCCCGGGTTAAAATTACGGTTTCCTTTTATAAAATCTTTTACAATATCTTCCCCTTTCTCCATTTTTTGTCGCATTAAGGGAAGGAGCCAGTGTCGTCTTGTATGCGTGTGTCCATCTGAAGCTATAGTAGACGTTTTGTTTGCATGACTGTGTCTACAGGCCTGCATGAATGCTTGTGTCAGTGATTCCCTCGACACACGTCATCCAGAAAGGCCATAATTTACATCTCTTGGATTTCAATTCAGTCATTCCCATATGTTGACCTCAGCTAGTCCACCAGATTTGTATTTCCTGTACATTTAGAGAAATGTGTAGAATTGATGCAGCAGTGGTGCATGCATACCTGTGACTGCATGGTGAATATGTAGTACGGTGACTCACTTTTGGAGACGCATGCACATCGCTATCGGTACGGGTGGTACGTCTGATCTGGGCACTACATCTTACCTTTCCCCAGCATTTTAAAGACATCTAATTAGTCATGTTTAGGGGGGTTTTCGGTCTTCTGTTTCTATGGCAACTTTTAATTAGATATTTTTTCCATCGTGTTCCAGCTCCTTGGTGGATCAACTGACACCATTTGAAAAGCGCTGTTAAAACCTGTTCTCTCAATGAATGTGTTACAAATTAAAAATAATTGTGTTTACAGCCAATTTTTGCATGGTTTAATTGTACACTGTCACTTGATGATGTCACTTGTGGAATCAATTTGCCAGTGTGAACAGGGGGATGATGTATGGTTAAAAACACGCTCAACAACACTCAGTTGAGATAGTTGTGTGGATGCATGAAGGCCTGGGTGAATTATCAATGATTATATAGATTCCTGCACCTCATGAGCTAATTAAATAAAACAATTATTACATTTTATTATGTGTATGTGGATCCGCTGTGTCCAGGCTGCCACCAGAGGCTGTAAATACAGTGTCTTGTAATGTACCCCAAGAATTGTTCCTTGGCCCCCTATTGTGGCCATGATGGACTGTATTACCTCAACAACTATAGATTTACTTTGGTAACTTCGGTATATGATTAAATACTTAATAATAATAATAATAATAATAATAATAATAATAGTAATGGTTCCATTCATTCACACACAGTCATACTGGACATTGTCATTACATTCCAGTCAGAAGAAGTGAGAAAATCTACATGTTATGAGACAGTGCTAATGCTGGAACTAAGAGTCATGTCAAGGTAGTAACCCCAATTGTTAGCACCACCCAGTTTTGTCAGATGTTAGAGGGACATGGGGCTAATATGGACCCAGTTATTACAATTTACAGGGTTTACAACAGTCATGGCTGCCTAAGCATGCATGCAGCTTATGGAGCCAGGTGCATGAAGGTCTTGAGCCAGTAGCTACAGTACCCCAAATGATAATGTGCCAGTGACCGTTTAGCCAGCGAGGGCCCAGAGTTTTTTCCTAACTACAGTTCGGAGCCACAGATCTGGAAAGACAATACCATGCTTCTTTGGCTTCTCATGCTGCTTCCTCTCCTTCTTCTCTAGTTGTGCCCATCTTCTTCTTCTACTCATTATTTTCTCTACACTTGTGCCTCTCCTATTCTATTTGTGTTTCTTCTCCTCCCTTTCAATTCATTATTTTGATGTCTTGTTAACGAACCCAACAGCGCCAGCTACCAGTGTTTTCACCTTGTGAGTCTATGCATGTGTGTGTGTTATCGTGGCAACATGTGGTCCTGTCGTCCACCACTTGTAGCAGGAACTAGCACGGACGCAGGTTTGAGTTGTATATGTATATGTGCCATGTGTGGTCAGATATTGTCAGCGCGATACTTTGACATCGTGCAAGTGGCAGTCACAAAATTCTGCAATTTTTTTTCGTTGTGATCAAAATGAAGGCCAAGTTCGAAGATGGTCGTGGTCTGAGCGAGGGGGCTCGAAGTAGGGGTGTTGCCCGCCCCTATTTTATGCTACTGGCCCACATTCTGTAGACACCTATTGTGGTGAGAACTACCTCAGGAGCAATTTTGAGTACCTTACCTTATTATTATATGTCTGTCCATCTGTGTGTGTGTGTGTCAATTTGTCGTTGTGATAGCATCACAACCATGCAAGACGCAGTTTTAAAGCTTAACAGGTGTGTGGTTGAGATAGAAGTTCCGAATTTGAAGAGGGGTGCAGTTTATATATAGTAATATAGTTATGAAAACTAACAGGTTGGATCGTGAACATGTTGGCAGGTGTTACCTACCTGCTCTCATTCCAATCACAAAAAGGCCATTTAGTTTAGTTAATTTAGATAATTTTCAGACATTTATTCTAGTAGTTTTCTTACTATAACTTTAGATGACAACAGATTGGACACGGATTGTTACTGATGACAGTTTTGCATCTGTCCATTTGTGATATATGTCTACCCCTCCTCTTGTAAATGAAGCAGAGCTCCTGAATCGATTACATTTTTTCCGGACTTGCCAGGTGTATTGCTCTAGGCAGATGTATCTCACTCTCCCATATGCTTTTCGTTGTCTTTGCTTATCAATGTTAAATGGTATTACAAATCAAAGAGACCGGAACGACAGATGGCCTCTTTAATATGGTTTAATACATCTGCTTTTTAACCAATTCCATGACGCGCCTCAAGCTGCAATTCCCTGAAACAACTGCAAAATGTGACCAGGAATAACTCAAAGTGTAAAACAAGTGTATGTTTCCTAATGCTATGCATCAACCTGGCTAGTTCAAAAGGGGATTACACTGAATAAAAAAGGAAATGGATGTAGGTAAATGAAATAATTTACAGGAACATGAAGGATTAAAGATTTTAATAATGTAAGACTTAAGTGCTTTCAAAGTTATGCACAGCAGAAGGAATTTATGAAGACATTTTCAATTGATTTCAAATGATTTTTTTTTTACATCATACTGTCTTGGTATGCTGTTCACAGTTTGTTTTGTTCATTTTATGTTCCTGCCTGCCCTTATGTTACCTTGATGCTAGGTGACCAGTGTTAAAATCATCAAATCCTGAAAAGATCATTGTGTGAAACTGCCATTTTAACTTTTGGAACTTGGCTTTGTTTGTTGCACTGTAAACCCGAATAAGTTCAGAATACTCAAAACTTTTGTGGAAACCGATTACCTCAAAGTTTTTGAGTAAGTAAATTAGAATATTTAAGTAAGTTTGTACTTACATATTTTTACATCATTTACACTCAAATATTACTTATTATAAAAAAAAAATTGTGAGTGTACTGTACTTAAAACATTTGTTTTAATTTGTATATACGTTTTAATTTTTTTGTAATGACTTATGATGATATTGTACTTAATTGATCAACATCTTTAAACTAAAAAAATATACTGGTTAGTAACCAAAAAGAATTTTACAAAGCTCATAAACTATTTTTTTTTAAGTTCAGAATACTCAAATAAACTTCTTCACACAAAAATGTAGAATATTTCAATGTTTTTATTCAGATTTTATTCTTTTTCTCCAAACCACTTTGGTCACAGCAACAGAGCTGTAAGTATACAAACACCACATACACACATCTGTATGTTAACCATGGACATCCAACTTGTAAAACCAGGCCAGTAAAACCAGGCCAACAAATGCACAATCTGAAAATGTAAACACACCCCATTTGGTTGAAGGATACCTTGCATATCATGAACCGTCAACATATACATCCACACATACATTATATAAAAACAGATTTGTATGGTTATGTATAAATCACTGCAAATGTTTAAATGTTTGTATAAAAGCATTGGGAACTTGTGCTCAGTGTAAAGTAATGGCCTTTCAAAACAGCATCTTCAAGTTTTTTTTACATCTATGGCCATTCAAGGAAATAAATAATTTGAAATGAATAAAAAATAAATTAAATAAATAACCAAAAAGTAAATATCAGGATATCAGATATCAAGTCATTGCACATGAATAAAAAATAAATCAAATAAATAACCAAAAAGGAAATGTATAGATTTAAAATCTATGCCTTTTGAAAAGAGAGGCCAACAAAAACTCTGTTTCTCCAGGTAAACGAATCAGACACACCCTTTTGGTGCATTATTTTTGTCCTGCACTCACCCTGGTGCATTTTTGGAAGTTAGTGTATATCTGCATAAGCAGAAAAAAAACTGTTTAATATCCCTCTTGTTGTCCTCCTGGGTCAAGAAAGGAAGGAAAGAAAGATGGAGGAAGGGAACAGATTAGATCATGGCAGGAAGAAGAATGTAGGGAAAGAAGGGAGAAAGGAAGGAAAGAAGTCAGGGCAAAGTAAACAGATTGGGTCAAGGAAGGAAGAAGAAGAAAAGATGTAGGGAAAGAAGGGAGGGAGCAAAGAAAAAAGAAAGAAAGCAAAGGGAACAGATTGGGTCTAGGAAGGAAGAAGGAAAGGAAATGATGGTGGAAGAGGGGAGAAAGGAGGGAAAGAAGGACCATTCGAAACAGGAGGACAACAGGCACATCTTAAATCAATGTAACAACAAACATGCTACATCATACAGGTAACGTCTACACTGTAAGCAGGTCATTTTTCAAAGAGAGCAGAGCAGGTTTCAGGGGTGCACCGTCATCCAACCCCATTAGAACCTTCTGTATGAAGTGAAGGTGCCAACGAGCTTCTTTGGGTAGTCGAGATGTAACACATACACCAGCCCAAACAGTAACACATATGCATCGGCAAACGTGGCAATGTCCCTCATGATGAATTCATCTTCCACCACAATGGCTGTGGATACGGGACTGAAGTGAACGGGAGATGCACTTCTTTCTCTGATCATCGTGACAATACCAATGGGTGTGTCCCCGATGTCTGGCTCCTCTGATTCCTCAGTCTCGAAAATGCAAAAGTACACTGGTAACTATTTCTGAATACTTATACAGCTGCCCATTCAAAAATTAAGTATACAACTAAGTATTACACAATAACAACAAAGATAAGTTAACCTCCTCCACTACTCCTCTCCCCCCCCAATTAAGGTTAAGTGGCTCAACTAGAAAATTTCCCCTCAGATATTTTGAGAAATCCCTTGGACCTCTGCTGGGGGTGCCATCTTAACCTGTGTGTGAGTGTGAGTGAGTGTGAGTGAGTGAGCAGAAAGAGAGGAGTGAGTATGTGATGGTGAGAAAAAGAAGCCTTAGGGCCCTACTTACAACACCAAGGCACTTCAAAAGAGCTCCAATGGTAAAAGGTGATTAGTGATGAGATCTTTTATATAAATATATTAAGACTTACGTTCCAAGTCTTGAAAAACTGTGTGTCCTCTTCCCGCAGGTATACTGAGAGAGCACGAAGGGCCACAGTGCGTTTCATGTTGATATCCTGCACATCCTGGGTGGATAAACAAAGACACATGAGAAAAAAAACAGGGGCCCTTTGCTGCCGACAAAGTATGACTTACTGTACTAAATATGTACATGTTACAGGATAACTAATTGATTTAAAGTTAAAAGTGAAGGACTGCCCCTTGTGTAGTAGTAGTATATAGTAATGAAGTGGTAGTAAATGCTGACAATCCTGGGAGCCAGCTGTTCCATGTGGATAAAATTTAGACAAAGTCCATTTTAGCTTTTTTTCAACTCACCTCAGTTTCATAATACTGTAGGATGTCTCACAGTGCTCCTGCCACCCTTCCAGTACGAGCTGCCTTCTGTCTGTAAAGTTCTATGAGCTGTGGAATGTGCCGATCTAGTTCAGAATAAAACTGGTTCCGTAAATTTACATTGGTGATCCTGTGGAACTCAGCACAGACCTACAAAATAACATGGACACACAAAGTATGTGAAAGACAGTAAAATACCAAAGGGAAACACATCATAGTCACATTTGATGGGTGCACTATCTTTTTAAAATGAATAGCCAGTACAATAAAAATAGTTGAAGATGAGCAGAAAACACTTTGAGTCTGTGTATTATTGTTTTTGTTATTATTATTTTTACCTGTGATTGGACCTGAAGGGCAGGCCATCTCTCCAGAAAGTCCTTCACCAATGGCTCTCAGTGCTCTTCTCTGGTCTCAGGTGTTTGATCCTGTGGGATGACATAAAAAATAGCACTCTGAAACCACTCAAACAATGCAGTCCAAATTTCTAATTAGAATATTTTAGCTAGAAATAAATAAAGTAATTTATACATTTTAAAACACAGATTGTGAACCCTTTCCAGTCAGTTCATGCAACACGTCCTCACCAAAGACCGGTGGTAACGTAATGTTAACTGTGACCGCGTGTTACGCTTAATTTGTAAACAAGTGCAAAAACTGCTCACTGAGCAGCACCGGACTTGTCTGTATCATGCCCCGGCCACGTTACTACGACTACTACCACTACTGCCGTTACTTATGTAGTGGTATGAGGCATCACTGCCTTATTAGACTTAGTTTGGCTGCATCACGGTCCCTCTGGCTTATTAGCCAATCACTGCTCTTCCCAAGGGGATAAAAGTGGGCCGTGTCCCCCCTCCTGACCTCTCGCTTCCTGCCTTTTCGGCCCGCCTACTTCCGGGTCGTCGTATGTGCCGCTAGCGCCCGAGCACAGGTAAGCACACATTGCCGTGCTGTTTTTTTGTATATTCGTCCGTGTTTCATTTAATTAAAACCGTCGTTCCCTAATAGACTTGGCGTCTTCACCGCGGTCGAGCCAACCGGTCAGGGGCTGTTTATTGCTGCAACCAGAGCATTGGTGAGTGATGACATGCTTCTGCCATTTATTGCTGTAGCCAGGTGCTAAGCCCCTCTTCTGCTCCTCTCCCTCTAACAGTCTGCTGGTTGTGTGCTGCATGGTGGCTGTCTTCCCTGCTACGTTTGGTTTCTTCACCCCTCTCCCTCTTTGGGAGGGATGCCAATGCACTCTGACTTATAGCTGGAACTGAAACGCTAACGCTAAGCTAATGCTAACGTTAGCTGCGAGCACAGCTGATTAATCACGGCTTTTACCGCTGCTACCTTGCTGCCGCTGCTTCGCCGCTGTCTGCCGCTGTTCTGCTGCTTCGCCGCTGTTCTGCTGCTTTGCTGCTGCTGCTCCGACGGCCTGGCTCTGGTCCGGTCAGCCGCCGGTGGTCAGCCTGTTTCCTGCTGCTAAGTGCGGTGCTGCTTCGTGTGTGTGTGGCTGTCACTCGTACTGGATGCAACGAGTTTGCTAGAACTCTCAGCCACTCACTAAAACTGTAATTCTGTGTGTGTGTGTGTGTGTGTGTGTCTTAAGTGCAATCTGGCAAGGTTTGGTTTAATTGTTTATTTATTTATTCCCTGTTTAATGGTTGAATTTCTGTTGTTAATTTGATCAATTTGAGTTAAAACTGTTAAAACTGGTTAATTGTTGAGTTGATATCTCTGGCCAGAGACTTGTTTCTTTTGTTTGTTGGGTTGATTTATTAATCTAATTTAACACTTTTCAGTTTATTAATTGATCATTTACATGTGTGGGCACGCATTATAAAAGATTTTGTCCTTAAATTTGAGCCCTTTTTAATCGTGTTTTCCTCTCCCCTTTAGTGCTGAAGGCTGACGGTGGTGGTGGTGGTCCTCCTGGGTGGTGGTGGTCCCCTGTGTGCTGTGTGATCCCTTTTTAAGATTTTCTTTGTTTGCACGTCACGTTTTGCTGTGTGCGTGGGGTGTTCTCCTTTTTCTTTTGGATGTCACTTCCCCTACCAAACCCCTCTCCCAGCCGGTAAGCCTCAGCCTACGTCCCCCTTTTTGGTTGGGCTCCCTTCTTTCTGTTGCATTGCCAATCTTGTGCTTATCTTTTAATAAATAAAATATTGTATATGATCATTGAACGCCGTCTCTTTCTCCCTCCCTGAGTGAACGAACCTGAGTGTCCTTTTCGTTTTGAAGGTAATAATTGACCTTTAGTACGGGTCCTTGGGCCCTAACCCAAGGTGGCGTTGTTGGTATCTGGTGTATAACGTAGTAATAGCCCTCGTGTCGCCACAAACTTGGCGTTGTCGGCAGGATACACTCAGTCGAGGTAGACGTGTGTTCCATGTTTTCTTTTTGCCTGTTGATTTTCAGATTGCCTTGTGTGTGAATGAATGGCAGCTTGACGAACCAGCGGTGAGTATCGTTTTTCTTTTTTTGTAGCCGTGGCTCTAGCGTTCAGTTTAGCTATAACTTTATCAAAATGGAGGGAGAGCTACAAGAGTTGAGGGATTTGGTGGCACAGTTGAGGGCGGAGAATGACAGATTGCAGCAGGAGCAGGCTGCGCCCGTGCCTGGTCCTAGTGCTGCACCTGCCATTCCTGCTGAACCTCTCACCACACCGTCCACTTCTATCGCTCCTGTAACAGAGCGACTGGTCCTTGTACCCAGAGATAGAAAGTGCCCAGCGTTTCGGGGTAGATCAGGTATAGGGCTAGAGGAGTGGATTGAGGAAGCTCAGGCTTGCATGAGGGCTCGCCACCTGTCCACATTTGATCAAGCGTTCTTTCTTTTTGACCATCTAGAGGGAGAGGCGCGTGAAGAAATAAAATATCGCTCGACCGCTGATAGAAGTGACCCAGCCAAAATTATCGTGGTATTGCGAGAGCTGTATGGTTGTGCCGACTCGTACGTTGCCTTACAGGAGGCGTTTTTCTCGAGGCGACAACAAGATGGGGAGACTCTGCAAGAGTTCTCCCTCGCGTTAATGAGTTTGATGTCTGCGGTGAAACAAAGTGCTCCAAGCGAGATGCTAATTGCAGATGTTTTGCTGCGCGATCAGTTTATCGAAAATGTCATTGATGGTTCCCTTCGTCGAGAATTAAAACAATTAGTACGCAGGCAGCCTACCGTCTCTCTGCTGGTTGCTAGAGCAGAGGCAATTAGGTGGGAGCGAGAGGGATTGCCAGGGGGTGTGCGCGGCCGAAGCCACTCAGTTCCTTCGTTGATGGGCTTGCAGTGTGGCGTCCAGACTGCTTCTTTAGTGGCTAGTCCACCCCAGGCTTCAGAGCTGCAGGAGGTGAAACAAATGTTGAAGCTCCAACAGGAACAGCTTAAACATCTCACAGAAACTCTTGCTCAGCTGCAGATCAATCAGCAGCGTAACCATTCTTACCGTGGTCCGGTCATCTGCCGGCGATGTCAGCAGCCAGGCCACTTTGCCAGGGAGTGCAGAGGAGAGCGTGCCCCTCCTCAACAGTCAGTGTCTGCTTCCTCGCGGCCAGTCTCCCGGCTGGATCCAGCTCAGCCTTCGGGAAACTAGCGCCCGTCGAACTGCGGAGCCAAAGTTCGAGGGGAGTTGCCGCTGGCTCACCTGTCATGTGGGGGGATCGCAGAGAAGCTAAGCTAATCAGCACTTGTCCACACATGGATGTGGTTATGGGGGGAGTAACAGTTCCTTGTTTAGTGGACACTGGGTCCATGGTGTCCACAGTCCAAGAAAGCTTCTTCCGGCAACACTTTGAGACTTGGGACCAAGAGAAACTTAAGTCTTGCCATTGGCTTCAGCTTCAAGCCGCCAATGGACTGCCCATCCCATACCTTGGCTACTTGGAACTCGAAGTCGAGCTCTGTGGTCGGACTTTGCCAGGGTGTGGGCTACTGGTGGTCAAGGACCCTCCAGCTGATGCATCTCTTCCTGCCCCGGGTGTCTTGGGGATGAACATTTTACGAAGGTGCTACAGCACCTTGTTTGGGCAACATGGCTCTGCCCTGTTTAAGCTACCCACCGTCACTGAAGCACCAAAGTCTGTGGTGCAGGCATTGCAGAGATGCCATCAAGCCTCTCTGACTTCCTCTTTTGATGCCGTTGGTAAGGTTAAGCTGCGAGGCAAGAAAGCTTGCCGTATCTTTGGTGGCACTATGCAGCTTGTTCCAGCTACCTGTTCTGCACAGCATTCTGGGACTACTGTGCTCTTTGAGCCCTCGGATCGGGGTCTCCCTGCTGGACTGCTTGCGTCTCCAGCACTGGTTCAAGTGGAGGGAGGTACTGTGTATATACCTGTCGTAAACGTTGGAACATCTGATGTGCTGCTTTACCCTCGTACAGAGGTCGGTGCATTGCGTGAGGTTTGTGTGGTGAGCTTACCCTCCAGTGTTAAGGAGGTTCCAACTTATCTGGCCACCATTGCATCCCAGGCTGTGGTTCCTACGCTGCAAGACCAAATAGATGCGGTTGATCTATCTGCTTTGTCAGCTGAAGAACAGAAGGAAGCCAGACTCCTTCTTTGGAAATATGCTTCTGTCTTTTCCACTCACGACAGCGACCTGGGGTGCACCAACCTGATCGCACATGAAATCCCGCTTCTTGACGACACTCCCATCCGTCAACGCTATCGACGTATTCCGCCATCAGAGTACGAAGTAGTCAAGGAGCACATTAACCAGCTGCTAGGTGCACAGGTCATCAGGGAAAGCTGCAGTCCGTTTGCTTCACCGATCGTGCTGGTTAAAAAGAAGGATGGTAGTCTGCGCTTGTGCGTAGACTATCGGCAGCTTAACCACAGGACCCGAAAAGACGCATTTCCTCTTCCTCGGATCGAGGAGTCACTGGATGCACTCACCGGAGCCCGCTGGTTTTCCACTATGGATTTAGCCAGTGGGTACAATCAGGTCCCGGTGGCGGAGGCCGACCGACCCAAGACGGCGTTTTGCACTCCTTTCGGACTTTTTGAGTGGAATCGCATGCCCTTTGGGTTGTGTAATGCACCCAGCACTTTCCAGCGACTTATGCAGCGTGTTTTTGGAGATCAGCAATGTCAGTCGCTGCTCTTGTACCTGGATGACATTGTGGTTTTTTCATCTACCTTTCAACAACATCTTGAGAGACTGGAAGTGGTACTGCAGCGATTACAACACGAGGGCCTGAAGGCCAAGTTGTCAAAGTGCTCCTTTTTTCAACAGGAGGTGCGTTACTTGGGCCACATTATTTCAGCCGAAGGTGTTTCCACTGATCCGAGCAAGCTTGAGGTGGTAGCCAACTGGCAGCCTCCCACCACCATCTTGGCGCTGCGGTCCTTTCTCGGATTTGCAAGCTACTATCGTCGCTTTGTGGAAGGCTTTGCCAAGTTGGCTGCCCCTCTACATCGCCTTGTAGCTGAACTTGTGGGGTCCAAGTCCAGACGCTCTGAACCAGTTGTGGGAAAATGGACAGGAGAACATCAGCGGAGCTTTGAGGCTCTAAAATCTAAGCTTACCACCGCACCCGTGCTGGCATACGCTGACTTCTCCCTTCCTTTCATCTTGGAGGTCGACGCAAGCCATGGGGGCCTGGGCGCAGTGCTCTCCCAAGAGCAAGAAGGAAAAGTGCGGCCCATTGCCTTCGCCAGTCGTAGCTTAAGGCCGACTGAACGCAACCCTGTCAATTATAGCTCTATGAAGCTGGAGTTTCTGGCGCTAAAATGGGCTATGACTGATAAATTTCGAGAATACCTGCTTGGCCACAAATGTCTTGTCTTCACAGACAATAATCCGCTTAGCCATCTGTCATCAGCTAAGCTTGGAGCCCTGGAGCAGCGTTGGGCAGCCCAACTTGCGTCATTTGACTTTGAGATCCGTTACCGCTCTGGCAAGAGTAACACAAATGCGGATGCTCTGTCGCGCTTGCATCCTCCCAGAACCACGGACCTTGAGATCATCGTCTCCGGCACATCACTTCCTCAGCCCTTGCAACAGGCTCTCCAGGCCAGTGGGCCTACAGCCTGTCAGGCTGCTGTTCAGGCCCTGCCTCAGCATCTGCCTGCAGACATTGGAGAACTTCAGCGAGCTGATCCTGTGACCCAGGAAGTCCTTGTGTTTTGGCAGCAGAAACGATACCCGAATCATGACGATCGTAAGCGGTTATCTCCACCAGCCTTGGTGCTTCTCAAGCAGTGGGAGCGATTGATTGAACGGGCCGGAGTGGTGTACCGGCAAGTCTCTCGCTCTGACGGGGGAGAACTAGTTCTCCAGGTGCTTTTGCCAGCTGCTTTGAGGGACAAAGTCCTTATGGAGGTCCATCAAAATCATGGGCACCAGGGGGTGGGCAGGACTTTGGAATTGCTCAGGCAGCGGTGCTATTGGCCGGGGATGTCAACCGATGTGAAGCGTTGGTGTCAAACTTGTGAGCGGTGCCAAGTGGCTAAAGACTCTGGGCCACCCGTTCGTAGCTTCATGGGACATCTGCTTGCTTCAGAGCCTAATGAAATCCTGGCAATGGATTTTACAATGCTTGAACCAACCCATAACGGGCTGGAGAACGTCCTTGTGCTGACGGATGTGTTCAGCAAATATACACTCGCCATTCCCACTCGTGACCAGCGTGCCTCTACAGTGGCACAAGCGCTCGTCACGGAGTGGTTCTCCAAGTTTGGTGTTCCAGCGCGCATTCATTCTGATCAGGGTCGCAACTTTGAAAGTGCACTCATTCGACAGCTGTGCGGTCTCTATAACATCGAAAAATCCCGCACCACACCGTACCATCCGGCAGGTAATGGTCAGTGTGAGCGTTTTAATCGCACTCTTCATGACTTGCTGCGCACTTTGCCTCCCTCTAGGAAGCGTGACTGGCACTCCTGTCTACCTCAGATACTGTACGCCTATAACACCACACCGCATCAGTCCACTGGGGAATCGCCATTTTTCCTCATGTTTGGTCGTGAGGCAAGGCTCCCTGTTGACTTCTTGCTGGGAAGAGTGCAGGATCCTGTTGATGGGACAGTGAATGACTGGGTCCGGGAGCATCAGACTCGGTTACATGTGGCTTTTGACGGCGTCCGAGGCCGACTGAAGGAGGCAGCCCAACGCCGGAAGGAAAACCATGACCAGTCTGTCCGGTCAGAACCACTGGTGGTGGGCCAGTCAGTGATTTTAAAGGAGTTTGGTTGGAAGGGTCGGCATAAGATCCAGGATAAGTGGAATCCTGTGGTGCATCGAGTGATCAAAGCTCCCCCTGGCAATGGGGCAGTGTATACAGTTGCACCAGAGGACGACCCTGCCAAAGTCAAACGGGTACATCGAACACTGCTTAAAGCCATAGTTGGGATGGCTGCTTCAGGCGACAACCCTGCTCCTCTTCCCATCATACTTGGCCGGCGGGCAGTGTCCGAGAGCTCCTCTGACGATGAGGACTTGATGGCTGTGGTAAGGGACCCCCTTTTCCCACCAGCTGATCACTCTGCTGGAGAAGCCCAACTGGCTCCTGCATCAGCGACACCCGTTGCTTTAACAGTCCCATTGCACCCTGCTCTTTTGGGTTCTTCGGTCTCTCCCTCTTCTGGGAGCAACGACACCGCTGCGCTACGTGCAGTAACCTTACCCTCAGCACTTCCTGTTCACTCGACGGCACGGTCCCCTTCTCTAAGCACCGCCCCCTTGGCAGTCCCTCAATCAGGGAACGATGAAGCTGTCAGGCGACGGACAACCTGATCTACCGCTGGACACCACTCAAACCTCCATCACTTACCCAGGCCTGCCAGTGAGGTTGCTCAGGCGGGGCCCTCAGCCGTTCAGTCAAGTGCTGTGTCTGCTTTCTTTAGACCATGGTCTTAGAGTTGAGTTTCTTAAGTGCATCGTCGGGTCGACGATGAAAATGGGGGGGGTGGATTGTAGTGGTATGAGGCATCACTGCCTTATTAGACTTAGTTTGGCTGCATCACGGTCCCTCTGGCTTATTAGCCAATCACTGCTCTTCCCAAGGGGATAAAAGTGGGCCGTGTCCCCCCTCCTGACCTCTCGCTTCCTGCCTTTTCAGCCCGCCTACTTCCGGGTCGTCGTATGTGCCGCTAGCGCCCGAGCACAGGTAAGCACACATTGCCGTGCTGTTTTTTTGTATATTCGTCCGTGTTTCATTTAATTAAAACCGTCGTTCCCTAATAGACTTGGCGTCTTCACCGCGGTCGAGCCAACCGGTCAGGGGCTGTTTATTGCTGCAACCAGAGCATTGGTGAGTGATGACATGCTTCTGCCATTTATTGCTGTAGCCAGGTGCTAAGCCCCTCTTCTGCTCCTCTCCCTCTAACAGTCTGCTGGTTGTGTGCTGCATGGTGGCTGTCTTCCCTGCTACGTTTGGTTTCTTCACCCCTCTCCCTCTTTGGGAGGGATGCCAATGCACTCTGACTTATAGCTGGAACTGAAACGCTAACGCTAAGCTAATGCTAACGTTAGCTGCGAGCACAGCTGATTAATCACGGCTTTTACCGCTGCTACCTTGCTGCCGCTGCTTCGCCGCTGTCTGCCGCTGTTCTGCTGCTTCGCCGCTGTTCTGCTGCTTTGCTGCTGCTGCTCCGACGGCCTGGCTCTGGTCCGGTCAGCCGCCGGTGGTCAGCCTGTTTCCTGCTGCTAAGTGCGGTGCTGCTTCGTGTGTGTGTGGCTGTCACTCGTACTGGATGCAACGAGTTTGCTAGAACTCTCAGCCACTCACTAAAACTGTAATTCTGCGTGTGTGTGTGTGTGTCTTAAGTGCAATCTGGCAAGGTTTGGTTTAATTGTTTATTTATTTATTCCCTGTTTAATGGTTGAATTTCTGTTGTTAATTTGATCAATTTGAGTTAAAACTGTTAAAACTGGTTAATTGTTGAGTTGATATCTCTGGCAAGAGACTTGTTTCTTTTGTTTGTTGGGTTGATTTATTAATCTAATTTAACACTTTTCAGTTTATTAATTGATCATTTACATGTGTGGGCACGCATTATAAAAGATTTTGTCCTTAAATTTGAGCCCTTTTTAATCGTGTTTTCCTCTCCCCTTTAGTGCTGAAGGCTGACGGTGGTGGTGGTCCCCTGTGTGCTGTGTGATCCCTTTTTAAGATTTTCTTTGTTTGCACGTCACGTTTTGCTGTGTGCGTGGGGTGTTCTCCTTTTTCTTTTGGATGTCACTTCCCCTACCAAACCCCTCTCCCAGCCGGTAAGCCTCAGCCTACGTCCCCCTTTTTGGTTGGGCTCCCTTCTTTCTGTTGCATTGCCAATCTTGTGCTTATCTTTTAATAAATAAAATATTGTATATGATCATTGAACGCCGTCTCTTTCTCCCTCCCTGAGTGAACGAACCTGAGTGTCCTTTTCGTTTTGAAGGTAATAATTGACCTTTAGTACGGGTCCTTGGGCCCTAACCCAAGGTGGCGTTGTTGGTATCTGGTGTATAACGTAGTAATAGCCCTCGTGTTGCCACACTTATACTAACACCGGACTCGTCCCCACCCCCCCACACAAACAAACACACACACACACACACACACACACCGTCTTCTTACTTCGAGGGGGAGGCGGCTTTACCGGACCATACCGGCTTATTTTTAACCAAATGTTAACTTTACCAGCAGAAACACAATTATAAAGAATAAAAATAGCGTCGACTGAAAATATTTATCGTCATTATTGCACTCAGTTCGCAACACATCCTCGCCAAAGAGCGGTAACTGTGACCGCGTGTTACGCTGAATGTGTAAAATAAAGCGCAGACAAACAAAAAACAACAAAAACTATTTCGTTGTGGCATTTATGCAATTAAACAACATGCAAGTGAGTTTTGGAAGACTTTACCCTTATACTTACAAGTTTTCTTAACTTCAGCAGCCGATGCACTCCCCTCGCTTCACGACCGCCATGTTGGTTTGATTTTTGCCTCGTTCGGTGCCGCCAACGTAATGGCGCAATGACGTCATTACGTTGCACGCCTCCGTGCATTCAAAGGTTTTGAGTAAGGTCGTGATGATCGCTCAGACAATTTAAGTAGCACGAAATTATAACTGCATTCCTCGTTCGGAACACTTAGTAACTTAAAGTTGGGTTGACGTGTTAGCGGATTTTGTTTGTTTCACAATACTTTTGAGTTAGTAGTAGTGTTCGGGTTTACAGTGTGGTTACATTACTGAAGTCCAGGTAGTGTTCCATAGCCAGTTTGGTATGTCATTGGTGTTTTGTGGAAATGTTTGATTGTGGCTCAGCCGCGATACATAGATGCTTCTGATGAAGGCTAATGTGCAGACGAATCAAAGACAGGTATAACTAAACATTTGTTTTGGCTCTTCAAACTCTAGAATACCTGTAAGACATGTTCTCCTCAGCATGACAGTCTGTTACCATACATTTTCCGATCACTTCAGGAGGTAATAATGAGCTCTCACACCCTCACGTGTGTTTGCGTGTGAGGCAGCCATGGCCCAGCAGCCAGACCGGGAATACCCGGGAACTCAAGCTCTTTTGGCTTCATGCACCGCTAATCAATGCTGTGTTCAGATTTTGTACATTTGTAAATTTCTGTAAATTTGTTGTTTAAAATAAGTAAACTTCCACCCTGATTGACTTTTGTGGAAACTTTCATGAGTATTTGAGCATGTTAAATGGTTATCCACTCCACACATTGATGCTATACATATTCAAAATACCCACCACTTTGCATTACACTGACTTGCTCGTTGTAGGTGCGTTTCAACAAAATGAAAGTGTCTCCGATTCTTGCCCAAAGTTTGCTAATCATGTTCATTCTAAGTTTCTCTGTGTGAGCTTTCTGTTCTTTATTGATGCTTGTCTTTACTCAGATGACTCTCATAAATATTCTTTGAATTCGTCACCGTAAATCTTTGGATTACTTGTTCCAAGCAGTAATTAATTGGTATTTTTATACTCGGGAACTTTTTTGAGCTTTTTTGGCTTCATGCACCGCTGAGCAATGGGGTCTGACTTAAAAACTGTTTCAGATTTTTAATGTAAATTCCTTAGTTAAAATAAGAACATTTCCACCATGATTGACACTTGCAGAAAGTTTCATGAGTATTTGAGCATGTTTAATGGTTAGCATTGGTCGTCACTCTGCATCTTCACCCAAAAGCGCCTGTGTCCTCTTGTGTCTACCAGGTCTCCTAAAAGTAGCTCCTGAAGCATGATGTTTTAATCTCCAACAGAGAAAAAACATACATTTAATTTGTTTGCAAGAATGCTCCACAGACCAACTTTAACAAAGAAACATTGATGAAAACTTTTAACATGACTGGTCACATAATTATTCATGGTTTTTTTATCAAATAAATAATCTGTCATGAAACAGTACAACATGGCCACTGTGTCACACGTCTCACCTCTTAAAAACAAGTAAAACGGCAACTTTTTGGCTCTTCCAACTCTCAGAGCATACTTGTAAGACATGTTCTCCCCAGATTTAGGGTTAGGAACTCTGAAGTTGTCAGTTTCAGTTTCAACGCTTGTGCTGAAAAATTCAAAATGAGGTGGGCAGTGCTGGCAAAATGATGATAAAAAAGAGAAGATCTAAATATATGCAAGATGGGGCCAGCAGTTTCCCACCGGCTTTGCTGCGCAGAAATCATTTCTTTTGATGTGATCCAAAATATAACATTGGTGTTGATTCCCCATTGCTCCTGGGTGAGACTGAAAATCTGTAAAGACCAGTGGGCCAGCGCGAGGCAGGAACACGGCCGGGGTATTTTGATGCAAAATCTCTCACTTGAAAAGAGAACACCCACTCTTTGTTGGCATTGAGATCGTCTCGTAGCCAACAAATTGAGCAAAGCTAAAAGGGTCACCGCTGCAGAGCCAAAGACAGAGGACTGAAAAGAGCCCAGAGCAACGCTGCACATGGAAATGTGCTGTTTGCACTTTGTCAAGGTCATCGGGCAAAATCATTATCGACACAGATGAGTCCTCGTTTCTTGTTTCTCGGCTTCACAGCAGACTGTTGAAGACGATAACAGTAGCTTGTGTGGTGTCAGCCCCCAAATACCCGTGGGTGGTATGCAAGAGCTTGCAGTGTTTTAGATGTGGGAAGTATTTTATCCAAACCATATAATATCTACTGTACTCCTCTTGACTGTTTTGAATATTTCCTTATATTCTCTTTGAGTCTAAATCTCCACAAACATGACACTTTTGTTATAGCAATAGTCCTTTAAATGGATGTAACTTAGATCCTGGAGCAAGGTGTTCCGAAAACTTTTGCAGGAGGTTTTGTGTTTATGGTGCTACCCTCAGCAAGGAATCCCATCAACTTGCATTGCACATGCACAAGCACGGTGCAATGGATTGGAAGAGGCTTGCTTGTTTTTGGAGCATCAATTATTCGCAGGAAGCTCATTATGATCATGGTGCGGCACCATCAGAGTGTGAAACAAAGGATTCGGGTGTGAGGTAAGTGTCCTTTGTTTACTTGAGCTCCTACCTCAGAAATTCCACATTCCTGCACAGCTGAGCCACTCACCAAAAGGAAGAGTTAAATGTTGCCAGTAAATGAGGCACACACCTATCCAGAATAACATGAACACATTCTTGAGAGTTATGATGGCATGTGTCACACAGTATTGTCCAGACGGTACGGCAAAAAATATGTGACATTGAAAACAAGGTCCCCTGTATATAAAACAACAAGTGTGTATTGTGCATAATGGAAATCTTTTTTAATTAAACTGCATACTTCCTTATTTTCCTTTCTGTGGGGTGAGTGTCCCTTTATTTGTTTAAGCTCCTGACCCCAAAAATGTCTGTGCACGCCCCTGTGCCACTCCACCAAGCACTAGCAAGTTAAGGTTGGATAAATGAAATATTCAAACCTGTAGAAATGCCCCAAAGCTCGTAAAATGACAAATGAAGATTGCAAGGAGAGGTACAGTAGCCTACCTTTTCCCTCGTTGTATTAGTTGAAGAGCACTTGTTGAGTCTGATGGCAAAATCACATCTGCTCAGACCTCCTTCGGAGTCTTTCTGTGTTTGTGCCTGTTTTCTTGGTTGTGACAACCACATCTACTAAAAAAAGAAGAAAAAAAGAAAACAAAAAACTTCTGACTTGAAATCTGCACAGCAAAAATCAACAGCATCTTGTGTGACCTTTCAAAGAACTGTGTTGTATTAAAAGAAGAGTGAAGGAGCCTTTGTGCGGCTCATTGGTCTCCAGAGCCCTTCAAAGTGTTTCTTTACAAATGCAAAAGTAATAGTCTGAGCAGAGACCGTGAAATCCTCTTGTATTTGAAATCACTGGACATGATGAAAATTGCGGCAGGAAACCGTTTTTCATCGTTGTCCCTGACGACCGCCGAGATCGAAGCGCTCGCCTGGTTCTAAATGTTCCCTCAAATCATCGCTCTGAGACTATGACCACAATATGACCAGATATTTTACAGTCCACGCGAGGTCACTTCGTCCCGTTAGAGTTTTCAAACTTAGTGGCATTAGGTGTTGCAATGACTTTCCCCAAATTCCAATGAAGCACAATAATGGGCTCCATGGGAGGGGCAACCAATTTCAAATTCATGATCTATAAGTCGGGATGGGCCCAAAGGTGCTATTGATCTACAGAACTTTAAATTAGTTTTGCAAAAACTTCCACCAAACGAGTGTGGGCCTGATTTCCGTTTTGTGCTGCAATGGTCTTAAACAATTAATGTGGTCATGGCAAACAACCATAACAGCTTCTGCAAACATCTATAGATATGTTTGAATCTCTGTGGGAAACACCAACAATCCAAATTATCTCGACAATGTGAGCAGGGTAATGCTATTATCCAGTGACTGCTTCACATTATCATTATATTTCAAATGCAGCTTCTTGATGGTGTGTGCGGCCATTTTCGTCCCGCCAACAACCTCTCAAAAAACAGACAGCTCCCAGCAACAGCCTCGTCCTTTTAATCTTAATGATATTTAAAGTTAAAGACAGGCTTTTTTGTGCCTTTGTTATTTAGCATCTTCCCATCTGCCGCTGCCTTGCTTCTGAAATCCTGCCAGGAAGAACGACGACTCCGGTCTCCCCGAAAGGTCAAACCAGTCATTAGCCCTGTGGCTCTTCACTGCGTCTTCTCACATAATTCAGAGGCCCTCTGCAACATAATTGCTGTAGGAGTTCGCCTCAGGCTTCATGAGCTGTGTAGTGTCATAGAGCACAATGTCTTCTCTGCATTTTGTGTTTCAAACAGGTTGCAGCACCTTTAAAGAAGAGTTGACCTTTTATTGAACAATGCAAATCATAGCTCTCTTTCTGCAATACATATATAATCAAACATGATATATTTACTAATTATGTGTACCAACAATACACATATTTATTCATAAATCTGATCGTTTAACAATGTTTGAATTCATGCATTTTGTCCACGCACTGTAGCTTAAAGACTGCACAATGCTGCCAGACATTACTGGAGAACATAATGTATCTTTTTTCAGTGCAGTTGTCAAAGAAGTAGGTTGAAAGTTTGATCCTACTCAGGAGACCTGCTGGTTTTCACACTAGCCATCTCATCAGGGAGTGATGTACACAAGGTGAATGCAAGGTGATCCCGAATAACTGCAATTAACTGTAATTAGCTGTAATTAAGTGGTAGGATAGAAAAAACAGCAGCCATCATGGGCAGGATTAAGAGCTGGGGTTTCTCCTCGTCAAATTTTAGTAACAATAGCACAGTTTATCCAACGCTTCTGTGTATTTTGATCAAAGTAGATCTACCTCAACCCCCCAGATTGATTTTTCATCCGACTTTGCTGCGCTCCTGTTTCAGTCATGAGACATGTGGAAGGGGACTGTTTCTCAATATTGATTCTCTCATTGTTTGCATAATGAAGCAGCAACACTTTAGTTTAGAAGTCCTGATGGTAATACAGACAGCAAAATACAAGATTTGGGCCCAACAGGTAATTAACAGCATGCAGGCCTGCTGAGGAGTGAAGTAACTAATGACTTCTGCTTCTCTGTCTGCAGGGGCTGGACCTGAAGGAGGCATCGAAAATTGCACTGGACACGCCTGAGCCGAAACCAACCAGTGAGAGCTGCTCCTCTAACACGTCCTTGTACTTGCTTTTTGTTGACATGTCTTTTGAGTTGCAAGACACCAAACGCTTTGGATTATAAACTAATCTGTTGTAAGCAAATGATAACAAAGAAAAGTAAAGCGAAAATAAATATTGTGCCTGATTTTTGTTTCTGTAAGAAACCGCCGTTTGAATGTGACAACAACTCAGTGAATGCATTTGATGAAAACATGTCAGATTCGTAAGCCTTGTTTGTTTTCAGAGGGCAACACCCCTTTAATTGGAGTCTGTCAGTTGATTGGTCTGCTTAGCGGACAAGACAGTGAAAGGAACACCATAACTGTGAACTCGATGTTATTGCATTGTTCTTATTACTCAAAGGCAATCTATGGAAACAGCATAGTCACACTTATAATATCAGCCTGACTCCTGAAGTGAAGGTCAGACTACTCATGTCTGTTCTGTTTTCTCTGGAAAAAAAAAACACATTTTACTGTGTTGTCTCCATCACTCACACTCTACGATGACCTGTCACAGCTATCTACAATCAGTCCTGATGCAGCCGTAAGCAGGTGCCAAGAGTATTTCTTTTAAACTGTTGCTTCATTATCTCTAAATATTGGATATTGGGATGCTGTTCATCACGAGTAATTGCAGGCTCCTCAAAATTCTGCTGGGGGGAGCCAGGATGTCCTGGTTGGGGAATTAAATTCCTCCATCATTGTCTCTCGTCTTCGCATCGCCATCTCACGTCTCCGCTGGGAGGCACTAAGGATTCGAAGAAGAGGCACAAGTAAAGGAAATGAAGGGACAACTTTAGCCAAATGGAAAGTGGCCATATGCCTTAAGCCCATATGCATGACTGATATCATTGTCTGCTAATCTTACGCTTTACACGGAACACTCAAAGTCTCTTAAAAAGAAAAGCAATGATCAGTAAAGTGCACTTACACTCTATATATTCTATGTAGTACTATCTGCTTCTTTTCTACTTAAGTACAAACCAGATGAAAGGTTTTTATTACAGGAACAATGTACTTGTCTGCACATGAAAGCAAGCTGAACCATCCGTTGTTGGTGGTCGCAGGCAAATTGATGTGTATTTATGGTAGATTGAGATGGGAGTCCACGGAGGCCAGGAAGTAGATTTTTTTTTCTTTCTTTTAAGTCCACTGATTTACATTCCCCCGCTGACATCTGAAATGACACTGATTGTATCCAAGAAGGAGGTCCATTATGGAGTAAGATCGCTGTCAAAAAGACGTGTGCATGATTCTAACATTTGCATTCGTTATGTTAAACATTTGTGTGCAAATAAAATTGTTGTACACAAAATTCTACTCTCATATACGCAAGTCTGAGAAATTGTTTGGGTTAGGATTGTTTTTATGTGAGTATGAATCTAAAAGCTGTGAGTGCAAAGTCTTGTGAGTAAGACTCTAATTCCTACGACTACGAAGTCCTTGCTGTGAACACGAATTCAAGTTTTTGGGTACGAGTAGAAAAGTGTTGAAATGACGTCACGTAGGTCACAGGGGAAAATAATCGAACCTCGATTACTCCAGACGCGCATGCACCAAAGCCAAACTTGGCTACAGTGGACCGGGTGGAAATGCCAGCTTAGGTGAAGCATCATGGGTAAAGTCAATAACATGTATATCCAGTATTTATCCATAAAATTGTACTATTTAAAATAATATACAGTTCATGGACTTACAGACTTACTGCTTTAGCTTGCAAGCTAACGACATGTCGGTGACGCGAAGTTAGTGCTACTATTACTAGCATTAGAAGTTGGCTTGTGCTAGTTAATTAGCACTGACCTGCAAAATATGAAATTATTCATTTGAAACATAATGTTGATCAAAATATGACTATCGATAAATTGTGTCAATTTCTGTATAACAGACAGTTGCTATAGACGCTGCTCTGATCAGAGGATCACAGATGGAAAGAGGCTAAAAATGAACTGTGCGGGACATTTGCCTTATGGTTCATGTATGCGTTAATTAAACAGCTTCAGAGTAATAGTGCTGGTTAAATTAACGACTTGTAACTTGTTACATGGAGAATGGAGCCTCCGACCCTGTGTCCCAGCTCTCGTCTCTGCAGCACCGCGACACAAACGCGCCCTTGTAGGAATACAAGCCTTGTCTCTGCATCTTAAAGTGGTCTCATTTCGGCCATGATTACCTTTAACCCAAATTGACTCCTTTTTCAAGCATATGGGACTGAAAGCCCCCATATCCTGGCCTGGCAAATCCTCTCCTCTCCACAGAGTGGGAAGATGTTGTTTATCTTGCTATAAACAGATCACCAGAGATCTTCTTTGTAATTTACAACAACTAAGCACGTCTGGCCTGTTTCTCTTCCTCCAAAGAAGATGTACCACTTTTCCTTAGGTCAAACAAGGTGAAGTCCGATGGAGTTTTCTTTGGTCACACCAAAAGGAAGAAGGACTGGTTTCTAACATAGATGTGGTGATTTAAGATGTTTTACTAATCTACATGTCTCTCCCTCTGGGACATTCTCCAGTGGGGGAAGGCTTAATGGGAAAGCTAATCTGTGTGTTCTTCTCCTCACATGTCCAACTGTTATTTACGACCGTTGTTGTTCCTGGGTCTGACATACCAATCCCCCTTTAAGTCTTCTGTTCTCACCCAAAAGTCCTAAATAACAAATAAACTACATCTCAATTTCTTAAATTTAACGGATCCCGAAATAGAGTAAGAAGGTCATTCAACAGATCTTTCTTATGTTCTTGTGAAGCCAAATGAAATTTATTACTCAATAAGTTTGAGGTCAACAGAAAAGCCCTCCCCTTTGTCGATGGAGGAGAGATTTGAAGATCATCATTCCTTGTGTAATACTTGTGTTATTCACCAGTTAAATGTCTGATATGTTTTGTTAAAGATAGAACTACAAGGAATATGTATAAGTCATTGGTTCTACTGTGTATTGTATACTTTATTGTCATATGTTGTATACTTAAGTGCTTCATGTCTTAATCAGGTTATAATTCTCTTGAATGACAAATGATCATTATCATGTTGCATCTTTTCACGAAGGCAAAAATTAGACTTTTAAGATGGTGAAGTTTTGGGAAGGTTAAAACACGATTTCAAAATGTTAAATACAATAGTATAGTTAGATTAACTTTTGGGAGCCTCAACTCAGATCACAGGAGGTGTGACACTGTCAGCCAGCCCCTGCTGCAGGTCATAAAAACAGACACTCTCCCCTTCTCATCTCTACTTCTCTTCCTCTTCTTCTCAGGACACGCTTTCTCCCTGTCCTCTTCTCCCCCTGCTTCTTCTCCTTCTTCCTTCTTCTCTTCTTTGTTTTCATTTTTATTTTATTTTTATTTTTAAAGTAATCTTTACTTTTATTTTTGCAACAAGCTAAGACAAGCGAATTGAATCCCTACTTTAAGTATTTACTTTTATTCAAGTTTTTAATAGAACAGATTATTTTCTTTTTGATTTTGTACTGTTAAAGTATCACCGCCTGATTCAGAAGAAGTTGAATTAGTTTCAGAATCAGAACTTGAGTACCACTATTTGAAACCACCAAGAAAAGTCTTTTTCAAGACTGTGATCATCCGATGAAGAACGTTGCAAGCCTTGCAAAGAGTCTCCAACAAAAAGAGACTTAGTGTGCTCCCAGCCAAGACCGACTCTGCCCCCAGCGCTCCCAAGGCGGAAAACCCGCTGGGCCTTCGGACCAAGAGTTCCTCAATAGAGTACCGGCCTTCCCTCTGGCTACTGGACCGACGCGCCGTGCCATAGTCCAACCCAGAACTCTCAAGAACACCAAGCTTCAGTGCCTCCTGACGCCCAGACAAAACAGGCTGAATGTCTTCATACAGCTGGATCCACACACGTGAGAATGAGTGGTGTCTAAAGTTCTGACTTCTGTCTAAAGCTCTGACTTCTGTCTCAGGTTCTGACTTCTGTCTAAGTTCTAACTTCTATCTTATGAACTTAAGAGAATTAAGATTAGGGTCTCATAGTATTAAGAATTACTCCCGTAATATTTAATATATATAACCCGACCCTTTAACTTTACCATCTACCGACGGTCACACGACTTTATTACTTTCCTAATTGCAGTCTTTACATTTTCTGTTATCTGTTGTTCGTCTAAAATTGTCATGTCTTTTATTTTACCCAAATTATTTAGTCAATAAACATATAATCGTTTGTCTTTGTCTGGAACTTAATTTTAATGTGGAGAACCGATGGATACGTGCAAAGAATTCACTACTTCAGAATATTGAGACTGAATATTGATTGGTATTGAATAAACTGATTTTGAATGGACTCTAACTGTCCAAGCCAACTTGTACAGTTAAGTGTTTGGAATAATGTCCTCCGGATTATTCCAATAACTAAACACGGAGGTGGTGCCCCTTTAACGAGTGTAATATTAATTGCTAGTGATTAATAATCATATATATATCAAAGTAGTGTGTGAGCAGTGTCTCCTACATCATATATTTATGGTGCTGCCCATGTCAGGACCGCATAGCATACTTTCCTACACCCTGTAACCCGTAATCTATTGTTTATGACAGATACGACTACACAATATACACGTCATAATGTTTGTATGATAATCCATCGATCCACTGATTGATTTCCCGCTGGCTTCCTTGTAAACAAATGCACATGACCGAGAGGAGGGTTAGCAAAGAGGAAAAGATACCTCTTCAAAGACAGTAGAATTTTGTGTACAACATTTTCATTTGCACACAAAAGTTTAACATTACGAATACGAATGTTAGAATCATGCACACGTCTTTTTGATAGCGATCTTACTCCATAGTCCATGAGCCATACACATCTCCAGCTGACATAGTTTGAGTCAGGTATGATTGCATACGTGATTTACCGGGGCTCCAGTTTATGACCAAGGTTAAATGCGCCATATCACAACACACAAACCGTGGTCCAGCTGATTTCTGCAGTCTTTTGCACCAGACCTCAGGGAATCAGAGTTAAAAAGAGGAGGCTGATATCTGTTCCCCTGCAAAGGTGGTTATTATTTTCCTTTCAGCACTTCACTATGTTTGTTCTGGATTCTGTGGTCTATGTAAGTGAGTAGGAATCTATCTCATAAGAAGACCAGGTTCCAATTAAAATGAATAGGGAGAGCCACAAACTCACTTTCAGTGGTCACATGGATGTAAAAAACTGCATGTATAGAATCACCAGTCAAATCTGAGGGGCAAAAAAGGCGGTGAATTGTCCCTTTTCACCCAAAATGAAGTTTAAAATGTTTGTTTTCACTATTATATTATATATAATATCAACATTAGCATGCTCACAATACTTAGCTAAACCTGTTAAATATAACTTGTTTCCAGTTTGTTTCAAACCCACACAAGATGGGTTTTTTTTAAAGTTTTTTTTTGGCCTTTTTATGGCTTTATTGACAGTACAGCTGAATATATGACAGGAAACAGGGAGAGAGAGAGGGGGCGTGACATGCAGCAAAGGGACCCAGGCAGGGAGTCGAACCTGGGTCTGCTGCAGAGCCTCAGCACATGGGACGCGCGCTCTACCAACTGAGCTAAAAGGCGCCCCAAGATGTTTTTTAAAGGTCCAGCGTGTAGGATTTGTGAGTTTGTTTTTGTTACCTTATAATGAGCCTATTATGTCCTCAGAGGGAGTGGGTTGTCTTCTACAGAGTCAGCCATGTTGCTTCACCATGTTGCTGTTGATGTTGCTGTGAAGCATTTGAGTGCTGCCAAGGCAAGCCATTCAGATGCAGCGTTGGCTTAGCATATCATGACATGTTTCATGCCTTTTTTCAAAGAAAAATTAAATGAAATTTATATTAAATAGGTCTCTTTCTAAAAAAATCTTTCATGTTATTGGCCAAAATTAAACTACAAAAAATGACCCAAAAAGTAGTTGAAATTGACGCAGCACAAAATATGAATGTAGTTCAACTACCAGCCAGTTACAGTAAATTGTAGTACAGCTATGTAGTTCAACTACATGTAGTTTAAGTCTCCCCAACACTCCCCTTCAGTGGCTGGGTTCATTGGTTTTGGGCACGAGGAGTGAGATTGTGGGTTTACTACCGCTACCGCTGCCTGCTTTTGTTTGCTTGACAGATTGGTTGCAGTAGGTTAAGAAAACACTTGAAGAAGACACATTGTTGTCTTGTCTACATACTGTTTGCAAGCCTGTGTGATAGCCCGGCAATCTGTGCAGGATGCATTGTGCCTCTCTCCCACTGTAAACTGACCCTGCACTGGATTATTGGATTAGCATTTTGGAAATAAACATTTAAAATCTTAAAAGTTTAACAAGTGATGAGCATAATTACCAAGCACATCTACAAATGGTTCAGCTGCAGGATGCCCTGTTTTAAGATTTGTGATGCAGTGCGCCTGTGTGTGTCTGTGTGTGTCTGTGTGTGTCTGCTATCCTTCAGATTACTGCCATGAGCTATAATAGAAAAGCATCAAATGAGTTTGGTTGGCCTTCCTTGGTCAATATCAAGAGAATAATAAATTAGCTTTCTAAATTTAATGTCAGGGCAATATGAACTGCATTAATAGCAACATTAATGATGTCTCCGGGCAAAATATGAGTCAGACTGTTTGCATTTGAAAAAAAAAACCCATCAATCTTGTCTCACGGAACAGAGTCGTAGCACACGAAGGAGTTGGCTTCAGTCTGATGCATTCTGGAGACGACGTGTCTTCTGTTACCTCTTCGTTTCACTGCTCGGTGCGACTGTTTCGAGTGTACAAACAAAATAACAGCCTCCGACAACATGAGATTATCACTTAAAGTTTTTTATTGACAATTTTTCATCTCCTTTGGACAGTAGAACAAACCCAAATGTTGCACAAAAAACACAAATTTTATAACAAGGCCTGCAAATTGTAATTCAATGACATTCAGTTAACCAGCAGAAACTAAATAATTTCTGGAAGGGTAGAAAACTTTTATAAACTTTACTGTACAAATTATACAAATGATGAGCCATTACAAGCTTGAATGATATATATGCTCTTTCGAGTAAGGACAGCATTATGTGTGTTGTTGTTGTTGATGCTATCATGAGGATGACGATGCTGATGGTCATGATTTCGATGACGAGGGGGGAGGGGGTTGAGGATTTGTCGAAATCAAAGTCAAGAGCCTGGAGGGGAAGAAGCATCATTGTGACCATGTTGCAGCAAAGCACTGTGGTTACGAAATGACAACAAAGGGGGGAAAACTGACACAGTTTACAGAGGGATGAGCCCTGACAAAAATACTTCTCTTTTACAGCACTCTATCTATTCAAAGGATGACAGCAGATTCAGAGCACATTTGAATCAGCAATATAACCGTGAGCCAAATATAGACCAGTTGTGAGCGGTTGTCCTCAATAAGGAGGATGTAATGTATATTTAGGCTAATCTGTTCACGTTGTATCAACTTTTCCCCTTTCGGAAAAGCTGCTTGTGATTGACATCATCCTGTACATTCTCAAGTTTTCATAACTGTGATTAAATGACGGCATTACAGTCAACCTTTTAAACTTTCCAAACAAAAGCACAAAAAAAAAGGACACAGACTTCTTGTGAGCAGCCCTTTCAGTGAGTTCCCTTTTAGCTTATAACAGTCAAACTGAGAACAATTTACTATTTCTTGGTGCCAAAAGGCACAACAGACGTCGCTGTCCTTCTTGCTGAATCTCTGGCTTTAAAGGAATAGTATCCACATTTTGGAATATGTGCTTATTCTCTTTCTTGTTGAGAGTGAGATCAGAAGATTGATACCACTCATGTGTCTGTGCAGTAAGTATGAAGATAGCAGTTAGCTAGCAAACAGCTAATTAGCAGGCCACTGTCAAAACCCACAAAGGTAAAGGTATTTCTTTCAAAATTAGTTGCCAGAATATCTGTTGGCAATGTGCATTCCTGCAAACCATGTCTGGTCTTTAGGTTTGGGCACAAACAAACACATGGTAATGTAGGAAAAGATTGTGTTTTGGTTTAAAATATCTGTTTTGGTCGCCAATAACGCGGCTGGAGATTACTGAAGATCTCTTTATGATTTAGGCCTTTGCACACTTCTTTCTAAGTTGTTATCACACTCATGTATGTTCAGGTGTCTGTATCTCTGTAACATCATGATTGACAGACTCTGACAGCAAATACCACCAATACAAGATGACCGCACTTGTATCCTCGTGAATATGCATCTACGATCTTTTTTTTTTCTTTACGGTCTGTGAACAGGGCCAGGCCAGCTGTTTCTCATGTTTCCTGCTTTTATGCATTTACCGTACAGGTGTGAGTGGTATAGATCTCCTCATCTTACCCATAGCAGAAAAGCTGTTAACAGTATTTCCCAAAATGTCAGACCATTGCTTTAAAGCTAGAAAAATGCGGTATCTTTAACTTTAACACATTTTGTTGTTTTTTATAATGAACTTGTTGAAGTAAGTTACACAGGAAAAAGTGGTGATTCTTTAAAAATAAAATCACAGACTTTGGGATAATTCACATAAGCATTATGTATCTGTAGAGTTCCTGCAGCCTGTCATGCTAGACGTCAGTGAACTGTAAGCAATTCTAAGTAGGAAAATAAACATCTTTGCATCTATTCGTCTGCATGGACTCATCTGCATTTGTCATGGAAAGCTGGTTTCCCACGAACAGCCGTGTGGCATGACACTCACATGATGTGAGCGAGGGACCTGAGGACAGCTCATTTTGCAGTCAGGAGTTGCCTTTCTTCTTCTGTGAATTATGTGGGGGGGGGGGGGGGGGGGGGGGGGGGTTTCGCATTCCCTTTTTTGATGTCCTGCACTGTGTTTGATCTCAACAGGGCCCTATTAGCCAAGTGCATGTAGGAAGGTTAAGAGGAGTTGCAGAGAAACAGGTCTGACGGGGTTCGTCCTCTGCCAACACCGTGTACACTCAAACAGGATGCAGAGCTTCATTGTCCAACGACAACTGTTTCAAAACCAGCAGGAATGGAGCTGGGAATGGACTTTCAAAGTTTTAACTGGAGCTGGAGCCAATTTCAATTCATATTTGTCTCATGATCAAAATTATCAAGCAGCTTGGACAAAGTTAGTTTTCCTTTTTTCCTTTCTACCACAAGCATAGCGGACACTTTTATGTGCACGTCAAAAATATGAATCAGACACTTATGTTAGCACGGCAAGGTTCATGGACATACCACATATTGTAACCCAACACCATGAAATCCAAATCAAGTGAAAGGACCCAAAACCATCAATGACTTTAGTTTTTTAGTATTAATATATCTGATTCCTCTGTGCCACAGACATCTATTGTTGTCTTAAATGTATTAAAAACAAATCAGTGAGCAACTGAGTTCCTTCATTACATGTACATGAGCAGAGTAGTTTATTTTGAGTCAATCCCACGTGTCCCGTTCCTGCTGTTAATACCAAGCACCAAATCCTCAACTGAAAATAGTCCTGCAAATGCACTACTACTTTTGCTAAAATCTTCAGTGTCCAGCTGTTTAAGGAAACCTTTTTCTTTTTTTTCTTTTTTTTTTAACAAAAAATGAAAGTGTACTTTCATAACCTGTTTTTAAAGGTGCCCTGTGAAGTTTTCTTAAACCAGACAAAATCATGGATCCACCTTGAGTGTATCTGTCTATCTAACAACATCTAACAAGCATGTTGAGCGCATTTAAAAAAGAAATGTTATTGTATGATTTCTGGTGTGCATGTTATCACCGCAAACTTTCGAACAGTTGAAAACTGTGAAACTGGTGGCTGGAATATTTATTGTGTTGTCCGTGTGCTTGTGCATGTGCGTGATAGAAACAAAACAAGGTCCTACTCAAAGAGAAAAAAGCTTAAATGGTAACTCCGTCAATTTGACACGTTAAAGTGGGTTTAAAGGTGTTAGGGGAGTACTACAGCATATGCAATATAAAGCAGGATAAATCCTTTTTGTGGCCACAGAGGAAGCTACATGTAATCTGATGAATTGCCTCCAGTGATGTCACTCTGTGGCTAAGTTGCATTGTGGGTATCATAGGCACCTGGTTTTTAAAAGGAAGAAGAATGCATGGAATAATATCTCTGGTTTTGCTTCATCGAACTGCCGATAATGAGCCCAAACAGTGTTGTAAGCAGTAGGCTGCTTTGTAAAACCTGGTGCCTACATTGCCCACAATGCAACTCAGCCACTGAGTGATGTCACTGGAGGCAATTTATCATATTAAGTGCAGCTCCCTCCAACGAAAGACTCCCCAAGATTCATAAACACACTTCAATATGTAAAATTAGTGGAGTTACCATTTTTGTGCTAGTAGTTGTCAAAGACTCCACAGGAAACCTTTAAACATATGGCCGAGTGCCACAGGCAGGGAGGTGAAAAAAATACTGAGGGGACAGATTGACTCATTATAGTTTTCAGCCTTTTCATTGAAAAATAAAGACTATCACCAGCAACCACGAGAAACATAATTGTAGTTTTACTTAAATTGCAGGTTTAAAACCAAGGCAATACACAGCAGGAGTCTTTAAAGGTACATTGTAAAGTTTTTGTAAAGAAATTTTAAATCAGAAAGATCTTCACTGATTTTCATGCTAAAACAAACTAAATAAACACACCATCTTTGTATTCATGATCAAATAATCTGAGCACACAAACTGACTTAAGTGATAGTTCGGGTCTTCCGATGTGGGGTTGAATGAGGTACTCATGACCGTCAGTTCTCTCCGTGTGGGGAAGCAGCACGTAGCACCGACAGGTATGCAGGGCATTGTACTGCTAAACGGGCCGAAAGCAAGATGTATTTTAGCCAGAAGGCACATCAAAAAGAAATATATTTACATATCCATTGAAGTATACGCTATATTTTGAACATTTTTGGCACTTTACCTTCCCTTCAGACAGCCCATCAGCTGTTGGGTCATACTTCCTGCTGCTGTCTGAGGCAATGTAAAACACCAAATGCTCAAAATATATTGTACACTAAAACAGATACGTATTTGTTAGGTGGGCCTTCCTTTAGGTTAAATACTCCCCCTCAGAGGGGGGAAGCTGACAGTCATCTACTGCAGGTGACATACTGACTAGGGATAAGAACCAAATACAACCCCCACATCAAAGGACCCAGACTATCCCTTTAATGGACAACACAATTTCATACTGTTTAATTTGCTTACATTTGCCAGACCCTGCCACCTTCCTAGCCTCAAACTGTATGCTGGGGATCTTACTTTCCTTTGAGGAAGGCATGTTCAGTTATGGATTCATTGTCAGTTTGTATAATAACCTGATCAATGTTGTAAATATTACTTTTCTGAGTTTCTGAATTTCTTTTCCAAAACTACACAGTGCACCTTTGAGGCTGCAGGCAGACCACAAACATCTCTGGTGTTTGCATTCTGTGGTCTGCCTGGAGCGTTAAACATACCGAAAAACCTGACTTGCAACCCAAGATGGCGCCTGAGTAATGTTCACTTTGAATGGAAAACTTTTGGGGGGAAATTTTGGAGATAGTTGCATAATCATGTGCATGTAAGTGTAACAGCTTTTCCAACTCACTCTATCCAAGCACAAGCACTTTTTGCACGGTGCAGGTGCAGCGTACAGCATATGTAGCAACTGTGACTGTTAAGTGAGCTGTGCAGACCGACCCGGAATTACAAACGCGTTATTTTCAGGCTGCCGCTGTAGTACGTCGTCAGATTTACAGGAGCGAGGCCTCAACACTGTACAGGGAGTTTCGATATGAAGTGCCTCATCTTGATCAGTATATAAGAATCAGACCTTATTGGAAGATGCATTCCCTTAACAAAACAAAAGACTGTATGTAAAAGTTTCAGGTGTGTTGAAAGACAAAACTTTTTTTTTTATTACCACTAGAAAAATGTCAAATGCACACTCAAAACTGTCAACAACGAGTAGTTAAGTCTATCAAATCTGCACTTTAGCAAAATATTGACCCTTTTAAAATATTGAACTGTATATTTGTCTTAAGTTTTAATTGCATAGCCTTCAGGTCATTAGACACCTGCATATGTGGGGGAACAGTTTAGCTCTCTCATAAATACATACAAATATGTATATGTCCAATTATCTGTATTTTAGTGCTTGTGCAGATTTATCGAACAGGATTCGCACTGGGATCCACAATGAAAAAAGAACACCTACAATCATCACAAAGGTGTTTTAACATTCGTCCGGTGGATTCAAGTTTGGAGAATTAATTTAATTCTTCTTCACTCGCTGGGAAAAGATTAATGCGTCATTTCAGACAAAAAGGTGTGCCGATTTTCTAAGTCAGGCGAAAATGTAATAGAATCGATTACACGGAGATATCCTCATCGGGAGGTTTGCAATAGCTTGCTCGAGCTTAGCAGCAAAGTTGAGATGCTTAGTTCAGAGTTTAAAGTAGATCCAAGATAAACAGCTTTGATTCTCTTTGAAAGAAGAAAATAACAGTGAATAAAAAAAAGGACATTGTGCACAGATAACTTGAAAGGAGGAGATTTGTACCAATTGCCAGCATTGTGGAAGCAGAAAATTCAAATAAATTGTGTAATCAAAAACAGGCTAAGGGGGTATATGTGGACGACAGAAACAAGAATCGCATTTTTCCTTAAAATAAATAAAAACTGCTGCTGAGTTGCCCATGAACAAGGCACTTGACCTCTCGACTGCACATACGCAGCTGCTTTTGTGGCCACCTGTAGATCTCTGTTGATGTCTGCAGCTGTGTATCACATGTAGCATCCACACAGCTGCACAACGTTCAAAGTACTGTGTCGATTCAACCCTGCCTCCTAGAAATTATCTTCATGTACCAGTACGAATTGTTTCCCCAATTCCACTGTGGTATGAAACATAATCTCTGCCATTCCTGGGTTGTGTTCACAGGCTACATTTATGTTCTGCACAGGAGTCAGGTTAACTGTGGGCATACAAAGCGCACCTCGATGCCCTTTGGTTAAGGTTGCGGGGGTAGATCATGTTTTCAGTCTTGTGTTTGAGATTATTTTCACAACAGTCTTTCCCTAACCTTGATAAAGTGCTGCGAGTGCTTGAACATAAAAATTGTAATAATGCCCATACGAGCAGATACTGAATCGCAAGAGAGGCTGTTGTGAGTAAATGTGGAGTATGGTATAAATGTACATTTTGCAGATTTGTTCATAAGTACATTTCATCCTTTAGCAGATACGTTCATTAGTTTCTACGCTGTGCTCAGTATTTCTCTCAACCTATTTTAGATAGCACTTTGTTTCGCTTTTGCAAATTACCAGTATATTGTAATTATTTCTAGGAGATAGGGTTGTATGTGGTGGTGTGCGACTGTTTTGGGTCACAGGCACAGTCAAAATAAAAAAGAAAAACTCTTTGTTTCTTTCTTTGCAAAATGTGGTACTGTCGAAAATAAAGTAAATGCAGTGCATGCACTGGTAAAGTTTGTATCACAGAAACACACATCTTGAAGCACAGTGGCCAAGCTTTGCTGTCCAATGCAAACTATGAATCTTCATATTGGGTGACTTTTAAGTTTTTGGGTTTGAACTGAAAGAGTAAATGTTGATCTTCAAAAGACAAATATACACTGAAGTCTATCAAATTGTCATCCATGTCTAGAAACCGGAAAACCTTGGTAAGTTGCTTGAATCATTACGTCAATGACATTGTGGAGATAAAAGGTCTTCATAGGATAGTGACCAAAATTGCTGACCATGGTAACTTCAAAATGTGTTAAAATGACTCCTTTGCATAATTTCACACTCCAGATGTTGTAATTAACAGTTTGTAGCTGTCATGAGCTCCCTACAGAACACGCTAAGAATGATATGTCGCACAATCGTGATATTAAAAAACCCATTTGCAGCCTTTACGATGAGTTGCAGCATGGCATGAAGGATGTTTTATGCATGTTGAAATCCATCAACAGAAACACAAGGGCGTCGTTTTGGGGAAGGGCTTCAGGCATAGAGCGGAGAAAGGCCTCTTTGTTTGAAAGTCTGCGGAGTGTTTGTTACCCACTCTGGCAAAGTGGGGCCAATACTGACCGCTAAAGGGTCCATTTAGGGCATTTAGGGGGAACATGTATGTATCAGATTTTGATCAGAAGAAGAAAAAGGAGGAGGAGTGGGAAAGGTGGGGGTTGTGGAAGCAGGGTAGAGCGAGAGAGGGTGGGCGGTGGGGCAGGCGGGCGGTGGAGCAGATGTGAGCAGAGCTGGGGACGAGCTTCACGCAAAGACACAGTCCCATCGATGCCTCCGTTACAGCCTGGAGCAGGAGGGGGGAGGGAGGGAAAACAGAAACAACATTAAATCGCAAGCCGTCTTAACACACAGCCCTGCAGGACACCACACTGTTAACAGGCTATACAGTACGTTCAGACAGACAGCCAACAATGCAGAGGACAGGAAATCAAATTCAAATCACACCCCGGAATTGTATGTCAGGTGTTCTTTCAATTTAGCCAATCCAAGGATGACAAGGACATCAGTGTAGGGAAAACCAAATGCATTGACATGTTCTGCACTGTGCGTGGAAGATGCTGTCACAGAAAGTCATTCAGTCATGATGAATTACAACCAAAAAAAAAAGCATAGTTTTGCATCCATAGTTAGCAAAGGTTTTGCCTATTTCACACAAGGGATTTCTGTATGTGTTCCTCAGATGGGAAAACATGATGTCACAGTGTACCAATCACAATTAACCGACATCTGAATCAAAATCTCATAAGAGTTGGGCCATTGTCAGTCCATCAATCAGGCTCAGTTACTTTCTGGAGTCTCCACTGGGTGTCTGGCACATTTATAGTGATGAAGAGACACCAGGAACTCTTTTATACTGTGGTTTTTGTACGTTTTAAAATGTGTTAATTTGTAACTTTAAGAGGTGCTGGTTTGTTGACTTTGAGCAGAATCAGACATGCTTTTTGTGCCCTGTTTCTATAGCTAAGCTAAGCATTTGCTGGCTGTATATTTACCTGCAACATGCTTTCAAACTACGATACTATGACACTACTTACCTCTGTAGGTTCAGTTTTGCACATGTTAGAGGACTAGATGGAGAAACACGTGACACTGAATATGTTTTGGATGCGCAGGAAAGGTGGAAATCAGGTGACCTTCATAATGGGAAATACCGGTACTAAACATGTTTAAAGTTGTGAAACTTTCTGGTTTAGTTTGGTTTAGTTGGGCACTATAGCTACTGGTTTAGGTTTAGGAGAACATCTCAGTTTGAGCTGAAATGAATACATGAATTATGGAAGGTATGTAAAAGAAGTGTAACATAAAAAGAAGTTGCTATTAGCTTTTGGTTTCATATGTGACATGAACCCCAGTTTTTCTGGATTAAAGTCTTGTATATGACCCTTGCAACCACCCCCAGCCCAATACCGATGTGGAATTTTCCTGCTCTTTATATACCACCTGACTTTGACAGCACATCAAAACATCACGCTAAAGGGGCGTTTCCAGAAGTTTAAATCCAGCATCGTAATTTACAGTACAGGGCAACTGATCATTCGATGCATTGGGAAATTAAATTGTTGTTCATATAAACTCATGATAAATAGGAATCAAGAAAGTTTGGATTTTTTTCTCTGTGTTTTTAATGAAAATTTAATGTTACAGAGAGATTGGCGTTAAGGTCAGATTACCTTTAAATAAATTGTATTTGCCTGATGAGATTTGCACTTCACCAAAAATCAAAATTGGCCAAATCATTTTTTCATGATTCCAAAATAGAAAAGGGCACGCGATGGTATCCAGTTGTAAAAATTCAAGATCCAGACAAGCTTTTAAAATCACCACATTATCACATGATTTGCACACCAGGATACACAACTAGCATCCAGGAAAAAAAAAATACAATGGATCTTAGCAAGTCTGAGTGGCACTGTCGCTGCACATTATCAGCCAGATGGGCCAGCATAGGGCCTGCTGGAGGGGAAGACAGGGTCACATCCTCCCTCCTCTTGCATTATGTAAGATTTATTTTTGGGACGTACAGTTCAAGCCAGTGTGGGTTTGCCAAGTGGTTGTCAGACAGTCAACCACTCTCGGGCTCTTGAGCTGGATATGAAATCACCACGGTTTGACCGCCAAAAACTTCTTCCTCAAATGTGTCAGACAGGCTGCCTCGCTGGTTGTAATTATTCAGTCAGCAAAGACATTTCCACCTGATTTGACACCAAGAGTATTTATATTCAGTCAGCAAAGACATTTCCACCTGATTTGATACCAAGAGTATTTATGGCATTACTGTTACATTATATGCTCACTGAATCAGGCCAACAGCTGCGTGGGACTGCATACATACAGGTGTTGCCAGCATGTTGCCTGGCACGGCAAAGAGCTCAGTAAAGCTGAACCTTAAGGACATCCCCCTTATATGGCACATTTTGTAGTGCTTAGGCTTCTTTCTGTCTCTTTTTTTTCTCGGTCTGCCTTCCAAACCCCTGATCTAATGAAATACATAACCAGCATAATAAGCCACGTGGGTGTCTTTAAATGAATAAAGAGAACCCCACAGTCCTTTGAGGCTACATGGCAGAACTAATCTGCTGCTTTAAATTGGCTATCTTCAAAGACATATACAGTGTGTTTCTGAAGACGTGCATTATGTTTGTGAAGTTGAACACTGACTTAAAGTAATTAGCCTCATTTATCTTGTCAAGGTCCTTGGAGAGGATAAACTCTTCGTACATTGTTGTGTCTTCAATTAGTGACGTTCGATGCAAACAAGGAGTTACTCACCAACATGGTGGTGTGAATAGATTTCTTTTACTTGCGTTGCCTAACTCCACATACCTCGGTGATTCCCTACATTTCCCAGAATACCTCATTAAAAGGCTTCAGACAAACTTGTTGCATGTTCTTACAGTACTTGTAGCTGGATAGAGCAACAACCACAGCATAGTTAGAGAAAATATGTGAGTCATACCTCTGGATGTATTATGCTGATATCAGCCCGACCTGACAAATGCATCCTAATTTGGAACAAAAATTAGCTTCGTTCTGTCCCATGTTGTGTTTCATAGGGGATGACACAACAACAGAAAGACTAGCACACTATGTAATTTTAGTATCCTGCAGATTTTAGGAGTTGTTCCAACCTTTAACTAATTGGGACTCAGAGCTGTCTTCCTGTCACAAACGTAAACATGGCAAAGCCACGACGCAGAACCGTTTTTTGGGGCTTTTCCAAATTTAAGACATTCAGTATAATACACACTACCTCAGACATCATTGATTGTTTACATTCTTTATCTAGGAAGTTCATCCCTAACACAGCGCTCCCAGTGACATCACATATGTTATGAAACATTGTATTCTTTCATATTTCTCTGTCAAGTCAGAGCAAGAGTTTTATAATTGATATAAATGTCTAATTTGACGCAGTGAGCATTGCAATTAACAAAAAAGTAGAGTTTTCTGAAACTGGCGGTGGGAGATCTGGTTAAAGTAATTATAACTCTTTTAAACTATCACAATCTTCTTGGGCGGGACTCAGCCCAAGTTGCAGCTGCAGTGCCTCTGCAATATATTGTTTTGAAATTGGAACTTGTTATGGGGAGGTGAGGCTAAATCCCTCTTAAATAAAAGTGAATCACTATTAGCTTAAGGTTTGTACTGCTAAATCTAGGTGCTATATCGTAGGTTTTCTTAGTTTCTTGATGATGTTTCACCTCTCATCCAAGAGGCTTCTTCAGTTCTAACTAACTGGAGGGGAGCTGCAGACATTTAATCTTTGTTTGAGTGTCTTTACAAAGTCGTTAAGAAAACATGTGTGCTCTGAGTTTAAGAGTTGTTAGAACCACTTGTGGGTCATTGATCTGACTGGCCTTCATGTGGGTTGCTAAGGCTAGGTGAGCCAAAGTGTGAACGGTGGTTAAGCTGCCCCGTAGGGAACTCAGAACTGTATCAGAGGTGGGTGATAAGTAATGTCTTAGGCCACCTTCTCTGATCATAGTCAATCATTCCAGTTTGACAGATGGATTCCTTTACTCCTCCTTCAAACCATCTTTCAAACTAGAGATGCACCGATCGATCGGCAACCGATCGCAATCGGCCGATAATGCCCCTATCGGTTTTGATCGGAGTTCTCAAAATAGATCACATCAGGCCGATCAGATGACGTTTAAGTATAAAGACAGTGCATTAACTGTATGCAGGGAGGGAATTTCATGGCCGCCGTTGCCCCGCACTTTGGCCTTGATGCCCCGTGAAAAAAAAACTCATCATACGGCCACAGTGGCCTCTGTGCCCCTGGCCAGCGTAGCAAGCTTGCCCTGAATTACAGCCACCTGAGTGCACAGTAGTCACTCACAGTAACTTCAGTGAGTCCGCGGTTCGCGCAGGTGGAGTCTCATCATCACGATGATCTCACGTGAAAGCCTCTCAAACAGCAGCAGCGTCTCAAAACAGAAGTACGAAACTTACAGCACAGGTGCGAAAGCAAGCTCAGCCGGTTTTGACATGATACGTAACTGACTTATGTTGTAGGTTTTAGTCCGGTAAAGTTGGAAATATATTCACAGATCGAACTTCCCAGATCAATAACTCATAAGTGAAACCTTGTTAAAACACAAACGATGGGTCTTTTCTACCGTAGTAAGGTAGACAACGAGCTACAACCGTATGTTAATCAAAACGAGCGGCTGGACATTAACTCTGGTCTGTATGATCAGCCAGCTGTGAGCTGAGGGCGCAGGGACCGTCTACAAAGTGCAACACCGAAAAGAGAATCTACAAAAAATTTAGTAACTTCACTATTATTCAGAGTGTAGTGTCACCAAAATCACTCCACACATCAGTGGTCTCCTGCTGGTTATTCTACAATTTTTTGTTTGGAAAAAATGTGCTTTGCCATAATTTTGGGGAATTTCTATTGGGAGAAATATTCAATAACACTAATATTCAGTGAGGTGTCACAAAAATGACCTCACCCTAACCCTACTTAACAAAAACTACTTTCTAATGTAACTTTAACTTGATTTTGGTATAAAAAAAATGTTTTAATACACAATCCATGTCTTATTATAAATTAGGATGTTATGGTATCAGTCTGAAAGGTAAATCAACACATTTTACCCCGTGGCCTTTGTGCCCTGTCATGTGGCCTTGGTGCCCCTGAAAAAAAAAAACTGAAGGCCAAATGGACTTGCCCCTAAAATGACAAAATTCCCACCCTGACTGCATGCATTCCCACTAGTAAGCTACAGTTACTCTATGTAAGCTGAGTCCAAGTTGTCTCTAAGAGAGTCTCTAGAGTGTGAAATATTGTACATTGCCTCAGCCTGCAATTAAACGGTGGTCAATTCATGATACTTTCTCATCTCCTAATTTTTATACTTAATAATACAATGTCAATGTTGTGTAAGAAGAATCATTAATTAAATATATTAAAGTTACACAAGACAACAATATAGAAGAATTTATGGATTTGACACTGTGATCGGTGATAGGCAATATCGGGATCGGCAGATACTGCTTTCGGTAATCGGTGATCGGTGATCGGCCTCAAAAATCCTGATCGGTGCATCTCTATTTCAAACCATCTGTCATTTCTCGCCAAGATGTCAAGACACCTCCCCAGACAGTAAACAACCATTCACACCTTGCCCAAACCACATGAAAACCGGTTGGACCAACAACCCACAGGTGGCACTTAATTAGACTCTGAAACTCAGAGCTCACATGTGTCATTAATGACTCTGTAAGGACACTCTCACACAGAGTTTAAAAGCCTGCAACTCTTCCAGTTTGTTAGAACTGAAGAAGCCTCTTAGCTGGGAGGTGAAATTCTTCAAGAAACTGAAACAAGTCCAGTTGCCTACGATACAGCACCTAGAGTTACCATGACCTGTATGACTGAGGACCTTCATCAACACTTCATTCTGCCAGTGACCAAGTTAGAGTTAGGACTTAACTTGCCAATTTCTGTACTGTAGATCCATGCTCCAAGGTTGTTGTTTTCATTTACCTATGTAATGGAAATTTCAAAAAGCAGTGTTCAGACAGAATAGTTTGCAATTTGGGTTTGGCAACTGCAGGTTACCTCGACTGAAGTTCTGCTGCAAATACCTGACAAAAATATCATGAATCAATTTTTTTAAAAGAAAGAAAAAAAATAAGTGATTTTTTTTTCTGTTTGGTGGTGCCATGTGGATCAACTCCCACGGTTACTCTGTTATATGAGCAGCTTTTATACTTTCCTCACCTCAGACAGTACAACCATTTTTGAATGGATTCAATGAAGGATGGTGACGATGAACAAAATATCACAAATAGATCAAAATGGTTGAAACTAAAAGTTTATGTGCATCATCAGGACAAACTGTCAAGAAATATTTTCCAAATGGCTAAATGGCTCTTTTTTTGCCTTCTTTATGTGAATGTTGGATTTTTGTCACTCTTTCTAAATCAATTACACTTCTTTCCTTATGTGCTTCTTTTTCTTTCTCACTTTAAATCGAGTTGCTGTCATTTCACTTTAATGAATTATTATATAACCGCAGTTGTTACTATAATTACTGAGAGCTAAAACGATCCCAGCACAGTTTGTACATGAACCCGACCATCAGGGTTTGTCAACGCAGAGCCACAAAATCTTTCATTCCCTTGGGAATTGCTCCGGAGTAACACTTGTGCTTTAATTTCCTAGAATTGTGTAACATCTCATTTTATTTTATTCTCTTGATTATTATTCCATGACTCAAATTAATTATGTTATCCATAATAAAATATGCTTGTAAATGTAATATCTGGTTTAATTTCCTCTTGAATCCCAGTTGTTTGTACTTTTTGCTCTTTGCCTCTGTATGTAACGTAACAAGAAATGCACTGAACCTGTTCAAGTTTTAACACTTTTAAAGAAACTCGACAGAAACCAAGCATTCATGCTCTGATGGGCTTCAGCCTCCCTAAGATTGGGTGATGTGGATCTTTCACGCTTCAGCGGGCGAGGCTGGGATTTGGAGATGGAGGTGGAGATGAAGAGGGAGGAGGACTGGCTGTGCAGACGACAGGGCTCTCATATGTTCGTCTATTTATCTATCGTCCCATTTTCCCGCTTCATGCCCTCACTAACTCACTCTCTCTTCAGTTGGTGACTCACTGACACTGTATGGCATACAAACACACACACAAGCATGCACACACCATCATTCGTACATCAACTGGTTCACAGAGAAGATGAGACTAACCAAGGACAGAAACACACCAGATCTTGGGATCAGTGCTGTTTTAGCCTCAACAATGTTAATTCCAATCTTATTTATAACTTTGAATTTATTTTAAAGTCTAAAAACCCTTTTAAAAGTTTTTACGTCAAAGATTTATTAACATCTCCATTAGTTAAAGGCTTAAATCAGTTTCAGAGAAACTTTTGTATTTTGTTTTTGTTTATTTTTGTATTTTTTTCCCCACTGGTTTCAGTAAGACAAATGCCTGGATGTCTTGTGTTTGTTACTGTGTGCAGGACGAATGTCTTGTCATTGATGAACCCTGCTAAGCTCAGTTCATGGATGTCATGGAAACAGGTACTCTCAAAGGAAGAGCAGAAATAAATAAACCAGTTAACTTAACCTATAGACATCTCTGGCCTCAACCTTAACATGACCATTTGATGAGTGTTGCTTGCTGAGGGTCAGTTGCTCAACTGTAGTTGTTTTCACAAGTGATTTGAGGAGGGGAACCAGTTTTAACCAATTTTCTGTTTCCTAGAAGGGCACCAGCAAAGTTTACACTTAGGTTGCTAATATAGAGGGCAGCTCTTCAGCTAACAGTAAGTTAATTAGTCTTAGAACAGCTGCTTGTTGTTTCATATATTAACTGCATGAGCAACAAGTGGAAGCAGTGTATTATTCAGTGTTTAAGAGTGCTTGGAATATGGTAAGTAAACCATGAATAAGTGTATGGGCTGACAGAAGAGACGTGGCTTTCACCTCGAGAAATGTTTAAGAGAATGGTTCAACATTTAGGGAAATATGTTTGATTACTTTCTTGCTGTGAGTTGAATAAGAATATTAAATCATTCCTATGTGTATCTGGTCAGCCTAAATATACAACTAGCAGCCAGTTGGTTAACCCTAACCCTAGGTAGACACATGGGGAAACAGCTAACCTGGCTCTGTGCAATGGCAACAAAATCTGCCTACCGGCACTTCTTATGTTTGCAAGTTAACATGTTATATCTGTAAAATCTGAGTGTAATAATGAATGTTTTTTTAAAGATGGACGACGTTAAAGCTCCCAAAAAGTTAGACGGCCAAAACATCTTAATCGCCCCCCTTGTGGTTGGTTGCAGTATAATGCATAAGCTCCTCCTGCTCCAAGTTAGCAGATGGGACACAGGCCAAACTAAAAGCTCAAGGTACACGCCCAAATGGATTTTTCTCTAATATGGTCTTTGCCATTTACGGCAGTTCTCACACGTCCATGTTCAAGCGTTCATTTTCCTGATAAGCTTGGTTTTAATTACTAATTTGACGCAATTTAGGGGTGAAATGTAATGATTGACAGCTGAGTGGGTGAGTATATGGGACTTGATGATGCCACTACACCACCCAATCACTTCTGTGCAGAATCTGGCCTTAAATGTATGACGTTTACAAGATGGCCACTTCTGTATCCAAAATATTTTGGCTACGTTTTGTGCAAGGAAGTGGAGACATGTCAGCCATCTTCATATCAGGTCTCCCGCCATGAAAACCATTGGAAAACATTGGAAAACATTTTAACTGACATGAGTTTACTGTGACTTGACCAACTATTCACTGTAAAAAATTAAGGTATAGGCTTTTACTATCCACAGCTAATTTTCTATTGAGGATACTTTAAATTTCAGAGTAAATTCAGCATCAAAAGTTGCACATTTTATAATCAGAGCAGAGATCACATCACTGAAAGAAACTGAGTATTCAGTTCTATTAGGATTTAATTAGGAAGTAAGCACCGATTCACACTAAATTTGCTAATTAAAGATGTGTTAAAAATTTAAACCAAAGTAAAATATGGATAAGGGCTGACTAAGATAAAAGATGACATAAAAGAAACAGAAAACGTCCAAAATGAAAACATCTTTTTATTGTCATACACTTTGTAAAGGATGAGTGCAAATAAAAGAGCTTGTGATCAAAATCTACTCATCACTAAGCCATGGACCATAAGGCATCATTAAATACAAGCTTTTTGGAGCTATCAATCTACAATACAAGGACGGAATCAAGGAAAAGAAACAACACAGCATCAATGCTTATGCAATTAGAAGGAAAATGGCGGAAAAATAATTTTGAATGAACAGAAAACAGAAACAACAACCAAAAAGGAAAAAAAAGAACACAACACAATTTGTACATTCAAAAGAAAGGTCAAAAAATTCACAAGAAATATTGATATTACGGCAAGTGACGATAAAAATAGTCTACAATCTGTTATGTACACTTGGCACTAATGTTAGATCTTTGATTGTTGTCCAGTCAGGTTGTTGTCACCTCTAGCATGTGCACAGGTCGCAACGCTTTTTTTTTCTTTTTTTTGATTGAAATGCTAGTCTAATCATTTATATAATCTATAAATATTCTCAAACAATCATTTTCTCAAACAAAGCTGTCGAAAAGTTTTGCAAAGCCAGACGTAAAACTTCATTAGGTATTGAGATCAAACTGCTCAATGGACAACAGTTCATCAGAAAAATGCTCACATACTTTTTTATATAGAGTGTAGAAGGATATTTTTTTTCATAACAAGAATCAATCTTTGATAGTCCATCTCATGCACTTGAAAGTTGTAAACAGTACAAATATAAATGATCCACTTACAATATTTGAATCCCAGCAATTCCAAAATAGACAGACAGACTCCAAAAAACAGCAGCAGATTGTTTGTATGCATTTTCCAACACACAGATGTGTATATAATGAGGTGGAAAATGGCTATTTAACATGATTGGATTGTCTCCATCTATTCGACGTGGCTAGAGAGAATCAAAAGCAGTATACAGCTCGGATGACGCCACAGCTTCCAATTCGTGATGATATGACTCAGAGTTGCTATAATCTCTAAAACATACATTTAAAATATATTATGATATACATTATGAATTAGAAAATTGGCCTGGGGTGGTCTTCAGCATCCTGATATGTCTTTTCTGATATGTTAAAGGGAAAGTTCAGCCAGATTTTAAGTTACTAACGTGTTACTTTATAATCCAATAGCTCAATAATTCACACCTCTTTCAAGATTTGAAGAAAACAAAGAAGGCAGGTTTAAGATTCATTTGTCTTCCACGGTTGCCTTTTCAGTGTTATACTCAAGTCTGGTAAAATAAACCGAAAGTGTTTTGATTTGAGTGAACACATCCTTGCCTTAAAGCGTGGTTATCTTCTTTTTAGGGGAGGAATAACAGAGCCATCCTCTAACAATTTAAAAATGATAAATTAGACAATTAAAATGCACCATTGTTCACTTTAGACTTCTCTTGGACCATAGCTTATGTTGGTCAATGTTAGCAAACTTTAGATAGGGATTACTGTTCAACTGGCATTTCTGACTCCACTTGGAGCTTAGCATTTTAGCTAAATGCTAAAAATAGTGATGGTATTAGTAAATTAAAACTACTAATTAAAAGTTGCAGTTTAGCTTTAATTAGCTCCAACAGCATCTGGTTGTATCCACTTTTCAATGTTTCCAACTGGCTTTAAATGCAGTCAAGTTGCCTCTAAAATTCACTTTGCATTCAGTGTGAACACGCCACCGTACAGCTGAATTCTGAATTATTACTAATCTTCTGTAAGTGATATATTTTTATTCTAAAACAAGTCAAATAGCTCTGTATTCAAACAGTAATCTGTGTTTGGTCAGATGCCCGTGTCTCACCTCCCAGCTGCTCATGCAGTAAAAGAGAAAAGAACATTTTCCGGTATCCCTGCCCGCTTTATCCAATGAGGACACAGGACTCAAAAAAGAGGCGGTCCTGTTTGCTCCGAACCCAGTCGAGAGCAGGATCCTCCTGTTTGCTGCTATGTCTCAATAACGCCATGTGCTCTCCCTTCATGCATCTAACAGTCACATCATTACAGATCATAAAACGTCTTTTTTCCTGTTCTCCTCAGACCCATTAGCAACCGGTCCTTGATCCAAACTACGTTATAAAACAGTATCATACACTACTCAGAAAGCTTATGTGTCATTTTCAATACTGTCACCGATGAGGGTCTACAAAGTTCACGTATCGATTGAATAAAATAACTAAGAATTACTGCACCAACTATACAGTAGCGAGATTTAGATTTGTATCTGTATCTATTATATTCTGTATCTATCAGTAGCAATGTAGAGTAAAATATACATTTATTTCGAGGACATGGGGAATGGGGGGCTCAGTGATAGCATTTTTTCTGAAGGTTAATTAGTTCTGCAACAGTTGGCGAGATACATTTCAAGTGTCAGCGATTTCACAGAACAGTGTCAAGTGAGGGAGTCCTGGTCTGACCAGCTGCTTTTTTCACCCCCAGCCCCCACCCAAAGTTATTGTTCAAACATCTCGCTTATGTTCACAGGCAATAATCAAAAGCGCAGGCTGGTCAGAGAACAGTCTCCCATCAAAGAACCGTGCCAACACATCCCCACACATACAGGGACACTGGCTTCTTCACATTCAAATGGTACGGTGTAAATAAGAGGACATTTTTTTTAAGTTAAATAAAGCTTTTCCAGACAAACATGTAACCTGTACAAGACATCCACACATGACAGACCATGAGGTAACACTGACAAAATGGTCTACACAGTTGACAGACATAAGAAATGGCAAGACAATGTTGTGAAAATATACAATGCTTGATGTACAACAGTTACGTTCATTCAAACAAAAGAAAAAAGAAGAAGACATGGAAAAGAGTCTACATTTGCACTCAAACATGTGGTTTTGTTTTGTTTTTTAAGTCCATGATGATGTGATCGTTGATGGTTACAAGCTAGATACATCCAGGAAATAAATCAAATATTATGAAGGGATCAAGTCAATAGTAAAAGACAGAAAGGATAAAGGAAAAAATATCCTGTATGGTTGAAATCAACTCAAAGAAAACCCGACTGCTTTGAGAAGCTGGACAGTCAACTTATCTGTACACACACATGCCAACATTCCATGAAGTTACACACCGCACGGGCAGTTTTCATCACTGGGCTGGCTTTTGGATTCAGTGCATTCTTTAAGGAGGTGGGTTTTTTATGTAGAGTTATGGCGGCTGTTGTTGTAGTTGTTGCTTTTTTTTTTTTTTGTTGTTGTTTTTTTTTTTTGATAGTTGCTGATTGTTTGCTGTTTTGTGTCCCTAACTCATTTGACATACTCAGCTGACTTCCAGAAGTGCCCTGGGTGGGAAAGGCGACGGTTCCGTTTTGGCAACTTTTCCAGTAAATCTACCAGCTTGGAGAAGCTGGGCCGCTCTTCCTGCTTAAACGCCCAGCACAGGAGCAGAATGTCCTGGAGGAGACACAAGACAACACTTTAAGATTGTGCATGTAAACATGCTGAGGTGAATCAGAGGGTGCAAAGTGAACTTTTCTCAAATATGGATGAAGTCTCAAACTGATGTTTTTGAACTGTGAGGTTGTGTATGGTGCAGTGGCTGTGGAAAACAGCTGCACAGCAAAAGGACTCATGCATTTTTCTCCTGTTATTCTAAAACTGGACAGGATAACTTCTTTTATTGTTAGGTCTTTCGCTCCTTTTGTCTCTTGTTGGTGGGGGAAGGGAAGAATTCAGTAATCAGTATTTCTGATGAGAGAAAGAAAAGTCTATTGTGAGAATCTTGTTTTGAGTCGCTGAATGTGGTAGTCAGTGTTGGTAGTGTCAAACATTTGAAAGAAGACGTGCATGCTCTGGTGAGTAGCAACATATGCATGGAATCACAAGGGGGTTTAAATTTTCGGAAACATAAAAGTACTCTAACATGTTACTTTTCCCCGTAGGTAATGATGTAATGTAACAAGTTACTTTTTAATGACAGTAATCTTGGAATTTAACAGGTTTCACAATTGTGATTTGTGTAGCATGCAAAACTTCCCCTTAGAAGCCTCCACTTAGAGACTAAGCACTGTGAATTATCAGGTAAACCTGCAGATTTCAACAGGCACTGGAGGTGTTTTCAAGGGGGGAGGAGAAGGGAGGAGTGTGGCAAGGTGAAGGCAAGTGTGTTGGACTGTACATTGTAAAGACAGGGAAGGCCAGTACCACTGGGGGACAAGCACAGTTGTCACGATTTTCCCCTGAGGGAGTCAGATTGAAAAACCCTAACTCTGCACTGACAGTTTGTTAATACAAGTTCAGGATTTCATTTCAGATTTCTTTTACTTTTTAATTCCATTCATGAGTGAACATATTTTGTTACGACTCGCCAAACTGAATGAACTCCACAGCATTGTGCAAAAAACTTCTGTCTTGGTTAAATCTTTAATTAAAATACTTTTCAAAATATTTTTTTGCATTTATACAGAAATAACATAACAGTGGCTAAAAGCTCTCTAATCCTCCTTGATCATGGGTATCTTTAAGTCTAATTGCCCTTCTGTAAATCCGGCACTAGATTATGCTTATGTCTTATTCATACATTTGAAAAACAGAGCATCTGAATTAGGGGTGGGACGATACGGGTAACTCACAATTCGATACTGTGACGATATTTGGCCCACGATAATGATAATATCACAATACACGATATCTGCAATATTCGATATATTGCAAGAAATTTCATCAATGATATATCGCGATATGTGACTGAAAAAAAAAATGTCTTATGCATCTATTGCATTTATTTTATTTTATTTTCTATAAATTTAATATGCCTTGATGTGTCCAGGTTGACCCGAAGCACTTTTATGTTCCCACTTCCCAGGTACTGGATGGGTGAACATAACTCTGCACATAATTGGTTGCATACTGAAATGTTCCCAATATTTCATTACATTTTTATGTTATTCTTATCTTGTTTAGTTATTGTTAAACTAAAACAGGCCCAAGTTTACATAAAACTAGTTGCTACTGACTTTTCAGTATCAGAGAGCACTGTCCTGGTTTACATAAGACATGTTATTAATGTTCATGCGCTTCAGGCAGCTCAGGGTTCTCTCCAGACGGTGGAACAGCGGCGCTGTGCCGCTATACTCATTTTCAATGTTAGCTGCTTTATAGCGGGTGTTAGTGGGCTGCCGCGGTCTTCTCGTTAAAAAAAAGCGCCCCCCGGCTGACCCCTAATTTCCACTGGATACGTGTCCGCTGCGTTGCAGCTCCGATCCGGTTTTGCTCCGCCGTCCGCCCTCCGGCAATCCCCACCGGTTGCGGTTTGAGTCCGCTGCGGCGCAGTACGGTAGACAGCTGGCTCACGAGGCAGAAGAGTTCCCGCGATAATCACATGATCACTCACGACCGCAGTTATAGGTCTGTGTTATTAAAAACAATAACACAAAGTGTTCCCGACCAAAGGATTAGCAGAAGACCTTGTGTTTGTCTCTTTTTTGAGATTTGTGTGCTGGTGTCAACACGGAGTGTTTTATTTTGAAAGGTAACCGGATGCTGTATGTTATTTTAGCGCCTGACTTCCTGTCTGCTCGGTGCTAAATTCAGCTGAATTGCTGCATCGTGCTCCGGCATCCGGCAGATATAGAAGTCCTGCGTATTTTTGCCGGAGGGCTCCGGACTGCCGGAGCTGGGACGGAGCAGATACGCAGCGCAGCGGACCTGGTGGGGATTGACACATAGACTAAAGTGAAACGTATCTGCTCCGCTGGCGTGGCGGAGACGCAACGCAGCGGAGACGTATCCAGTGGAAATTGGGGGTGACGGTGACGAGCGTCCGTTCGTCCGTCCGTCCCCCGGCTGACGGCGAGGAGCCGGGGGACGGACGGACGAACGCTCCCCCCCGATGACGACGATAACGACCGCACCAGTGTTCTCCCGTTATCTGTCTCGTAAAAGCCAAAGTGGGTCCACACTTTAGAGTGGAAACTTGCGGGTGGGTCTTTGATTTGTTTTTCGTTGTTCGTATTTTCCGCCATTCTTGTATCTGTTCTTCTTCTGTTGTTAACTTGTCTTCTTCACCGGCCACTGCTCACACCTACTTTACCCTCATTTACGGGATTAGCGCCCCCACAAACAGGACAGGAGAGATTAAGTACTGACGGTGACAACGGGGTAAATACATAATGTGTGTTGTAATAAAATATCGATATTTGCCGTCAGTGTATCGATTATTTATTGCGACAGAGAGCACAACAATATATTGCAATATCGATTTTTTTTTCCCCACCTCTAATCTGAATTATGAGCAATAAAAGAGAAGAACTTACTGATATCTCCTTCCCCATGCCAGTTTGGGCGAGGTTGGGTTTCATCCCGCTGCCAATCTGCCATATGATCACCTCTGCTGGCTGACTCTTGTAAGGCCACTCACGTGCATGTAACTCGTACCAGATGGTGCTGTGAAGTCAGAGGAACAGAGCAGGTCAGTGCTTTGGACTGTATGGTCAAGAGAGTAAAACCTCTGTCTTCAAAAAACCTACAATGCCGGGCAAGATATCGAACTACTATAGCTATAAACCATCATTGCAATCTTTGTTAACAGCTTTCAGATTAATGTACAGCACCAAAACTTGAAATTTTTATTAATTTCATCGTAAACTTTAGGGTTTGAAGAACAATTTCCTCCCAAAGTTTGAAAAAACAACAACAACACATTTTTAATGACTGCTCATGCAAAATTAGAATCCACCACCCTCCCTGTGCAAATTAGTAGTTATTTTCATTTTGCCCCTACATGTCATGTTTGAGGAGCATAAAAATAGCTCTTTGCCAGGAGTAGGGGGGCGGAAATGACAGCTGATTGTTGCTGAATATGTAAAACAGCCATGGGGGTCACCTCTAGGTAACACAAGGGCTAAGAGAGCAGCTGGACACTGTGCACCAACGCTGCTCTCTTCCTCCCTTCAGAATGATATAGCGACAAAACCTCCATATGGGGGACCATCTGAAAAAGCAATTGTGCTGGGAGTCAACAGAGCAGTGTCCACCCCCATAAATGACTCAGTAATGGCAACAGAGAAAGAGACAGAGCTGTGGGGGTCCTGTTCTTTTAATCAACTTATCTTTAAACGGGAGGAGTGGGACACGCCTTGGGTGGACAAACCTGATTCACAAACAAATGTAAAATTAATCTTCAATGACTACATACTTTTAGACTGCTTTGTGCAATTTACACTTATTCACTCTCTTGCCGAGAATTACATGAGAAAATTGATACGCCTTTTGCGTTTGTATGGTAAATTTTGAGTTAAAGCTAGCAGCTGGTTATCCGAGCTTAGCTTAGCTTAGCTTAGCTTGGCAAAAATACAGGAAACAGAGGGAAATAGCTGACCTGCCGCTGGTTAAAGGGAATATTACACAGCCACACACTTATTAACACATTACAATTTGTTTGTTTCATCTGTAAAAGAAAGACTTAAGTGCAGTTTTCTGGTTGTCTGGTAAACTAACACTGTCAACAGGACAGGACACAAGTTACTGCTCCCAACCAATACAGTGTCCAACAAAAAACACCCTACGTTTACATCAATCTTACAAAACATCATATTGTGTGTTCTGTTCGGTGCACTTTGTTATACTTTTGGACAGAGGATGGATAGCTGTTTCCCTGTGTTTCAAGTGTTTATGCTAAGCTATGCTAACCTGCCGCCAGCTGTGTTTACAGTACACAAATAAGAGTGATATCAATCTTCATATCTAGTATGTTGCCAAATGTTGAACAACAATTATAATGATAATGGCTCTTAGCTTCAACTGATTCTCTTTTGTATGTACATATCTATCTATAAGCTCCTGGAAAGTCTTTCTTTTGTCAAACATTTGCCCTGATAAAAGGTTCACCTTGGTGTACAGAGGCTTGCTTTCTTAAGATTTCAGGTTTTTAGCCTTTTTGCTCCTTTTGCTCAGAAGTGATCCACTAAATAAATGTATGAAAGAATCTGCAAAATTATACATTCTATGTGTGTTGTTTTTAATGCTTTTGTCTACACCTGGACTACCTGTTAAAGAAAATAACATCACCACTGAATGGGTTGCAGTACCGCAATAAAGGAAACTTCACATCATGAAAACCTAAAAGTCTTCAGAATTAACACTAATCCATATGACATTAAAGATTCCTTGTGGTCTGTTGATGCTGTAATTTGCTGTAACTGAGTTTCCTGTGAGACACAAGTAACTAATGAAAGTCTGTGGTAGCACACTAAACAAAGCCTGAGGGCATATTAGAGGCTACACGTTTTTCTTTTTTTTTTCTTTTTTTTTTTTTGTCAAAGTTACAAAGATGTCAGTACAGCTGAAAAACAATCAAGATCAAGAAGTTCATGAGGGAGTAGTGCAGTGTTCTTCAAACCTGGTCTTCAGGGCCCCCCTGCCCTGCAAGTCTTAGATGTTTCCTTGCTCCAGCACACCTGATTCAAATTATCAGCTCATCATCAAGCTCTGCTGAAGCCTTATAACTACCTCATTGATTTGAATCAGTTGTATTGGAGCAGGGACACATCTAAAAGATGCACGGCAGGGAGTCCTCAGAAACACAAATAAAAAAACTGATCTAATGTATAATTTTGCTCAAAAATTTAAAAATGCATTATGATCCACTTATCATGCAGTTTTATAATGGCCATCCAAAAAATGTTTGGATAACGGTATTTCTCAATTATGAACAAATTATTACAAATATAAGTAATTAAAACACTCTTGAATTCAAATTCACCCAAACTCCTCCAGTCCTGGGTTTGATTCATGCTCTCCTCCAGTTTCAAATTCTTTGAATCATTGATTCACTTTTGCCTGATCAAGGAGTTGATGTCTCTCAGCTCCTTAACATTAACCCTTTTTTTGCCCCTTCTCATTTTAAATTTCAAGCAGCTCTCTATTGGTTCTCCGAAATTGACCAACTAAGCTTTCTAACCTCTTCACACACCCACAACGTGGAACCAATCACAAACCAGTGCACTCTTTATCTGTCTTCCAGCTGCTAAAGCTTATTTGTGCACCATTTCCTCCCCCAGCGCCGTCAGAACCAAGTGTACACTCATAAACAATATGTGCCAACTCAGATGTGCTCACCTCCTGAGAATATGGGATCTTCCCCATAATTGGGTATATGGGACCAAGTGGAGTCGATGTCAAAATCAGATATTATTCAAGCAATTAAGTTTTAAAATTGTTAATCCTACTCTCATTAAACCGTCATGAGTTGGATATCTAAAGTCTGACAATAACAGAAGCAAAATTGCCATTTTAAAAAATCAAATTTTACTACATTATCTTTGTCTTTGTACAGTAAGCAGTGAAAATCTATATCTATAATGAGATCTGAAAACCTTTTAATGAGAGTTGCCTCTTTGTCAAGTGATGTGGAGTTTTAGGACACTGCGGTGTAAAAAAAAAGCGATAGTATATGTATGAGAATTTACTGAATTCACACACATTTTTTGGTTTTGTAAATTCTCTCTGTCAACAGTGACTCTGATTGCATCAGGCTCCGATATTGTCTGGACAAACATACAGGAGGGCATCAGGTAGCAGGACACTTACCCAAAAGCAAAGACATCTGACTGTTTGGAGAAGGGAAGCTTGTCTTCCTCTGTGTCTGGAGAGAGCTGCTGGATGATTTCTGGGGCCAGGTGACACAGCCAGCCGTTGGGGATCCTCAGTTTGTCTTCTCTCCGGCTGCACAACGAGGAAACATGCAGAGGGATTTGTCAGGGTTTGGTGATTTGCTGTTTCATGCTGCCAAGTTATTAAATATGTAACATGGTTGCATTTTCATCACAGTGCATTGTCTTTGCAGATGGCCAAAATAGGCTTTAAGCTTTGCTGCTGTTTTACTGGCCTATTGCTGTGATTCCCAGTCAATTTTTGACACATTATCTCAGCTTATATTCCATTTCTGCAAGAAGAAAAAAATCCAAATTGTTATTCAATAAAGGCCCACATGGGTTTCCTGGAGACTTGGTGTCATAAGAATGATGCTTTTTATTCAACAAACAACATGCTCATTTGTGAGCTTTACAGGCGTTTGGCATCATATATTCAACCTTTGGAAGAAAAGTAGCCTACTTAAACCTTTACTTCAATACAACATAACATTTCAGACGGATTCAGCTGTGTAATCTGCTAACAACATATGAGAAAAACATCACTGTTCATATAATCTTGCTGCTCCTGCAGAGGAAGGTGTGTTCAGGTGGCTCACTGTGCCGCTCTCACTGGTTGGTCTCCAGAACGCCTTAACCACTTATACTTAACAGTTCCTGAAGGGTTGATGAACGTCTTGCCTCACAAGGTCAAACTCGAGGAGACACAATATGTGATTACTGGTTTGCTCAGCCATGACATGGTATATGACAGAGAATAGACCCTTTTTGTTGGTGGAGAAAGAACCAATTTGTAGCGTTCGGATCGTTACCAGTGATTCACAGTTTTCTTTGTATCACATCGCCGTTTGGACCGTCAGCTTTATCCTACCACTATTGAATTTCTCTGATCATCCATGACCTGGTCACACTGTTTTTTACTTTCTCTTGAACACCTCTCTACAACACTGCTTGTGCTCCTCAGCAGAGAAGTGGGCACTTCCTCTCAACAATGGTCAAGGTGGACTGAGGCCACTTGATTTACACCAATTCAAGGTGAACGATTGCACTCCTGTATGACAGCACAGTTGAATTTTACCGTTTCTGTCTCATTACCTATAAACCATGTAGCTTCCAGAAAATAGGCACCAGACACATAATAACACATAAATAAACAAAATATACTTTCTTTTGTTAAAGTAAAATAGCAGGTTAGTAATTTAGTTACTTCAAACACTACTCTTAGAGACTGCAGGCCACTTTTTTCATGAAAAGTATGCAGTCTTGAATTGTGTATAGTTTTTACTTACTATTAGCTGACTGTTATAAAAATAATAAAATTTCTGACACAATGCTCTCGCTCTTTTCGTGACTATGTAGACAACTAAGTTCCACTTTTCTTCTCCCCTCACCATACGGGTCAGTACTGTTATAATAAAATCAGTTTGTCAGTTTGATTGAACATAATTACCTGCCAGCCTGTAAAACCCCAGATATGGTGAAGAGTCCAAAGTCGGTGATGACCACTTTGCCGTTGTCATAAAACACGTTCTTGGACTTCATGTCTTTGTGTAAGATCCCCTTAGCATGGAGGTAGCCCATCCCCTGAGGGCAGAGAGAGAAAGATGTGAATTTTTCTCCAAAATGATGTGTGCTGCAGAAGTGTTCTGGGAAATCAATGTTGAGTTGTTTTACCTTGACCATCTCTTGTGCGATCTGTCTGGTCTTGTTAACATCCAGAACAACCTTGGCATCCCGCACCACAGAATAAAGTGTCCTTCCTTTACACAAACTGAGAGAGGGGGAAAAAAAAGGCAAGGACGAGATTTCAATTTACTGTGTTGACTAATGTAAGATTCTATTAATTTCAAAGCTTTTGACAAACTCGCTGTGATCGCATTTCTTCCTTATGGGAACAAACAAAAGAAATTCCATTCAACCAAAGTTTGAATATCCACCCACTCACTAATCACACACCATTAACAATCATTTACTGTTGGACTAATCAAAGCTACATTTGCATAATGATTTTAGCATCAAAGTGACCCTGTTTTCCCAGAGTTGCCAAAGTGACGAGTGGGGATGATGATGGGTGGAGCCATGTGAGCGTGACCTATCATCTGTTATGGGGCTGAAAGAAATGCAGAAATGGGCGCCACTCTTCCAATACAGTCAATCAAAATAAAGTACTGTGATGCTACAAGTTGGGTTTGAATGTTGAATGTTGAATGTTGATAGGTGCAGTGAGGTGAAGTTTTTGATTGCTAGTGTTAATGTGTTTTTACAACCCATTTTTGTGTTTATTGTTGGGCACGACCTCTAGTGGCCATAGTGATTATCAGTGCTGCAAAGGAGGAAGTCAGGCAATGTTGTATAAAGAACAACAGTATTTGCATAAAGAGGAGGTTGGGTCAAACATATACAGCACTTTTACCCCGGAGAGTGCTGTTTGTGTCCCAAGTGAAACTAAAAGTTATTCTAACGTCATAACATAGCTAATTTACATCATCTACATAAAGTAACAGATGTTACGCATTTATACGCATGTCTAAATCTAACTATGTATTTTTGTTGTCTAATCTTATCCAAACCCCAAGTGTTAGACAAAGGTCCGGTATGGCTATCACTAGTGTGCTGCAACGATCATGTTGTTTAGGGAAGGATGCTATACTTGGTTTTGGGAGTTGCTGGCGTGCGACCTATTCAGTTGTTTAGGTGTGAAGATGTGTTTGTAACTGGCTGTGTAGGCTAGCTCTTTTTTAATTAGCTAAATCAATTGTGTGAGTGTTTGTTATAGATTTGGTTAACAGTTACGTACTGGTAGATGTAGCTTTGTATTTTGGCACCAATTTGGCACCAATTTGTAGAGAGGGAGATACTGAAGCTGTCAGAAATTACGTCTAGATGAACAATGTTTGATATGAACGTGGGATAACAATGCATGAATGCCACTCAAGATGTCATGACACATTCATTTTTACTGGTGGGAGTCTAGATTGTGGACTGGAACCAGTTTTGCACTTGTCTATTGTACTATTTCGTGGTTCTGATCCATGTTCAGATACGAAACACAACCACTTTTTTATGCAACCAGTCCTGGATTCAGAATACTTTTCAGTGTGAAAATATAGTTGTACCTTGACACAGTATCAAGCCCTCTCTTTCTTTACTTTTCTGGCTTACTTAACGCTTTTAAAATGCTATCGGTTATCGGTTCCTTCACATCACTTCATTTAGCCGGTCATCTCGTAAACAAGACACAGGCTTACCCTGAAGTGAGAGTCTTTGTCAGGGACATAGTGCAGTTTGAGATGTTGTTAAAGGGATACAGTTTCATCATTCTGAACTGAAACGTGGGCCTACTCTGTACCAGGGTGGAGGCGGTGTCATATTTCTGGAGGGGTGCCATCACACTGCCGTATTAATAGACAGCTCTACAACCACCCCCTGCCTCACACCTGAAGCCCTCAACCCCAACTGTGCCACGCAGGTGACCAACAGAGGACCCGAAGCCAACAGTTCATGCATATTCATCTCAATGCTGACCTGACAGCAGCTGCATTTTGAGTAGCTCTCTTCCCTCAGGCTCTTTTCAACATAGAAATGTGGTTTTATTGCTTTTGTATCTCTTCACACCACACCTTAACATAAACATTTCGTCGTATGCCTCAGACAAAACGGGACGTGTGTAAGTGCAGAGCGGCAGCATTTCATACTGATAAAAAGGTAATGAGGAAAGTCACCCATGTGCTTTTGAAAGGAGTAATTAAGCCATTCCCATAGATGAAAAATGACCCTGTGTTCCATACACTCTGTAAAAATTGATCCACAATGGAAGAAAATTACACAAGCAGTATTAATGTTTCCACTAACGCAACATGAAGACCCTCATCCTCAATAAACCACACTTGGGTTCTAATTTACACATTTGTCATGAGCGTGATAAAGATTGCATGTTTTACTTCCCTTAGTTCTTTAAACTGTGTAATTGTAGAATCAGAGCACTCGTGGATAACAAAGCCATCTGATATTTTCTATAATTTTCAGCAATCAGCCATCTCATCTGTCAGCTCCCCTGCACTCACGACAACTTCAGCTGGCATCGGCTGCAATCACGCATCTCAATCCGTCAATTAATCAGTCAATTGTTATGTCAAAGATATTTACCACCACGGTGAATGGAGCAAAATTTATACCCCGAGCTTTGTGTCCTGAAAAGATTTTTTTTTTTTAAATCTATGCTTTCTTCACTTTTCTGTCTAACTTAATAGAGAATAAATGATTTTTTTTTTTTGGCATATAAAATGACAACAGAAAAGACGAAAAACAAAGTAGTAATTTCTTTTAATGAGACACACTTCTTTGTTCACAGCCTGTGTTGACGAGAGTGGCAAATATCTGAACAATTTCCTTTTGAACTGTATTAGCTGTGCTGATTAATTAAACAAGGGAGTATTCCTAGTGATGGTCTTTAACAAGAACACAGCCCTGTCTGTGTTCTTATCAAATAAATAAATAAATAAATAAATAAATAAATACCGCAAAAAATGTGAATGCTAATCTGTTTAAAGTTTTTCAGTAAATGAGAGAATTTATTCATGTTCACTCCAACCGTGTGCTGTAGGCAAGTCGACTGTAGTCAAGACAAATACAGCGGGGGATGTTGGGTGTGGGTGGTTCATCCATTCAACAGAAGCAGCTCGTTTCAATCACAACCTCTGCATGCTTCATTGTCAGCCACTCTAAACTCATTGTCCTGGAGGGGGGTAGATCTGTGGCTGATCTGCAATGTGTCCCTGAGGACGAGGGCAAGGGCAAACAGATACCTAACCACAGAGCGACCACTCACAGTTCAGAGCAGAGCAAACCACAGAATTTCCGAGCTGCTATGTCAAAACATGACCAGCATACCCGTGAAAAAGATTTTTTCATCCCCTTTCAATGTGGAAATGTTGGCTGTGTAGGCCAAAACACTTTGCAGTGTTAGGATGTATCCACACTGATAATCTGTTTGGGGTGTCATTATTCTCCAAATCCACGATTCGATTCGATTTAAACTTTTCTATTTTTGCACCAGTGGCTGTGACATTCAGTGCGTTTACATGACACTCAAGAAGACCGAATTACTGGGTTAGTCCGACTATGATCGGATTTTTAAGATGCATGTATACACCTTAGTCTGACTAAAATCGGACCAGATCGGACTTCTCATAGTCGCATTACTCCTGCATGTATACGTTCTATCGGATTTTGAGTTCTGCGCAGGCGCAATATTTCTTTCCCGGGGCCGTGAGCCGAAAGTAGAAGGACGGCGACGGCGGCGTCTTTCCTCCGAAATATCCGCAAGAAAGAGCGCCATTGTGCATCTAGTTTGTGTAATTATCATGTACACCATATACGAAATGTACAAAGATGTAGCTTTGTCTCGCTCTTTGTACGCCATCTTTCTCAAATGCGGAGGCAGTTTGTTGTTGCTGGTGACGTAATGAGGTCAGCCGGAGTCGGCTCTGTTACTACTAGTTGAAATGTGTACAGCGCCACCTAGCGTACCGGGGTATGACATGCTTCGGCCAATAATCCGATTTTCTCACCAGCATGAATACTCGGACAATTGCAGTTGTCTGATTGAGTAGCATAGTCGAACTATGGCTGTAATCCGACTAAGCTGTGCATGTAAACGTACAGATTGTTTGACTATGACGTCTGGCTTTGTAAAGATCAATAGGTCATTGATTTTATGTCTTGACACCTGTTTTACAAGACAGATTTACAACAACACCTTGAATTCATGCTGCTGCTAAAATTCTTACAAATTAGACCTTTGAATGGTTTTACTCTTCGTTGCCACACAACCCTTGTAGCGTCCAGCTTTCTGTACAACAACACAACCTATGACCTTTGAATCCTTACCTGGTGATGATGGCCAGATGTGGTGGGCTCATGCACGCCCCCATAAACAGCACCACATTCTCATGACGGGTGTTGCGGTACGCCATCACCTCACGCTTGAAGGCCTTGAGCTGGTCCTCATTGTCGCGCTCGATGTCAATCAAGCGGATGGCCACCTCGCCGTGCCAGCGTCCGTGGAAAACCTTACCGAAGCGTCCCTTGCCGATCATCTCGCCAATCTCCAACTGCTCGAATGGTATGTCCCACTCCTGCAGGAAGATGCTGGTCTGGCTGGCCTTGCGTGGGAAGTTACGAGCCGACAGGAGCGACAGGTTCATCTCCTCAAACTCGTCACCGGAGTCCTCGTCGTTGCCCTCCTCGTTCTGTGAAAAGGTACAATTAAAATGTTGTCCGGTGGCTGTTGGCCTGAATTTTCACAGATTTCCAGATTTGGAAGTCTGCAAGCTGATTAAAATGCCCTTATACAACAGATAGAGGTGGTGTGAAAATATTCTGCAAGATGTTAAATGCTTACATTCAGACAAATGCCATTCAGCAGCTGGAAGATTACAATCTGCTAAAACCTCCTCCAAACTAAGTGGGAGTGTCAGAGGTAGGATACATATATGGCTGTTTACTGACAGTTATGTCTTGTGCTGTCACATTTTTGTCCTCGTGATCGTAAATATGCTCTTCGCCACCCCTTCTCTCTCCACTCTTCCTGTCCTGTCTGTCTCCACTATCATGATCAGAGAGGAAATGACAATAAATTGGAACTTTAAAAAAATAGCATCTAATTTCTCTCAAGCTGTGCACCAATAAAACTTTTTACTATTTATGAAAAGAGGAAAACAGCCACAGGGGAAAACTGGCAGACTTAGTCTGATTTGATTTTAAATATAATGTACTGCAGGAGTGAAAGCGACCTATTCAAAGATGCTGTTGGAATATCATTCAAAGCAATCTACATCCAATTTTGTCTCAAAATATATCATCGTTGCAGGGACAGCGATGACGATCAGTGAAGCTGCGTTTCTGTTTCCTTCTCGCTGCTTTCGACACATAACTCACCACGAGGCTCGAGAGCCGAGCCAAATTATGCTAAATGAGAGAACAACGCAAATGACAAATGCGACAAGTGATGGTGACAGCTGCATTTTGTCTTCATTTGGACTGACGAGTAATTTCAGCCCCATATTACTGACAAAAATGTGGAGAAAAACAGCGGGATGAAGGAAAAGCTTAGACTCACGTACACCCAAAAGCATCACAAAGGTCACTGTTGGAAATCAAAAGAAGGACTCACATCTGATGTAGGTTCCACTTCGATCTGAAGTAAAGGGTTGCCTTCATTCCTTAAAGCAAGAAGGGAAAAAAAAGAAATTAATCCAAGAGAAAACCAGGAAAACAAAGCAGGTTTCCATTCATTAATCCAACTGAAGAGCCTGTAATATATTTTTGCTCCACTGATCAGGTTTTTAAATTCTGTTTTCGCTCTTTATTACCCTAATAGAGTGTGACTGATCCGTTTTGGATCTCTAGTGAGATGTTGTCTCAATTGGTGCCCCCAAAAACAATTTATTTAGTACCAGCTATGTAGGCTGTTTAGACCAGTTTTAGTTTCCACTCCCTCTAGAAACAGAGATTGTGAAAGAAAAGTTACTCAAATAACATCTTTTCCAAGCAACTTGAGATCTCAGGACTTATTGAGACTTGGATTACGCTGGATGAGCCATATGGAGCTATTCTTATTGTGTTCTTTTCAAGTTCCCGGCTCCTTCAGTTGTTTAGGAGAAAGCTGTGGACCGCCAGAAACTTTTTGCGGAATATGAAACTTTAACCAACTTTCCATAAGCATGGGGTGAGTTGATAATGACTGATTTTTTCATTTTTGGGTGAGCTGTTCCTTTTATAAAGAGTACAGTCATTGATCCCAACTCACAATTCAAACTGTCCCTTTGAAAAGGTTTTAAATTGAGGCAGAAGAACCCGCGATAAAATATCTTTGTGGGTAAAATAGACCCACAATGCAACTCCAACACCAAATACTGGGTCATTGATTCGGGTGCATATTGCTGCTGAAGGGGCAGCCAGTATACTCTCGAGTCACTAGCAGGTAACAGTTTGTTTCTTTTAACCAAATGATGGTAACCCAAGTGATGTCACTTGAGGCGATATTCTTAAATTTCCCGCAACTTCCTCTTGAGCTACAAAAGATGTTTTCCACATGCACTAGTACAATAGACCTTGCTGTGGAAAATTGGTGGCATCTTGTGTGTATAGTGTATATACAGATTGGTTTACAATGGTGATAGATCTTCGTCTGGAACGCACGCCTGTGTTTGGTCAGGGCTGGCCTACGTGTGGACCTTCATGGTTGCAGGCTGTGGGTTGCTGCTCATTGATAACACCCATGTCTGGTTAAAGAGAACTGAAAAGAACTGAAAACTTGAATTTGCTATCACCGCTGAAACTCAGAGGGACTGGACTCTCTCAACTCTTCCCATCGATTCTATTTCTCTTTTTGTGTACCAGAACACTTTCACACAATGCAATAAAGCTGCATGTATGGATTTTGAAGCAGTCATCAGCAGAGACATTCTGTTGACGCAGAATCCCTTTGTTTTTTTTCTGAGGTCCAATATTGAGGCCACTTCAATGACGATGAGACGAAGCATTTTCAACATGATTAACAAACTGTTATTGAAGTATAATAGTTAAATTTTCCTCCTTGGTTTCTAACAAGGCTATCCTCTAGCTTTTCTTACCAGCTGTGACGTAGTCCATTGCATCATACAGACATGGCCCCTGTGGTCCCATTGCAATAAATCATGTTCATTTTTGTTGCGTACTATTCAGCTCCATCAGTATTTTGTTCTTAAGAATTACTCAGTATCTTCATGTTGATATTTCACTGGAAATAATTACAGCCTAGAGGCTTTTATCAGTCCCTCCAGAAAAACGTGATTATGCGATCGCATAATTCAATGCGTAATCAGGCAAAGTCCGCATATTTATGCGGGGGCTGCATTTTTTCAAATACGCCGCACTTTCGCTGCATAAATTGCAGATTTCCACGCAAAATATGTGGGGCTTGCATTATTTCATAATCCCCGCATTTTCATTGCAAAAAAGTCACATATATCTTAGCAGAAAGTTGAAAAATGTTGCGTTTACTTCACACAAGAGCAGCCATTTATGAAGTGACGTAATTACACAACGTGAACATCGTCGAAAAGCTGCAAACCCTGTGATGAAGCCATGCTGAAGCCTGCAAATCAGTCTCATTTGCCAACAAAAAATCATACTAGTTTCAAAAACCTTACAGTTGTAAGTATATTAGTAGTATGTAAATTTACGTTACAGCAGAGATTGCACTTTGTGCATTGGAAGCACTTATTTTAACAGAAGATGTTTTGTACAGCTACCTCTGTAAAACAGGAAGCACACATTTTATTTTTTTATACTTTATTATATTATCATTATATATTATTTTTTCATATTTACAGAAGTTGTAGCATATTCCTTTTGTAAAGCTACAGAACTTTGCAAGTTTGAGCCATGTGTTTATTAAGGTCTGAAATAAAACAAGCTGAGAACTTAAATATTACCAGCACTTTCCGTGATGTAGTATGCTGCTTATCATAGGAAATAATAAGAAATGACTCTTTACATTAAGTTAGTAGCCTAGTGAGAACAGGGTGCTGGGGGAATCACTTTTTTTTTTCTTTTTCATCAAACCGCAATTTCATCGCATAAAATTGCATAGATATCCCGCATATTCCATCACATTTTTTAAGAAAACGTGCCGCATAATCAAGGATTTTTGCCCGCAACAATCACAAAAAAACTCACGTTTTTCTGGAAGGACGCTTTTATGCTGTTGATCACCTGTATTGGTCCACAGGTGGCAATAGCACATTCACATCTGGACTATATGACACATAAATTAATAAAATGTGAACAGGACTCCTAATTACCGGTGGCATTTTCTCTCTGTATTTTTTCTTTTTTATTACAGGCTCTTTATGAACATTCAAGTGCGTTTGCACCCTGAGCACCCTATTAATTTCTGACCCTGGCATGTACACCGTCACACTGTGGGGGCCAAGGACGCGATACAAATGAACCCACTTCTCCTCTTAAACCCACCCTCCTTGGTTCACATAACTAGCTGTGTAACAGCAGCATGTAACCTCTCACAACCTCTCTGTGGTATATTAACACTGGTTCAGAAAGCAATCCTGGACTCATGGGCAAAGACCACAGGTGAGGCAGTGTATAAAATAATATGTGACTCCTGCGGCGCCAAGGGCTCCTACCAGCGATTCAATCTCTGCTCTAATGAGCGGTACCTGCCGGGTGTTGGGGTCTGAGACAGGCCCTCATTAACCCTGGGATGAGGCCATTAAGGCTAAAAGAAATCTGTCAGCTGCCACTGCAAGAGCATACAAAGATGTGGGAAAGGAGGGACAATAGCAGTAATTAAATCAGAGGAATACAGGTTTCATAACGGCGCTAATGTATTCAGATTTGTCAAAAGGTGGAGAGGGGAGACTGTGAGGGTGAGAGAAAGAGGGTAACTAAAATGGTGAAGCTGCCCTGCTAAATACTGTACATAGTAATGAGTAGAATCTGAGGTGATCATGTCTGTTTTCACCCTTTTCTCAAGAGCTGTGCACATTATCTAATTTCTAACTTTTAAGCCGATGTGCCTGCCTTCATTTAGAATACACTTGGGTGTATTTATCAGCTCCTGAGCAGCAAAGGTAAACAATGTGATGTGTTGATTGACTGATCCAAGTGGGAGAAAGTGTTTCAACCAACCCCCTGAAAAGAGGTTAGCTTGGGAGTGAGCTAGTATAAAGTAAAGCACTTTATGAACCAATCGATTTTTAAAATATTTTTACCAACACCATCATCCGATTTACAGCAACGTTTTCCCCCGATGAAAAACATTTTGTTTTTCTCAACTGTTTTTGGTGTGACTTGCTGCAAGTTAGTCCTACGATTATTTCTCTCAAAGGATAAAGTAAGGTGTTTCTGGGACTTTTTCAGGCTTAGACACCAACGTCTTATACCAAGAATGTAACGAAACCAATCAATCATCGATGAGTCATTTTTACATAATCACATGCCTTATGGATATGTGTATATACTCTATATAAATTAGAGGTGTCAGTTATAGGAGGATAAGCAGTTCGCCTAGTCTGTTTATTCGCTCCACCCTCGCCTACAAGCATGCAAGGTGACTCACACTTGACACCACTGCAGGCCAATCAGGACTGAAACCAATTATTTTTGTGCTACTTTTATATACTTTTGTATTGCTTATTTTCACATTAACATTTGATGTCTATTTTTCTAGATTTTGTAGCATATAGGGGGCAGGAACTGCATTCAGTGTTTGAGGACAATAAAGCTGAACCTTGAACCTCAGGGAGATTTCTCTGCCTGCAGTATACCTGTCAAAAACAATATCAATGTTATCCAGAAAGATTACCAAAAATAAACCTCCTGTGTTGCCTAATTAAGTGTGCAATTCAACACTATTTTCATAGCCCTTCACCTTTTCATCACAATGAAATGAGTCATAGATCAATCTGGATTCAGTTCTGTTGCAATCACCAGATACTCTCTGTATTTGTGAGTGACTTTAAGATGTTTTTGGTCAGAAAGGATTCTCAACTCAATCACATTCCTGCAATATCTGTGTCATATTTATCAAATTTGTATATAATAAACTTATAAAGAAGGCCAGCTCCATCCTGGGATGCCCTCTTGACCCAGTACAGGTGGTGGTAGAGAGCAGGATAATGGACAAGCTGTCATCGCTGCTGGTGAAGGAGTCCCACTCCCTGCAGGCCACTATCTCAGCACTGGGCAGACTAATACACCCCAAGTGTGTGAAGGAGAGGTATCGCAGGTCCTTTCTTCCTGCTGCTGTCCAACTGTACAACCAGCACTGCTCCCAATAGGCCTAACATGTGCACTATGTCATAAAATAACCCATTTCTCAGTTTTTTTGCACTAAGTGGACAATTTTTGATACAATGTATATGAGTCTATTTCTATTTCTTACATTTTTATTGTATTGTTTATTTTTTTACTATTACCATTGTTCATTATAATATCACTGTCCTTTGGCTGCTGTGATGAAGACATTTCCCCGTTTGCAGGACATATAAAGGAATTTCTGATTCTGATTCTGCAAACTACGAACAGATTGAAACTTTACATATCTGTACAGTACAACTTTACCTTTCTTGAGGTTCAATTTTCTATCATATGTTGTGGCAGTGCAGTGCTCATGGTCAGGTTAGGTTTAAGGAGAAAAACTAGTTGGTTGTCGTGTGGAAAATACTTTGCCTTTGCTTATGATATCTGCTTCTGTCTACAAAAACACAGCCGGAGATGTCCAGACCTTCTGTCAAAATACTGTCTCAGAAATTGTCTCAAGGCAATGAAAGATGAATCCACCGCCAACCCCTCCACCTCTTGATAGTCAGCTCATTAACGTTATAATATGAAAAGGAAATGCCAATATCATACAGATGACGCACATGCAGTATGTGAACACTGACAATCAGTGGTACGCAGCAACGCTAACTGCCAATATTTATTCTGGTAACTAGGCTGGGATTTTTTGCCCCTTGAATCAAATTACTTGGGTCTGTTTGCGTCTTTACCGATGCAGCTTTACACAGACGCATTAAATTTTGGCAGTTGATGCCTTTTTGCAAAAGATACTTGATTTAACGTTCACCACAAACCTGAGAACCGGCCCTGCTCCACCAGCCTCTCAGCCGGAAAGTGTCTCATCTTATAAAATGTGTTCTTAAATTAGTGTTTTCTGAGATTAAACCAGCATTTTAATGTTTTCAAATAACAACATTATTCTAAGTAAAGCTACCTAAATTACTCTAATTAAGTCATTTTCAACTCTCTAATTTTACTCCCACTTGATTATGCATTACACCACTCAATCCACATTATTTTGAGAGAAACAGAAACCCCTTTGACTGACAATGCATTAAACATCAGTGTTTAAAAAGTAAACTAATACTCTTAGTAACGTTTGACAAAAATACTTTGCACTTTCTTGAGTATCATTTTAATACCAGTAGTGTTACTTGTGATGCAGTAATATTTCAGTAATGTAACTATACTTGTACTTGAGGACAGCCTTTCAGTGCTCTTTCGATCAGTCATAGCAACATGGGAATTGAATTGAACTGTAGTGAACCCAATGAAATAGAGAAAGCTCCCTTTACAAATTCATATATTCATAACAGCTGTAATAAGCTCTTTTGTATATCCCACTCACAATGGTCATTTTGTCTTCACCGACTCTCCTTTTCCTACAGATTAACTGCCTAGACAGTTGCAACATATTCAAAACAGATGTGATTATGGTGATGAATGGAGCTCTACACCTCTCACAATAACCTTCTATTCAAACACATATGGAACGCATGCCATTACTTGTCGTCCTATATTTTCTTCTGATTCTTATGATTTCCAGACGTCGCTTTTCCATTCGTTATCTCGAAACTGGCAGCTGCTGGAGCATGCTGGCATGAGGACATCAAACACATCTTTTATAAAGCCAATACATCACAAGCATATACTGTCACATGCCCTTTACCTTAATTCAAAAACTCATAACATTCCCCTTCCTCTACCTGGGACCTTTTCAAGACCCGCGTTGATATTTAGAAAATAAAATTAACAGCGGTATTATTTGCTATCGATTGAACCATCACAGTCTATGGGCGCAGTCCATTTTTCATCACAATTGACCATCCACCTATGGAGGTTCTTTTTTCCCAGTTTCTTGTGATAGATTGATATCCTAATCTAATTAACATCTGGGTCGAAAGGCATCTCATCACTCCTCCTCCTCTTCCGGTTGTTTTCCCGTGACCACTGGCTTCTTCAAAGAGCCAGTGGAAATCCTGTTGGCATCCCAAGTGTAGCGTGAACTAAAGGCCATGTTAACATTAGTCTCTGGGTATACGTCATGTCGGCCCTCGCATTGAAATTGTCACCCAAATATCTGTGCTCCAATAAGTTTGACTCGGCCTTTGACCAGCAGCCACAGAGAGAGGGAGAAGGAGACGAGGGAGCATGCAGATAAGACGAGGATAACTCAGAGAGACATGTGCTTGATTAAGATCAGTACATTCTTAATTCATTTAGAGGCAGACATGTGGTTTTATTGAATTTCTACTCACCCCGGTTCAGACAGGACAGGGTGCAGGATGACCTGCGGTGCTCTGCTTGGGGGAACCTCTGGAGCAACATCTGGAAATAGAAAGAGGTAGAAAATGTCAAAGCAACAATAAGAACAAGGTTGCATTCAGTATTAAACCATCTTAATCTGGTTATTATTGCTTTATGTGTTTTAGACAGGAAGTGGAAAGTATCAGCTACAGTACAGGTAGCATAAATGTGACCCCAAAGGTGGATACAGAGATACCACATAGGGACAGGAAAAAAGTAATAGGTCAGCCTTTTCAGTGACATACAGCAAAGCGAATGCAAAGCAGAGCCATCTCCACTGCAAACCCTCTGCTCACAGCTATGAAGACTATCCACTACATCTTGAAAGAAAATAACTTAAATACGGCGATTGCATGGAACGAGACGAGGTAAACCTTCCCACAGTCGCTCAAATCACTTAATTAAAGTAATCACACAGTTAGTGTGGGAAACATAATTAGAGCCTACCCACGTACGATGCAACCATCTAGTGCTGCAGCAGCGCTGTTAATGGATGAAATCTGATGCTCCAGTTAACCCCTTGTATCTAGAATGAACCCAATTTTAGTCAGGGTCAGCAATCTTCTAAGGTACCGTAGGGTATCACACCCCCCTCTGAAACATTGCTTACTGCCATGTGAGGAGCCCGGGGCCAGATGCACAAAGACGTGAAGTTGCGTGTTGGTTTTGTCACATTTATTAAATTGTGTGTGTTCAGTTTTATAAATCTCAGCCATTGTATAACTGGGTGCACGTGGCTCATTTTCTCTCCCGCAGTTATTCATACATGGAAAAAGTGGAAACGCCCATGAACATCTGTTTTCATATTGATACTGTCACCCACTCCACCCCTTATTAGACCTGTCAGTGAAAAAGAGTACAACTGATTGTGTTGAGGGTATTTATATCACCCATACCACTAAATAATCACGTTTGAATAAACTTCAAAGGAACGATTAATGATTAATTCATAGGACTCACGTTGAAACAGACTAACGTGCTCTGAAACCCAGGATCAAATAAAAGACTTAACAGGGAAAAGTGTTATAAAAAAAACAAATAATAAAATTCCTCATTCATAAATCATCACAAATTGACTTTTTAAATGCACATCTGAGTGAAAATCTTTCATGAATATCAGTTCATGTATGGAGAAAATTACATATTTCTTTTTAGTGTTTATGCATCTGGTCCAAGGTGTCTAAAATATAGTCTCCACTAAATCTGGGGAAGTCATCTAGTTAATTCCTATATAGACATTGCGTGGCTGACACCCTGAAAATATTTTTTTTTACTTTCTTCCCACTTTTGGGGTTTGTGTTAGTCACATTGGTACATTTTAACACATGTACTGGTGGTGCGTAATAAAAAAACCCTTCTAATTAACATCGATATCAAATTCCCTCGTTGACAGGTATTGTTATCAATATTCAGTCATTCGCACTGACGTGAGTGAATCAACAGCGGCAAAGTAAAAATGCACTTTATGATGAAAACATTGCATTGATTCTGCTGACAGGGTGCTGGAATTTATCACCATTTTTACATGTATTTATTTCTTCCTCGTTTCCATTAGACAACAGCAAAGAAAATGTCAGCTGTTCAATGTCAAACACGCATATTTTACTCACCAGACTGAATAACTGTGTCCCTTTTTGGACATTATTTTTTATGGAAATACAATCAGCGTAGATTATGCCTACATGGTGTGAAATGTGACACTGGCTCTGTGTTATTCGAGAGAAACAAAGTATATGTGCCTTTATATGCCAACATGATGTGCTGCGCTATGACAGTATGTGTCTTTGCAGCATGTAGAAAAAACATTTAACTTGATCACCGTAAAAGCACAAACTGCATGTCACATTATCAGAGAGAGGGAGAACAGCAGGTTGGATCCTCTTTTTCGATTCTATTCTTGATGAGTAAGGTCAGCTGTTGCGTTGTATCTTCCTTTGAAAGCCGTCAGAGAATTCTCCGTCACACTTGCCGCTTGTGTTGGCACTTCGACAATTTGTGACACAAAATGGGAGCCACACACAAAAAAAAAACATTCCCTTTGTGGCATGGTGCATTAGTAGCTGGCACCGTCGAATCACAGCAAGAAGGACGACCTTTTGTTTTTCAGTGTGGAGCCTGCATGGATGTTCGCATGGATTTACTCCAAAGACCAGTAAGCTGCGAGGACTGGAGGCTCTAAATTGGCCAATGGTGTGAACGTGAGCCAGTCGACGTGTCTGTGATCCCTGTGACAGACTGACAGCTTCTTCCTTTCCTTCTTTCTACCCAAAACTGTAACCTGGGATACGCTCGAGGCAGTTTTGAGACTGAAAACATGCACATGAAGTAAATACATCTTAAATTATACTGTTATTGACCCGTGGAGACTTATGTTAATGCCTTTTGTTTCCTTTTCTAAACAAGAGCCAGAGTTTACGGTTAATTTAATATGATTTGAAGGTGACATTAACTCCATTCACAAAGCAATGGTTTTAGAGTGATTAGACTAACAGCAGGCAGTAGCGTTTGGCCACGTTGTTAAGCAGCCCGCAAAGGTGGGCGAGGACAACAATATGTGCGTCTACAATAAATCAGAACCTGGCTGCCATGCTGCGTGGTGTACATTTATGCATTTCCAAAAACCTTAATTGAGGCTCATTCTTATCCTCACACCACTCCAGGTTGTCTCAGGCTGTAATAACCTGCCAAGCGAGCAAAGACTGTGTGGTACCTGTGTGGGCAAAAGCAAAGAGTCTGGGCATTGACAAATCATTAGGAAGCCCAAATAAGACAAGCAATGAGTGGGTGTAGGGGCCGCGGCTTGAATCAGGCCATGGTAAGCAGATGAATATTACCCTCCAACATCAAAAGAGCCCCCCGCCTCCTTATTTATCCTGGGCTGGTTGCAGTGCATTATGGGTAATGATCAATTATTACTTACCAGGAAAGATGAACTGCTGTTTGAATTTGAAGTAACTGGAGGCTGTGGAAGGAGACAAAAGAAGAGCTGGAGTTTGATCTGAAGGAATGTGGACTTGTGTCAGTATTTATTCTCAAATAAGTGAGAAGCACTTTTGCTTCACAGCAAAGATTTAAAGAACTATTTCTCAAATAACAGCAGGCTTATTTAGCACAGTCACTACTACACTGATTAACCTGGCACGCTGTACAGGTTACAGTACTGTTTTGTTATTTTCAGAATAGATTAGGCTTCTCATAAACACTATTAATTTATGTATAAGTATAAGCAGTTTTATTAAAAATAAAAAATAAAAATCAATTTTTTTGGTCCTGACTGATATATTACATCATTGAATAGGTTGCCATTACATTTTAAGACGGTTTTGGTTCTCAGACAATATATCCTGTAAACCTTGTGTTCCCCTGACTTTGTCAGCTAACACCACCATTAGGTTGACATTTGTGGGGTTTTTTTGTTGACATCATCTTATCATTGTTTGATGGATTGCCAGAAATTTGATACAGAGATTCATGTTCCCTTCCAATAAGTTCAAGGCAGCACTGTCTTGCTTGACTGTATGTCAGCAGCTTTTGCACTACTATTGTTTTTCTTTTATTACTTCCAGTGAACCTCCACGGGACTCCTTTGCAGAAAAAGAGGTGTGAAGGTGCCTATTATTTACCTGCATTACCTAAAATGCATACATAGAAAGACTATGTATGCATGTAAGACACACATCTGCCTTTGAATGCCATTAAATGTTCCGAAACCCATAATCATAACCCAGTTGAGCTGGTCCTGTATAATAGCAGGATCAAAGAACTGACTCTCATTTTGCATATCCGCAGCAGTAAACATTGACCAACTTGTTCTCATTTCTACCTTCTCACCTTTTTTTTTCGTTCTTTCTTTGTTTGTTGCCTATATTTGTGATATGTCATGCCATATAAATTATGAGTGTCCGTTTGCACTGTAACTATGAAATAAGACAAATATGAGTTACTTTACAATGAAGAAATAATCCAAATAATCCAGATTAGGATGCAAAATTCTTTAGTTGCAAGAAGCGTCTTTTTCCTTGATTCCCAACTCATTTTTGGACATCTCTCCCAAAATGAACATTGACTATATTAATATCCTCTAAAAGTCTAAGTCAAGGTTCGGGGTTTATTACTTCGTAACCCTCTCAAATATTAACATTTGAGCATTTTCAGTTCTTTCACATTCTAATACCTGTCAAGTTGAACTGTTTCTGTTGCCGTGCCGACTGTGGGGAGGGATGTAGTGGTGACGGGGGCGTTGCACTGCTGGGCAGGGGAGGAGCCGGGGAGGACGGGGTGGAGGAGGTGGTGGATGAGGGATTACTGCTGGAGTCTGGTTGGTACGGGACTGGGATGTGATCCTGAGAAGAGACAGAATAGAGAGCGGTCAACAGAAGCTTCACTTGAACCTCAGTCCTGGAGATTTTGCAAGTTTTAGTCAGCTTGCACTACTTATTGTTGGCCTCTTTATGAATCATACCACGAGTTTCTAGATTGATTTTCTACCTTCCAGGCAGCACTTGGTTTTCATTAATTTCAGTACAATATAAAAATCAACTTGCAGAGACTTGAAAATTGCCTGACAGAGGTAATCCATCACACTGAGCAATATGCTGGCTTCACTTTTTTGACAAAGTTATGTTATCGTTATCGTGTGGGGCTGCAATTGCCAACAGCAAGCATTTTAAAATCTCCCGTCAGGGGTGCATTAAAGGATGCTCCAACATCCCCAAAATATAAAGTTTGCTAAAACTGACTCAGAAATACTCTCATCACATTTGACCATAAATTAATCATCTTTTTGCTGTGACAATTTCCACCTCCTCCTGGGTTAATCACAGCTGCTCCAGACTGAACTCCAGGTCTATTCCAATGAGCTCCTCACTTATCTGTCACATCAGTTCTGAAAACTGAACTTCTGTAACAGGTCTCTTTGTTAAAAAAAACGCATCCTTTCTACATCCCCGACCACTGTCTAGACTCCAATCCTATTTCAGTTCAAATATTGGCTTAATGCAGTGATTTCATAATGGAGCCTAATCACCCACAAATAATCACCACTTATCAGAATCTGAGGAAAAAGCACTTAATTCATTAAATCGTCTGAAAATGTAATCCAAAAGACGGAAGCAGACATTACAGTAGTGTTGTGGAAGAAATGATAGAGTTTCTCCTGCTAATCTAAGAGCATCAATTGAATGATGAGAATAATATAACAAAAATAATCAGGACAGCACACTTTCAATCTAATGGATTATCTTCCTGAAGTAAGTCTCAGCAAGCCGATTTTCACAGCCCACTGAAATAAAGCCAAATCAATGGGTGCCATGAGGGTGGGCTATCAATCGTAGGATTTAGGTTTTGTTTTGAGGAATGATCTGGACTGATGAAAAGTGTATGCAATTTGGAATTTTGTCTTATCTGCCCAAATAAAATGGAAATTATCATCAGCTGCAGGAAGCGATCAAACATTTGACAAATTAAAGCAGAAAGTAAGAGAAGTAACTTTTATCTTCTTGGTATCTTAATCTAAACAATCATATATTCACCCAGCTGGGTCACATGAGAGATTGTGAAAGGTTTAAAAAATGTCTTGTCTTGACATATTTGACGTTGTAAAACAAAACGTGTAAATCTCCTAATTCTGTTGAATTTTGATGATTTCCACATATAACAAAACACTTTACTATGATGTCGTCATGTTAACATATATGATGTTGAAGTCTATCTCATCTCCACAGTTACAACTATGGCAGTTTGATATTGCAGAGAACAGCAAGACTCAAATGTAAAAAAAAAATCTTTAAAAATAGATTTCCACATGATCTGGTAATCCTTTAGCATCAGTCGTGTATTTGTAAAGGTGTTATTTGTCTTTTCTGTTATATTTAAACACATTTTCTTTCTGAGCATTCACATTTTGGTTCACAAGATTCCCCATCGCTGTGTTACCGCCACAGGAATCCTGTGATAAACTTTTTTTCGTCCCTGGAACTGAGAAATTTTTAGATGTGCTGCAAAATATCCGATGTATGACAACAAATCCATCTGTGCAAACATCAATACTGCCGAAGATATTTTCGTACGGTTCCATGATCCCCTGGGACAGACAAGGATGACTCATAACCATTTTCCTGCCCCCCAAAAATGGAGGAGATGTAATATGTAGGACAGGTTACACACAGATTGTAATACACGGCTTATTTTTATTACTCACCTTGTTGATTTTGTTGGTTTTGGGGAGCGTCTGACTGATGTGCAGGTCTGTGTACCTGAGCGGGTTGTTGATGTCACATGGCACTGATTCGGTCCGTACCAGACGAGCTACTATAGAAAAAAAAAACCACAGGGGAACAATGAAGCACTGCGGGAGACTGAAATTAAAACAACACTCGCCTAATAGCTTAAAGAAAATTAGAGGGAAATTCTTTATCACGGCCTGCTTCTCATGTGAAAATGAACAAACTGCCCTTTCTTGAACACCATCCATTTGTTATCGCATACAGAACCTTCATTTAAAAAAACGTTCCTTAAGCAATGTCATTAACAAAACTGTCACTTTCTCTGACTAAAGCAGGGTAGAAGAAGTCTAATTAGTGTGCTTTACCTTGAGTTGTTCCTTGGTGGTCTTATTTGGAGGAGAAATAGAGGGAGGGCGAGAAGAAGAGAAAGGACAGCAGAATCTCAATTCCGATAGCAGATAATGGGAATTTTTGTCAGTGCAGTCCGTGTCAGTACAAAAAGCGCATGACGCAATCACTTCTGTCAAACCTAAGTGGCTTAATTAATCAGCAGGTAACTCTCTATCTGTCACAGGCTCTCTCACTTTTTTTAAACGGGGCCTTGACTGAAAACTGAGTTCAGTTTGGGATAGTTTTACAAATCCTGACAATATACTACTCTTACACAAAGGGATATAAAAGTAATATATATGAATATGCATCATAAAGTCACTCGGGTCACTTCATTTGTAATACATTTAATATAACATCTTGCTCATAAAACTGAAAAAAAAACTACCTTTGAGGGATTCTCGTCCGCCTCGCTGTATGATCAGTAAATGGCAAGGTGGGGCTTCTTTGGTGCATTTGTTGTGGCACTTCAGCCTGAGTGCACAGAAAAAAAAGGACAGGAACTTTCACAGAGTGTTCACTTGTCGTTGCCAGAATATTTACACAAGGATGAAACCGTTCCAAAGTGGGAGCATTAACATGTAGAAAAAAACAGACAAGAGATGCTAATTGCTAATTTATTCAAGTGACATGAAAACAAAAGGGTTCATGTCACCTCGAAAAACAATCAAATGGGAAAAAAACAAACAAAAAACAGGCAAGAGGACACACTGACTTAATGGGAGATATCTGTGATCGGACACAAATCACTCCAATGCAATCCATCTGGTACTTAGGGCAAAAACCAATGTCGGTACTTACTTGCAGTTTTTACATTTCAGTCCAAACAACATTCCCTTTCCACATACTATGCATGTCTGGGACATCCAGTACTTTGTGGAAAACCTGCAGGCAAGAGAAGAGAGAGGGAGATAAGGTTGTTAAGCCAGGACACCACTTTCGGCTTGCACATCTACTATATATGACATTTTAAAGCTGGTGTTTACCGTGATAATATTGCTTCTGACTTTTTTACCTTTACCTAACAGTCTCATTCTGACACACAACTTTCGCCAACCAGGGCCTCACATTCCCTACATAACCTTTTGCGAGGATAATAGATGCCTGGAGGAGCGGCTTCTGTGAAAGTATTTGCTTTCCTAATCTCCCTCACCTGCTGATTTAATCATGGCCCATTTCATTTTCATCTTTCAGTGACCCTATGCGAATGAACATCTTAACGCAGACGCTCGGCAGCGCAGGACAGAGGCCACGGGGCTTACATCAATACAGCGATCAGCCCGAGTGATGGGAGCTCGGAGGCCTGTGCCACTCCTAAAGGGTCCGACACGGTCTCTTCTCAAACAAACAAATCCACATTGCGCTCCGTGGTAGCAGCCAATTCCCTGCGTAGATTGACTGAGAGGTTCAGGCACGTATGCGACCACTGGCAGTATTTACGGATGCGACGCCTGGGTGCCAGCCGAGCCACTCGCTGGCTAATGGCAGGTGACTAATGTATTTCGACAGAGTCCAAATCTCTTTATTAAGGCCCCTCCTTCACTTCAATTGAGAGGCACGACTCAATCCAACACCTGACACATATTTTTAGTGGACTCTTCTGTCAGATATGAACAGCAATCTGACATTAAGGGCATACTCTGCATAAAGAAATGTTCTGTCTGCACGGCAGAGGCTCTAAAGCCAGAGCGGCGCATTGTGTGCCAGCGACACAAATGCACTTAGCTTAACAGGCCAACAGTGCGATCAGGGGCACACGTTTGAAATATGCAAAATTGGCACGTCGAGGAGCTCGTTGGATGGAATAATTTCTTTTTCTTTTAAAACCTGCCTTAATCTTCAAACAACTGCTCTATAAATTACACTCGCACTCGGTTCGGCTGCGTATGACGAGGATCCGAGCCCCTCTCTCTCTCCGCCTCGCTGACTTTCAGCAGGCGAAAACACCCACGTTCTGGAGGTTGCCGAGATCCCACAACTAATACAGTATTGTTTTACTTTTCAGATCACTCGCGTTCAGAGTCAAGCAGGTTGAGAGAGACGGAGGAAGGCAGACAACAAGAGGAAGAGAATTGAGATGAGTTATGCAAGAGGCCCTTTTTTTAATTGGACTGGCATTCTATGAAGAATGAGTTATGCATACAGGCAAACGCTCTCTCTCTCTCTCTCTCTTTCTCACACACACACACTCAGTCACCCACGTAATGTCCTTCAGGCCTACCTGTGTTTTATTGAGTTTCCCAGATCTCTTCGGGGAATCTGCGGGGACCAGCGAGGCACTGAGAGAGTGTCTGAAGAGCAAGAGACAGGAGGCAGTAACATTTAGTTAAATAGCAAAAGTGAGGGAATGTCTGTTAGAACCGACCACACGTCTTGCATTAAACACTCGATTTAGCACATATGGGCAATGGACTGACATTTTGTCGTTGGATTTAATCAGCTGTTTGTATATCATGCATATAGTCATGAGTCACTGTCAAGTCATCATTGTGAATGAGATGTCATAGATAGATAGATAGACAGATAGATAGATAGATAGATAGATAGATAGATAGATCTAGTATGCTCTCTCAAGCCTTAGGGCTGACAACATGTGACAATCAAAAATGTCAAGGTCCTATCTGAATTGTTTGCATGTCTAGATGCAGATATTTCGGCATAATGAGGCTACTTTGGTGCTACCTGTATTCCATTGCGAGGCACTCTCACTTCAAAAAGGTTTACACAAACAAAAGAAACACACGCTTGGTCCATTAGTGCTCGCAATGACTGAGCGGCCCAATACATTTGCACGCTACCTTACAATACGTGGTGAGAATGGAGGCACACACAGAGTCACCTGTGTGAAGGCGGCTCCATGCGTGGGGATACGGATTGAGATGATGATGGGCTCGCTGCTGATAATCCAATAATGAAAATATTCATGAGAAAAACGCTGACAGAGTCATAGGTCATTATGCAAGACCGTTTTTGTTTTCAGTGTTTTGTTTCAAATTCTGCAGAAAAACCCCACATTACAGGCCTGTTAAGGCTTCTGCTTTGATATACTCTTGACCATTTAGGAATTAATTAACACAGTCAAGCAAAACATGACACTGAAAGACGTATCAATACAATCTTTCCCCCGTGTACTTACTACACCAACAGACACCCTTTGTAATGTAGCATTGCAGTACCAAAACATTGACGTGCTAACGATGGACATCAAAAAAACCAGGATCAAATCCGACACAGCAGCAGAAAAACAAATTCTTTTTTGTATTCAGCAATGGGGTTGTCGCAGATCAACCAATCAATAACCATTTCTTGAGCCACAAAACGCTTCTTTTAAATATACGGTGGAACTCCCCAACATCTGTAAACAGACTTTGAAAATCAGCACACTATCCCTTTAAAGTTGTGCGTGTACATGTCACACTTGAAGTGAAACAGGCTTATACTCTGTTTGTAAGCAAACACACACTCTCTCATCTCTCATCGTCTCTGCATCTTTTTGGCTGACGGTTCCAATTTTCAGTTGGAATGTGTGTCTTAAAAAAACAGCACAGTCAATGAATGTGCAGCTTGGAATTGACAAAATAAAACTGAAGAGACAAGGAAATGATGGAGTCAAATATGCAATAAGGGAGATGTTTTCTGGAGACCTTTGTGCAGATTTATTCACGAATACTATGAATGCCAGGAAGAGGGGAGTAGAGGGGACTTGAGATCTTTGTGTGTAGGTGGGCGGAGAAATTGTGAGAATGAAGAGAGAAACACAAGCAGAAAAACGATACCTCAAAGTTCTTTCTTCATCACTGAACTAAGACCTGAAAACGGAACCGCAGTCCGAGCCGTGCAATGTTTAGGAGGACAGAAGAGGTTCACTGCAACTATGCAGAGAAGAGAAAGAGTTGGTTTTGTTGGGGCTGGTTTTGTCAATTTGCATATTCACTTCATGATGTGTTTTTACATGCCAGAGAAACCATTAAGGTTGAGCGTGAAGCTGGTAATGTTCCTCCTGGAACCCTAACATGAGGAATGGAGCTCTTCAAGTTTCAAAACTTGCAAATCATAAATCAAAAGTTTGTGATCGTCACATTCACGATCCTGGAAGCTGTAGACACAGAACAACGGTCGGAAAACAAAATATATATTTTTTAAAAAACATCACTTAATAAAACTCACTTAAGAACAACACCACCACCCAACAAAACAAACATTAAGTAGAATTTTCACCAACAGCACTAACGACGGCACTTCCAGCAAAAAAGAGGGAGAGGAAATCTTCGCGTGACTCAGAATTTTCATCCTGTGAGGGGCTCAATCAGTCCTATTAATTGATTACGGGGCAGAGTCGTTGACTGTGCTAATCTCATGGCCCTGGTGCCATACAGCATTTCCTGGTTCCTGAAACACCCTTCCTCCTCCTCCAGTCCCTCCAGAGGCTTGATGTCTTCTCCCTGCACTCCGATGCATCGCTCAATTACACTCAATCAACCTGATAACTCAATACGGAGGGGGAAACTGACATCATCTGCTTCTTGTCGGCCTTGTTGGCGACTGGCAGATGATTGGACCTGTCAGTGGCGCGGACAGGGCTATCTATCATCGTGTGGGCCTGCTGTTGATGTTGCTGTCTGTCTTCTTCTGTCTGTCAATCTTTGATGATCCAACCATCCCTCAGGCAAGGGGCGTGTCGATTTATGGCAGTAAATACTCATGAGAACAAAGACGCTGACACACATGCCTGTCATGTAGAGCCTCAGCTTGAGTGATACCAGACACCTTGAATTTTTGGCATTCCCTGTAAAGACAAGCCTTCAGAGGTCCGAGCTTATTCACAAGTAGTATGATGAATAATGCTATTTGAGCTTTTGATCTTTTTTTTTTGTATTTCGTGCATCGATGTGGAAACATATATTTTGGTTCGACTTGCACTGATTTAGTTTTAGTTTGAAGATTCTTTCTCTCAATTTAATGTTATACGTTTAATGTCTGTCCTTTAAATATGCAATAAGTGATTCATCTCATTCCTCGTTCATCAAATACAGACACTTTTGCTTGGGCAAGCCACCAATATCTGAGATATTGTACCTATATGGTTATCTCCCCAGTCGTTTTTAATGGCAGAGGTGGACTGAAACAGTGCAAGCACTTAATCCAGATAAGAGCAATTTCTTTTATCTCATTGATACCAGCCTCATTATTAAATGTTCACACTCTTTGTACCATGTCAGAGCTGTATTAACTTACTGCTAATGCAAAACGCACCAGCCTACTGTCTCTGCTTCGTACTAGAAGACAAAACACTGGGTGGATTTTACTGTTAAGCAGTCACGGGGAGGGCGTTTGTCATCGTGGTTAACGATCAGTTGTCAAAAATGCATCTACAAAACAAGAAAACTCACTTCACATTCACTTCTGCATTTTTCCTCCTCAGTAGGTTGTTACATTAAGAGCTGAAACCTCAAATATGTAATTTTACTGCTTTATACTCTTCAAATCAAATCAAATAATTTTTATGTATATAACCCCAAATCACAATCACACTGCCTCAGTGGGCTTTAAAAAACAGTACAATGAAGCAACATCCTCTGTCCTTAGACCCTCGATTCGAGTGAGGAAAACTTGCCATTTTGAGAAATAAAAAACAACCTTTTAACAGGGGGAGAAAAAGATGGAAGAAACCTCAGGAAGAGCCACAGAGGAGGGATCCCTCTACTGAAGTGGTGCTATAGTGTAAAAACACTACTCCCAGCATGTGCAGCATGTTATCAGCTCCTGGTTCCAAGTCCTATAGATTTCATTTTGTATGCAACATTAGATTAGTGGGTCGCACTGCCAACAGATGCACGATCTTCTTCTTCCTCCCCACTCTGCAGCTACAAACCAATCAGTATGATGCAATCCAAAAGGGAGCATGTCTCCACTCTTTTGGAAGGACAGGCTCAACACCTCAAGTTAAATCATAATACAGGCCTGGTGAGAGTATCTGGGGCCGAAAGGAAAACTGACACCCACAGGATGGAGATGAAGTCTGTTTTACTGATGGGAAAAATCAGACCTAATCTTTAAATTGATATTGACTGTTTGGTTAATGGTTGTAAACACATCAAACGGACTGTAAGCAACACCCAGTGTGAATTTCTATCTGCAACCGCCCTGACACCAGCAAACGGGACTTTGAAGATTCCACCGTTTTTCTTTCTATGGGAGCCTGACAGATAAGACCAGGGGCTGAAAATCTGCCTGCATACCAAACAGAAACACCTCTACCTTTGCAGCAACCTTTAAAATCAATATGAAGTGATTGTTTTATTCATTTGACATTATGCTTTCAACATAGTTAAACATAGTTAGACAACATTCAGTTAAAATTCTTGCTCATGGTAAATAAAATCCCATTGTTCTAACACTTTCCAAGTCAGAGTTATTCATTTAAGGTTTATAGCATGTGACGAATACTACAATCTACTCACCATGTATAGATAACTGTTTTTGCAGTTATACATATGTAGACTGAGGAAACAGGACATGTCTTATTACAGTTAGTGAAGGAAATGTTGTAGTCACATAGTCAGGAACTATTTACTTGTTGTTCAAGCAGTTTTTTGCATGAAGTTAACATTCTTTATGATAATTTACCTAAAAGAAGAATTCACTCATATAGATGTTTTGGTTCCTTGTTTCTTTCTATTTTTGTTTATATAGTCTTAGTTCCTTAGTCTCTTATTTTTCTTATCCTTTTGTCCTTTTTTATTTCTCTATCTAAAAGTAGGTTAAACCATCCTTTCAAGCTGCTCATGACTGGGTTTATGGCAAAATAATAATAATAATAATAATAATAATAGTCTTATTGACAGTAATGATTACTGATTAGAATCCATATTGAACTGATTATTTCCTCCACCATTCTCCATTTCCTCATTCAAATCACTATCATCATTTACATCGCCTGTATACGGTAACCGTTCATGTCTGACAATCATTTCACATAAATTATTTGTATTAATATTTACCCAGTTAATAAACATTTTCATTTAGACCCAGTCATGGTTCTGTGTATCCATTTGAAATGGAGAATGGAGATCAATCGATCGAGAAGTCACAGATATGAGATATTTGGTTGATAACTTAAGACATTGTTGATTTTTATTTAAATGTTCCTCTTCAGAGGTGGTGCCGAGTGTAAAAGCATTGCGACTACACTCAATGTAGTATTTGCTGTATTATCAAACCACTTTTGATTACCATGGTAACCACAGGTGTTGCCTACACAACAAGGGCTGGAATCTAAAAAAGCGTTAACACCTCAGGATCACGTGGCACTGGCAGATTTTATAACCATCTGAAAAGCAATACCAAAAAAAAAAAATTCATAAGCAAGGGTGTGTATTTCATGTTCATAGTATGTGTGTGTGTGTGTGTGTGTGTGTGTGTGTGTTTGTGTGTGTGAGACAGATGAGCCTGCAGGAGCCGAGAAACAGTAAGGCGCCAGACAACAATGTCCTCCTCCATCTTGTCTGATTGGTCTCAGTCTAATTAAGCTGAGGCCTTCCTTCCCCCCCCCCCCGCCCCACCACTGACTGGTCATGTGACACGTAGCAGGCCATGGGGTTGAGCTGTGTGTGTGTGTGTGTGTGTGTGTGGTTTAGAGGAGCTGTATGTATCCAGAACATTTACCAACCAGGTCATGGTAATGCTAAGTGCTGTATCGTAGGCAGCTGGACTTTTTTTGTCTTGAAGACATTTCCCCTCTCATCCAAGATGCTTCTTCAGCTAAAACCAACTGCAGGGGAATAGCAGGCTTTTAAACCCTGTGTGGGAGTGTCCTTACAGAATCTTTAAGGTCATGTGTGAATTCTGAGTTTCAGAGTTGTCCCTCAACTATCGGGCTGAGACCATGCCCACTACGACAGAGGGGAAGGAGAAAGATGTAAAAAGGAACTTAGGGCAGGATTTGTGAAAAAATAAACATTCATTATAAGTATTTTAATGCTAATGGGTGATGAAGCGTTCAAAACCAAAAAGAATGAGCCCACACACATATCTCCCCATTGCCTTGAACAGGCTGTGTGCTGCATGATGTACTGCTATTCGGGGTCCGAATTTCCCGCGCAGCCCTGCGGACGTGACGTTATTTGACGCTGAATGCGCGTCCTCGACGGCTTTGAGACCGGAAGAAGACAAGCGCGGTGGACCGGAAATACTGTTTGTGTTGTTATGGACTCTGCTACGGCCGGAAAACGACCCACCACCACACAAAGTCCACTAAAAAGTAATACGAAGAAGAAAACGAAGGTTTTTATCAGTAGCAAGTCGTGAGTCTAAAAGAAGTTATGACTAAAGCCGGGCTGGCACGCGAATATACATTGGATATGCCTTCGACTCATGAAGGCAGCTTCAGCTTGAACTGGGACTGAAAACGGATGCTGACATGGCTAATTTCCTCGTAACCAGAAAAGAATACATTACAGGTCATTTTTAGAGCTTGATTTGAAAATCTTATGAGATCACCGAGGACTCGGAGTGAGCTAAAGTGCAAAGTAGCGTCAGCTTCTAACGTAGCGTTAACATGTAACTTAGTCCACTGCTTGTAACACTGAGAAGTTACAGACTGCGCAGTCTGAAACCGAATAGTTAGAAATATGCCCTTTTAGATATGGGACCGAAAGCCCAACTTGTATCTGGGAGCTGACGTTAGCAGCTGGCTGTAGCAACAGGCTAACGGTTTGTTTGGGTCTATGTAGTCATATTAGCCGCTAGCTACACACAGCGAGCCGGCTTCCCGGCTGCTTCGTGAGTGTAGGGGATACGGCTATCAAATCAATTTTATTTATATAGCCCAAAATCACAATCACATTGCCTCAGTGGGCTTTACAATCTGTACAGTGAAATATATCATACACACAGCACCGGTTCCCGTCTCGTTCCTGTCCCTGGTAAATACAGTATTTGGGGTGTACAGTAACGGTATTTAAAGGCTATGGCTTGGGGGCTATTGTGTTGACGAGTTGATGATACTGTTGTGATGTAGCTGAATAAAAGGCAGTTTAGAGCTAACCGTGAAGTGCACAATGTAAACGAGCTCAGGTGGTGCTATATAATAATTGATATTGTGCGTGTCTACAGGTCTGATAAAGTTGTTATTATTATTGTTATTATTATTACGACCTTGCTTGTGAAGCACGTCTGTGTGGTTGAGTCCTTTGGGGTGGGTGGGCTAAAAGAGTGGTCTCAACTCATCAATAGAGCTTTTAGCCTTTATTTTTCTCGTGTTGTACCTTACACACAAGATTGCTCCAGACATTATACATTACGTTGTAAGTAAAGCAGGAGAAATTGTTTGTAAAAGTGAAACACACAAAAGTACTGACTGAGGCAAGTATTTTTATATTATTATTGTTACAGGCAAACATTGCATGGCCATAGTTGTTCTGACCAAAGAGAAAAGACACCAAGGTAGCAAGTCCCAGCCAGCTTGCTGACTGAGACTCTAACTTTTTAAAATATTGCTGTTTTCCAGCTATCAGAAGAAGCAGACTCCTGAAGCTGCTACTCGGGGAAGTAAGGAGATGAGAGCATCAACACCTAGCAAGCGAATAGCTGCTAAACTCTCTCATCGATTATCACCAATTGAACCAGTGTCTGAGGGGTTAGTATGTTTTCACTTTCTAAGTTTTGGTCATTAGGAATTTCAATCTTTTCAGAATATAGACAAAACATTGTAAAATGTTATAATATAACATAATAATTACCAGATTTGATTATGGAGCATTGGTATGTGTTCTAACGCTACTGTTCTCTTCTCTCCATAAAGGCCTCAGCTACATGATCCAGACGTGAGCAAGAAAAGAGAGAAGACAAGACCGTCTTGTTTACCACACATTTATTTTATTATAAACATGTAAAAAAAATACAAAATAAAACTTTGTACATACTGCAAATTTGAAAAATACTGTAAACTTTGAAAATAAATATAAAAATATATAATGTACATAAATAGTTTTTATTTTTGGATGAAAGTGGAATCTTTGGCTAAGAAATGTTTTTTTTTTTTTTTAGGTATTGTGGTCACAGGGACACAAAACAGGAGAAAATATCAGTCAGGCACCCTAAATGGAGCTTCTTTGTAACCTGTGTAGTTTGCAAAGGGGTCAGGGAAGTTTAACCAGATAAGAAGAACACAGCAGCTCGGTATCGGCCTTCAGTTCCCTCTTCTCTGATGCCCATCCTGCCAGATCGTAAATCGGCGGTAGGAAGCAAACCGAAACTCTCGGTTATCGCTGCCCACATCTTGGCTGTCCTCCAGAGCAAAGGTGTTGTTCCACGTCATCCTAACCAGACGCAGTGTACCCTCATCCAGGCAGCACATCTCCATGTGTGCCACTCCTTCCAGAGTCAATTCCAAATCCTGAAACAAAAAACATTGAGAACAATACTAATAAGAATAACTTTAGTAATCCTCAAAGTGATGTTTTGATTTTATTTGATGTCATTTTTATTCTGATTCAACTTAGTATAATACCAGTTATGACATAATGACATTTGTGTTTTCCTTGTATTTACTTTGTTATGGCGCAGTGCTATTCATACCATTTATATTGTCTTATAATGGAAATGATTTCACAAATGATCTCACTGGCACATAACACGTGGCTTGAGATATTGAATCATACTATTGCTGTTACATGATAATGACTGCACACTAATGTCAGCTTGTTAGCAAGCTTTATCCAATGTTATAAATATTAGCTATGTTGGTAATTACCACAGTCAGAAATTAGCTGCAGCCACAAGCCAAATGCTCGTCAAACACCATAACATTGTTAGCAGTCACATTAGCTTCAATCACAAAGCAATGGTTATCGCTAGCTTGTTATTCACCATGGCTGGTGAAATTTGAACTTTAGTAACCATTTGGCCAGTGTAAGGTAAGCGTACTTTACATTACAACTGTCGTTTTGCTGAATTGATGCGCTAATGTTGTCAAAGAAACATACTAAAGCTGCACTAAGATAAACACTTAGTTTACTTACTTCGTCTCTTGACATCATGCTGTTCGCTGATGTAGGCTACCAAGGTAGTTCCGCGGAGGTATGCGAGGAAGTCTTGCAGTAAACGGTCGCGTGAGCAGTGAGCAAACAAATAACCGTGTCACAGCATCAGCTGCACTGCTGTGAAGAGTTCATGCGCGCTCCCGCGCCGGCTTGGCTGATGGCTGCAGTTACCCAAACGGCCGTCGTGTCGCTATTGAGTCTTATTTCGTGATCCTGCCCTAAGTTCCTTTAAAGGAGTCATCACCTTTTTTTTTACGTATCCAGTCCCCCTTAGATCGCTTTGGATCAATTCTTAAAACTTATTAGAAAGAAAAAAAAATCAAAAATCAAACATAGAGCTTGTTCTGACACTTTTTCATACCGCGACTTTCTCATACGAGATTACGCACGAGGTTTTGACTGGTCCGGATGTGCATTGTATTAATATGTAATGAGGTGCGCGTTGATTGGCCGCAGGAAGGACAGAGCCGGAATGGGGGGCTAGCCTGCATGCACACAGACTCTAAAACATAAACAGCCCCCTGTCATGGCGCACACACTAAATGACGAACCTTACGGAATTCAGGCATTTATGTACGAGCCTTGTGCGCTATTCCTGTTCGGAAAAAGAGCAAAAGCGAAAAAACTGAGCCACTTTCAAACTCCAGCTTTTCAGGCAAGTTTCAACTGAGGTCCAACACCAATATGCATGTTTTAACAAGAGAAATTGCGATTTCCGGGTGATGACTCCTTTAACAACTGATAACTGAGAAACTCAGGATCTTCAGTAAACATCAAATCAAATCAAAAAAGACCCTGCGATCCACTTAAAAAATCAGAAAAGAGAAAAATCATTCCTTTGAGGACAACAATGTAAACATATTGGCCAGAGATGACAGACAGTTTGAAAGAGGAGTAAAAGAATGACCGTCTTTAAACAGAGGAGGTGGCCTAAGACATTACACATCACCCACCTACAATGCTGTACTGAGCTCTCTCAACCATTCACACTTGGGCTCATCTAGCCCTAGCAACCCACATGAAGGCTGGTTGGGTCAATGACTTTGAAACTCATGCCAACTCCAGTTAGTCAGTACTGACGAAGCCTTCTGGATGAGAGGTGAACGTCTTCAGGAAACTGAAAACTTTTGGACTTTTGCAGCGACACTTTGCTTTGTACTGCTGGAAACAGCTCTTTTGGCCACTGACAGGAAGAAGTTTGATGCTGAACTGCTAAGTAAACAGCTGTTAATGCTAACATTGGCTAGGGACTGTGCATTTCCCAGTTTCTTAAGATAGTGGTGGACGCCCCAACTTTCTGGTGCTATGCTGCCCCCAATTGATTTGGAGTATAAACTCGACAGGTGGCCAATTCTTACAAAAAGCACCTTTTAGAGAGAGAAATGTAACTACACTGAGAGATGAAGGGGTATGTTTCTGTCTTTGTGTGGGTTAAACAGAGGGGTGTGTGTGTGTGTGTGTGTGTGTGTGTGTGTGTGTGTGTGTGTGCAGAGAAAAAGAGACTGCTTGAGTCTAGGAGCCAATCTGGAGCCAAATATAGTTTATTTGACGCTAGACTGAGGTGCTTCTCCAAGTGATTGACTGCTATTCCCTATGGAGAGAATTTTTTAAAGCAGGTAAAACAGAAGTGGAGCGAGTGACGATTAAAACAACAAAACACAAACAATGACAGAAAAAAAACAAAAAAAAACACATCAACCGTAATTATTCTCATTATATACCTACTATTGTTATGTAAGAATCATCAAGGTCCTCCGGCTTAGGGCAGAGTGTAGCACCTCTGCAGTTTAGATAAAAGCTTCAGTCAAATGTGTGAATGCAATCAATGGCGTAATTGGCACTACATCAGATAGGGATAATCAATAGCTTAAGGTGGAAACGCTAAACAAATTCAACACAAGAAGGCAGCATGTCGATGTGATAAGAGTCTGACATGACTGTATATATGGTGGACTGTGCAGAGCAGCAGCAGAAGTAAGCAGGACTGTAAAAAATGCGTGGGTGTTTGCTGCACAATGTTCTGCATTATAGCACATGAGTGTTATATGAGCGATACATTACAGGCTGTTGCTCACCCGTATCTTCATTGTTTCTCATCCGGGGGTTTTAATGAGACTTTCCAGGAGGTGAAAGTGCAAAGCTGAACAAGTATGCATTTGGAGTGGCAGCAAGAAGCAAACTAAGGGAAAGGGTGGAAATAGATCAGATGGGGTTTTATTTTTTCTTCTATCCGAGTTTAAGGAAGAGAAAAAAATCCTCCGATGAGCAAGAGACAAAGCCAGGTTGCTCAGTTGCTATGGCAACAGCTACACGCCGATCAGCCTTTTTACAGAATATTGTGCTGTCATCTTTGATGAGGAGCGAGAACACACATGCGCGCGTTTACAGATAACCCAAATACACACACAAACGCACGCAGTCCGTACGATTAAACCGACAGTACAAATCACAGCGCTGGAAAAAATAGCAATTATCTTAGATGAATCAAGTGTCTCCGCACGGCGTATAGATAGTGGGATTCTTAAAACTACGTGGCTTTAAGTGTGCCAGTGAGACACAGGGAGGAGGGACGGGAGAACAGACGATGCCCTGTGGCCTAATGGCTCGATAGTGACTTCCTCAGTAGGAGAACTGAAATGGCTCGGAGCAAGCAGACGAGTAAACCGGCCAACAGACAGAGCAGGTTTTGGTGGTGAGGCTGATCTGACGCTACAGAGGGCTTTCGTGTGCGCAAAGTAGTAGTGGACAACACACTCCTCGTTTTACAAATTTGCTGCCTCATTAGGACTTTTTTCCATCTTGTATCAAACTATAACAATGGCTAGATAAGGAACACAAAGGTGGACTGGAAGGACAGATGGAAAGCTCAAACATACATGTACCGTAGCATTCAGTGCATCATGACCAAACAGCGCTGTGTTCTACAGCAAGCAGCCTGCTGACAAACAGTATGGGAATGAACCCATCTGATTCAGCTTTAGTGGAGAATTCAATTTTGTTAATATCTGTTGCTTTGTTAATATCTTTGTTGCACTACCCTCCCTGCTGGTTGGAAATTAAAACAAATAGTTTTCATTATCTAAATTAATAGTTTCTGAGAGTAGAATTTGCAAAATTCCTTGTGCAGTCAGTGACAGATATTTTGCACAATAGCAAGACTTCCATGCAGATGCAGTAGCAGCTGATGTCAGACCTGTCCTCCTTTCCTAGGAGCGAAGATAGCAACTGTTGACCAATCCACCTCTTTATCGACGGGTGTTTATGACCTCCTCAGCAGGGTGTCATTAGCTGGAATGTGACTTGTGCTTGATGCAAGAGCAGTCAGTGTCAGAGTCAATAAAGTCCCACTAAGAAAACATTTTCACCTGGAAAACTCATTCCAGGTCCTTGTCTAAAGGATACAGAGCAAAAGCCAGAAAATCACATTATACAAGTAAAGACACCCTTTTGTGGGGCATTTAAGAGCTACGGTTTAGATTTTTGGACCAAAGCGTAGTTGCAAAATTTAATTTGTCGTCTTTTAGCCAGTGAACAGTGATCAAAACAAGCTCAAATCTTAACAGGTGAGATCTATCTGCTCTATTCTGTCTTTTAGTTGAAAAAGAAACTGCATATTCAGCTTCTTTGACATGTCAACACCCATGCCCTCATACCTATAATGGCAGAAAACAATATTGCTGAATAACATTCTCAAAACTGTGCACCTTTGCTGAAATACTGAATTGACGCCAACCCCGAATATTCTCCTCAGCCAGCTCTTTTTCCTCGCCCCGTTTTAAATTTAGACATTATTTGTAGCCATTTTTATTTGCCGATTCTCTAAGGGACCTCCATTGTGGTGCCACACTTGGTTGCTAGGAGATCCGTGACGCAACTGCAAAGCGTCTATGCGAAGTTAGGGTGAGTGGGTGACGTCACCAAAACACGTCGAAATAAACAGAGTGCACAAAGCGCATGAAGAACATTTAAGCCATTTATATCCACAAGCACACACTCACAGACTCCCACACTCCCCTCCTCTCTGCATCTCACACACTCACAGACACATACACATCGCTTTTGCAGCAGGTGCATGTGTGTTGGTCGAGTCCCAGGGCTGGTGCTGGACCTCCAAGTGGACGCAAGGCATCATCGCAAGTCGGGGCGTCTGAGCTCAAACAGCCCAAGGCGCTGGAGGTGAGCTGTCCGTGGAAAATGTCCCTCTGTGGCTACCATAACGTTTCACATTTAAAACAAACAACCACAACCCCTGGAGCAAGAGCGAAAACACTGAAAACTTACTACTTAATATTCACCTTGACCATGAGGGTAAACAACAAGAACAAAAAAAAAACATTGAGATGCTCCTTGCTTGCAAAGAGTAAAATAATTTTTTTGAAACATCTATTGTGCAAACAGGAATGTATCTGCAGACAGTCAACATCAGATTGACCATGACAACAATGTTCATGCATCAGAAGTCTTACAAACTGATTGCAGTTTTATAAGAGTTAATATAGGGAATTAATCAATGAGATAAAGCGGTAGATATCCAAGACCCTGCACAAGGTGCGCAGGGTCTTGGATATCTACCTCTTTATATAGGTATTCTGGACAATAAGAATTATGGTAATGCACAGGTATAATCAATAACTTAAATAACGAGTGCTTTCTATCTAGGTGAAGCCTACTGTGTGGACACCTATGCATTAACTCTATTTAACCAAAATAAGTGTGAGTTTACCATGTGGATGGGTTTAGAGAAATGTTCTCAGGATCAGTTATCAGGACTGGGCTGCTCATTATTAGTGCTACATAATGCTGTGCAGTCAAAAGCGATGAGAGATTCCTGTTTTCCTCAGAGCACAGCGAAGACCATCAACACAGTTCACACTGCGTTTGTTTATTTTATGGTTTTAAAAAATACTTTTATGGTATTATAAAATCCGGAGCACTTTGGAAACAAAAAAGATGATAGCGGCATGTTCATCGATCAGCTGAGGTGAAAATTTCATAACTTTATACAGATTAAAAAAAACATAGTTTGCGTATCGATTTGTCTAAACAAAGAACAAGCGCATGGGTTAGTGTCCGGGTGGGGGGGTGTCGGGGCTGCAGAGGAAAACATTAACAAAAAAGGGTACGATTATTTATCATTTAGTCTATAATGGGAGACATGAAAGCAGAAACCAGCAGATGTCAGCCATCAGCACATCTAATCCAAAACAACCTACATCCTTTCTCCAGAACCCAACTGTGTGTCAAAGGCCACCCAAGCAAAGAAAGCCTCGTGTGAATCTTTTTTGTAATCTAACAGTACCAGACTATCATAAACAGTATCTCTGGATGGAAAGGCAAACCAACTCATAGAAAGGCTGGGACGCTGCAGCTTAGACTGGACACTGACTCATCCCACGCAGACAGAGTTTGGTCACCTCAACCAGTCTTGTGTCCCTCCCCTGTGTTTTTCATTCAGGACGACTAGAGAGATGAGCGATAATGCTTTGGGCTGCAGGGCCCTGACGTACGAGATGGCAGTGACACCATAATCCCAAACATAGACCCTGCACAGATGTTTAGCCTGGCTTACCGGGTGCACACAGGCTTGTCCGCATGACCACACACAAACAAACACATAGGCAGCGTCTAAAATAGGAAGACGAGACCCCCAGGGCAACTGTAGGAGAAAGAAGAAAATGTTTCATCCTCAGGTATTTATAAGTGAGCACATTAAACACTGGCCTCGAATGTTTCCCTCTTCTATTTTTGTATTAATAAGCCTGTTTTTCGTCACGCACACGTCATCCGGAGAACAAATTTTAAAAATCACTAACAAATCGAGTGAATTAAAAAACCGAATTACTTTATTTAATCATTGGAAATGGATGTGGTACATTTGCAAAAAAAAAAAGCACTTTCAGCCTGAGGGGGTAAAGCAAATGAAAATCTTAGCGCTTTGACAATAAATGCAATGATCACATTACTTTCTTTGCCCTCTCTTTACCCCTTAAGGCCACTGCTGAAAACATAACCAACAAGGACACGCAATGTAGATACGTTTATACTCAAACAGACATCACTTGCCTGTTTACAACTGCAATCGACAGCAAAAACAAAGTTCTGAACAGTCTAATCTGTATTTGGGGGAAACTGTAAAACATGTCCTGGGGGAGAAGCCTTATAACCAGGTGAGAGATGACGTCAGAGAAAGCGTGCCCAAAAACGGAGCGGTAGGACCTCGTTACAAAACTACAGTCTTGTTGAATAAATACTGTTATACGTTTTTGCTAATTTTTTACAACCTGGAGAAAGAAAGTAAGGTATTTGATCTAATGGCCTATTCTCGAGGACTGTTCAATGCTTCTTTATTGGTTAATAATGCCATTGATTACAACAGTTAAACCTTTTGTAAAGAGTTTCACATTACAACGTTGTACTGAAAGGCCTTTTCATGATGGTTTGGACCAAAAAGATTATTTCAAATGTGTAATGTGGAGCATAGACCTCCACCAAGGCCAGTGGTCCACTCTTTCATGATATGCACATCTGCAAGAGCAAAGACTTTATATGTCTAAATATATTTCCAAAACTATAGCAATATGTCAGAATATATTTGCATTTTCATAGGCATAACACAATTGAGTGAGTGCTCTATAACAACTACTTTCAGTATGAAGTTTGAGCAGAGACTTACTGGTACCTGTGAACAAGGACTTGGTTTCAGAGTTTTTTCCAAAGTTTTGTCAATATTGAACTTTATTACCATCTACTGGACTTTAAGATGCACTGTATGGCATTATTGTTACAGGGCCAAATTCCCTTTCTTGCAATGTTAACATGAGTGAAAAATACTGAGAGTATCCAACACGTGCTAGAGATCCACTCCAAAACCTTCCATCGAGTTTCATGAAAGTCAGCCCAGAGGTTCTTCTAATTCTACTGGCAAACAGACAAATAAAACAACACAAAACCCTTTGGCGGAGATCATAATGCACATTTGTCTACAGTGTTACTTGTAATTCACACATGAGTCTTTTGTCTTTTGCATCCTTATTTATCTGTCCTCACACTCATATGGCGTGTGATTATTCCAGTCATGCCTCTCCCAACAAATATGCACTGCCGTGCCACACATACCTGTTAGTTGAGGTCTGTAACTATTCACAACACTAAGGGACAGCCATTCATCACCCCTATCCTTGACAAACCTCCATTACTCCCCATCTCCTCCTCAGTTTAATGGCTTCCGCAGAATGCCCATAATGCATCAGCCAATAAGGCTGCAAATGTGCAGCAACACACCACCTCCGGTCATTATGGCACGGCCTGATTGCTCATTTGTTGCTCTTTCCGACACAGCTGTACTTAAGCGTATTCTAAACAAAACAAATTAAGGTGTTAAGAATGTTTATGGGTGTGAGCGCTGTGTGGTGCTATTTAATTCTCCGTTGTCTTTAAAAAGAAAATAAAGGCTAATTTAAGCCTAAAAGTCAGACCTAGTTCGGTTTTTACATGCAGAGTGCACCAGACCTTTTAACATATGTAGTAGAGAGCAGAATGGCAAACCAGAAATAAGACATAGCCTGAGAACCAAATAAGCAGATGTCAGAAAAGATTAGAATATGAAAGAGTTATATTATTAAAAAAATCATGAAAGCCAGAGTGTGAGCTTATTAAAAAAAGAACATTACACTTACTTGCTGAGGGTGTTTCAGCATGGACAGGAGGTGTGGAGGGGATGAAGGAGGGGAAGAAGAAGGATCGCAGAGATCGTTCAGTGTGGAGGGGCGAGCGCTGCGTGGGAAGATTCTCACAGCTGCCCACACTGCTGTGGATCTTAAGGTTCAAGGGCTTGGTCTTCTTCTTGGCTCTGAGGGAAACAGGATACAAAAAAAAAAGAGAAAAAGATGACGATGACAGATTAGTGCTGTAGACAGGCTTAACTGTTTCTTTCTTTGTCTTGGACACACCAAACAAAAGATTTCAACAGTAACAAATTTCTGCACTGAATGTGAAAATATGCTACAAAATGACGACGGGATGAACTGTCAGCAAAACAACAAGTATTTCTGCCTTTTTAACCACATTTTAAAACATTAAAAATGTTTCAGTTTCAGTGAGAAGTCAGGGCGCAACGTCTTTAGGCACAGTCGCACAATTTTTTCATCCACGATTGTCCAAAATGTACACAGACCATAATGCGATGCAGCTGCAATACATGACTCCTTATGGAAAACCCTCTGCTTATACCAGCAACGGTTATCATCCCTCAGCCTACACACACTGTGACCCACAGCTGAATGCAGCACATTCACGCTGGCTTTGGAGGGGTATCAAAGCCACTCTGGTGGACAACAAATGGATGAGAGAAAATGAGAAAGGTGCACCAGGAAAGGTTGATTACAAAAACATAATCGCAATATAATTCCTGGAAAGCAGTAAATGTCTTTCTTTAGTATAATTAATTCTAAAAGGTTTCCAAACTTTCCATTACACATACTACTTCTAAATCTAAACGAGCAAGATCTGAATAACTTGTAATTTTGCACTCTGGGCGTCAACAGATTAACAGCTAGACTGTAGGTGTGATAGCATCCTAAACCGCAGTAATTATGGTGTACTGTAATGACATAAATAGGGGATTAAGTCATCATGATACAGTGTGTGTGGTTAGCTGTCATGTTCATAATTCTGACTACAAAGCTACTGGCATCAGGCCGGAAAGAAAACTGCTGACAGGATGAAAGAAGATGCATGATAGAGCGACAGAAAGAAAGAAGAAGAAATGCAATTTGAAATGTAACTTCACGCATCGTTTGGATCCTTAGTTAGCTTTTCCTCTCTGTGTCAATGATGGATTAAATTAATTGTTAGATATCAAGTTGAATACTTCATTTGTATATTAGGTGATCACAAAGCAACTTGAGGTTAAAATATGATTAAAGACAGGATCCGCTGTTTTCTGATTCCAGTTATGTAATTTAGAGGGAAAAAACTTTTTCTCTAAAGATGTGTCACTTTCCACAATAGTGGGACAGGATCTTAACCACAACACATTATAACATCATTCATATGATTATAAACAGTCGGTAGATAAATGTTTAGATTCACAGGTGGTTAAAAAAAAAAGTGGTGCTGCATTTGAAAACTGTGTGGGAGTGTTAAATCATGCAAAATGCCAATTTCTACATAATATTTCTTTAAGATTCTACAGTCACGCTCGCTTGCATAGCTATGAGGCTGTACTAAAGCACAGCAGAGCTTCAAGCTAAATGCTGACATCAGCATGATAAAATGCTCAACATGTAGATGCTAATCAAGTATAATGTTTACCATTTTAGCATTAACTAAGTACATTTACTGATCTGCACAAAGACAGATGGGGCATGTCAATAGTTCAGGTTGCTGTAACCAGTCATATAAGTATTTTTTTAAGGTGGAAATTTGTTCTGATGGCGCTTATATTGAAACTCCATGGGTCAGGGAAGCTATTACAAATCATTGTGAGGGGGACACAAACGTTGTTGAGAAAATAAAAGTCAGGAGGCCACAGAAGTCCCTACATTCTTCCTCTGGAAGAAATTATATTGGCAATATTAGCAGTATTAGTAGTGTGTACAGTTGCAGTGTGCAGTTGTTTATTAGCTCTCATAATATTCCCAATACCCACACAATATCATTTTTTTATCTGAAAGGACTAAATCATAGCCAATACTTTTTAATATACAGTTTTTGTAATGCAGAGAATGAGTGCTGTACTGCATCAGGTTAAAGAAGCAGCAAGTAAACATGGCAAATTCTCAGAGAAAGGCAGGTTTTCAGGGTGACAGCTATTAATGCTTGTAAGTCTTATCGGTTCTTGAGGAACTTTCATGCGGCCTGAGGATACGAAAGCTGCTCAACCAACTGAGGAGCATTGAGAGCTTGAGCGTGAGTTTGAAAGGTTTATTTTGTGACAGGAGTGATGAGATCGAGGCTTAATGAATTCCCTCTTTGGACTGAGCTGGGGGGGGGGGGGTGTTAACACCTAATACCCTACAGCTGTCTCTGTGGTTACAGTGCTACTTTTCTGCAAAAGCTTGTAAATTGCTTGAAAAACATCTTTTTAAACAAATTTTGTGTCAAATCCCAAGTCACCAATAATTTCACATAATCACCGGCTTGTGTTTGTCAGCCTGCTTCTTTTTGAGAGACCTGTCATTTGTGAAAAAATGATTTTGAGATAATTAAGCCTGTGGTGCAGACTGTCTTTGTTAGCTTGTCATACAGCACAATTTGTTCATGTAAAACCTTTGCGTATTTCAGTATGATATCACCTGTGACTACACAGATCCTCTTTAAAACCGAGTGAACTAAGTGACACAACCCACACAGATTGGGTCATCATGATGAAAAAACATTTGATTTGATTTATGATTTATAATAATCTCTTGACCAGCTTTTAATTCACAGATTCTTACAACCACCGATGTATTTATTATAAATGAAATTGTGTATTATCCAGCTAACTCTGGGTTTAACTCAGGCTTTATAGTAATCAGGAACTTGTGGCTCACATCTGGCAAACAGGAGCAGCATTTTTCCTTGTTGGTTCCTGTGCAGAGCTTGATAAACACTTGACAAAAGCCTGACATCAGTGTTAGTCACGCCTGTGACGTCAATTGGCTATTGATTGGGGCCCATTGGATTGCCTTTTTTTTGAGCAAGGAACTCCTGTTGCATGTCATGAGTTGTAGTGTTTTTGTTAATGTGGGCAGATGTTAACACAAACTTATTGGCCTATTTTTGAACCAATGTGACAAACAGAAAAAACAAAAACCATAAAAGGAACAAGGCCCAATACAAGCTAATCCAACAATGTTGTTGTTGTAATGTCAGCAACAGGTGGGTACTCGTATTCTCTTTTCACCCCAGTGACTTTGGCAAATTGGTACAATTACAAGCACCATATGCAAAATTAGGTATTAGTAGTGCCTGACATATATCCATAGATGAATACACAACTCATTGGTTTATGTTGGAGAAAACTTTAAAATGGGAGTATTACTCTGAAAACATGTACATGAGGTACTGGCTAAGATCTGGAGTTGGTCCTTGGGACCCCTCACCAAGTTCTGAGGGGTCTTTTGTTAAAAGTTTTGGGAGCGGATTATTGATGTTTATTCACAATGGACATCAGATATAATGACTTCTCCTGAAAATGTAAGTGAAACTGATATGAATTTGTGCGCTCCCCTCGAGGAGGCTTTTAGCTTCATCCTGCAGAATGCCTCAAGTTGGGCAACATCAGATTTGTATATCAGTAAATTGACTTGCAAGCTGATGTCTGAGGGATGAACAGACGCTTACACAGCCTAGACAGTGAAGGACAGAGCAAAGAAAAGTGGTGAGAGTGAGCCAGACCAACAGGAAACAGACCACAATAAGAAAAGCTGTAGACAAGAACCAAGAAAAAAAGTAATATGGATGACAAACAGAGCGAAACAAAAACCTGACCAGAAAAACAGAATAAAAACAAGAGCAGTCCAATATGCAAACAGAAGGGAAGACATCAGTGGACGTCCAGGCAGAGACAAACCTGGAAGTGGTAGGCGAGAAAACATGAGAGTTTCTCCATCGCAAACAGACTTTTTAAAAAACTTGTCAAAAGGCTGTGAGTCCCAACTTTTCATGCAAAGTAACACTCATGAAGTGTTAAATCCTGCAGGAATTTGTCTTCCCATGTTAGTCTCTCACTCCCTAAACTGAGTCATGCAATTAGACCTGTAAACCAGCCCAGCACTTCACTCCCATCTCCTGCAATAAGGAAGCAGCCTGCAGGTTATCACTTCTCCGTCATAGAGCTTTTGTCAGCTATTCCGATTAGCCCACTTTATGCCATTTGAATCTAAATTAAACCATTCATCTCTCTGTATGCATGCCTTTATCCTAGCGCCGAATGATTTGTAGATGCTCAGTGAGGAAAAAACGTGCAAATGAATGTGGAGAGAAGGGAGAGGATTCCCAATCTCGGTTTTGAAATGGCTGTGAAGGCGGGCGGAGGGGGAGACTGACAACTCCACAGTTGTCAAAGCACCTATTCAGATACCTTTTTCTACTCAGCATGTAAAAAGTTCAGGGAAAGAGAAACTTAAAGGAGATGCGATACAGAAAGACAGAAGAAGAGGGAGGTGGGTGACTTGTCAAGTGTCAAGAGAAATCAGCGAGGTGTGAATAGTAGAGTTGTCCTTTGATCTCGCCTCGGTTTGTACATCACGAAGCAGTTCTCACAGATGGAAATCACTGCATGTTTGTGTCACAATTCAGATAGCATTTCTGAGTCTTTTATCCCACCAGGTCTTCCTTACTGAGTAAACAGGAACACTGAAGATGCTTTTTTCACAACATCATTCAGGCATTTCCATATGACATATTGTAGTGATTAAATAGCCTGTTGTGTCACGTTTATTACCTGCTGATCTGCTGATTTCTTATTCATATTCTCTCTCCCTGATACATCTGGTTTTCTCTGCAATTTATGAAGGTGCAATATTTAAGATTTCAGTTCAAAGCATACATATATGAGCTAAACTTATCAACAGAATGTGAAGAAATAAAAGTTTTGACTTTATGTTTATGTACTGTGTTGCAGTTATCATGCTAACCAGCTAGTCAGCCTCGGTCCAAAACTTCAGTGTCAGTGGTGTCAACATCACCACTCCCTCTCGCTGCTCCGAGCTCCAGCTCAAACCTGCTAGCTGCACGGCTAATTAAGCTAACTTTCTAAACAACAGCTACATATAGCAGCAGTTACACTATAGTCCCACTATAATAATTCTGAAATGAGTGAAAGTGTAATCTGTTTGCATAACATAAATTTGTGTTAATCCAGCGATCATGGTGAGTCATAGTGTTTGCAGATGATAGCTTGTTTTTCTTGCTGATCATCACTCCGAACTCTTCAAATACTCACATTTTGGGATTTTTGGGAATGCTTTTGAACTGGTGGGCCACCGTTCAAAAGCATTAGTCTTGGATGAGTTGGGAAAAGGCACAGGTCTTTGACAATTGGGGAAATCTTACAAAATCAACCAATTAGGATACATTAGTCCAGATCAAACGCTTGATTTTAAGTTTCCTCGATAGTTTATATGTTTGAAAGATAAGCTTTCCCCCGCCCAGTATGCAAGCAATGAAAAAATTTCAATCATACACACGCATCTATCCGCCCACTCCCTACACATCCACTTCCCCCCACACTTGCAGAGGCACTAATTACAGTGACACCTTCAAGAAAAAGTTCAGTCTGATCAAGGACGTAGGGGAGCACAGAACAGCAGCGATCATTCAAAAGACATACTTCCTTTATGATGACATATCAAGAGGACTTTAAAAAGGCAGGGTCATGAATATTGCACAGCTTTCTGCCTAAGTAGCTAGAAGTTGCTCATTATCCAGGTGGCATATCACAACAGTGATGCTGTGATACTGCAAAACACTTGAGAACTGTTTAATTAACACTTGCGTCCGTCTAGGAGAGTGAATTTTTTGCAGGATTCCAACTGCATACCTCCACTTTTTACCTCAGGAATATGCAAAGAGCTCTGCCGAGACCCATATGGCAAGAAAAGCACCCTGTTGCGTTTTATGCAAATGGACCTGTGGAATATTATCACTGGCAGCCACTGCTCTTTGCCGCTTTAATAAAGTTGGTGGAAAATGAAATAAAGGTGGCTGGAATAATGATTACAAGAGGGAATTACTGTGAGCCCTTTGAGCTGTTTCATAGAAAGCAGGTTGTGTTGCTTTCAGAAGTCTGCAGTGTCAAGCCTGAGCTGAATAAAAGCTGGCAGTCTGCTGCCCCAGGTAGGCTTTTTATTTTTCTTTCCTGAGGCATTTAAGTAAAGCCAATGCCGAACTTAATCAAAAAGGAATTTATTGTTATTGCAAGGTAAGTGCAAAAATCAAAACATTTTCCTTCGTTAATTCCAAACCAAATGCATTTCCTGAACTTTAAACTTGTGACTTGAAGATTCTGTCTGCCTGACGTTGAACAATACTACATAATGCATGAAGGTTGATTTAAAACTTTGGTAAATGAGACAATCCTGGAGGTAATCAGTAAAGTTTATGCTTTGCAGTTTCATGAACAATTAATTAAAGTGTAGGTAAATTTAAACCGGGCTCCAACTGAAAAGTGTCATGGGATGACTTTTGTTGCTAATTGTTGCTGTATGAACAAAAATGAACTGGACTAGCATTGTTGTCTCTTGATATTGGTAACTCAGATGGGCCAAGATACAAGCAGTCAAACGATCAAACAAGTGGTATATAAAATGCTAGCTTTGCTGAACTTGTGTGAGAGAGAGAACCAATTTGAAGTGTGACATTACGCTCAAGTGTGTCAACCATTAAAGTTTAGAAATCCGCTTTAATTTTGAAGGACACCAATCATTTTTCAGTTTTTCCTCATTTAAAAGAAAAAGTGTTGATAATCTGGTTAAACTAGTGGCTTGTTTAAGTCTTTACTGAGACTTTTAGTATCAAGGCCCAGTTAACAGCTATTTGGTGAATTTGTCATCATACTGTAAGAGAGAGTGACAATAACCAAAACTATGAAAATAAGACCTACATTGTAATAAACCAGAATTGTGCTTTAAAGTCAGATAAAAGCAGTGATGCATTTCTCGTCAGCAGTGTTGTAGCAAAAAAAAATGTCTTGCTTCATTGCTTTGCAAGTATCATGTGTCTCATAACAAGAGTCTCAACCTCTGTACAAACACATCACGTTTGTTAACATGTGTTTCATGGACACGGAGAGGGGCGTGTCCGTCAGCCAGCGCGTGTAGGCGTGCGTGCGTGCCCACGAGTTTTGCTCGTTTGCCGCCGTCTGATGTCTCATCACGACGACACCCGCTGTTCACCTGTTGAGATGGTGGGATCACGACAACACGAGATTATACTCTTTCTTGTTAGGTCCTCTTTTACTGTCAGCAGCTCCCACTGGGATATGGGTGGGTGTCAGCGCGTTGTCAGAGACCAGGACGAGGCACAGTGCTCTCTGTAGGGATGGGAATCTAGTATATGTGTGCGTGTGTCAGCGGTTGGAAGCTGATCATGATGCTGGTGAGACAGCAAGACGCCCCGAGGCAAACAAAGGACTGAAAAAGAGAGCATGCCTGTGTGAGAGACAGAAAATGAGAAAGAGTGAGAGGGGGTGGGGGAGCTGATGACCAGATGGGAAGTGAGACCACTGGTTTAGGACCGGGAGCAGGGACAGAGGAGTGACAAGTTGACAGGAAGGCGGACTGTGATATGTTGTTTTCAGTAGTTTCTCAGGGATGTGTGTCGGGGCACACTGACACTGCACAGCCTGTCTGGCTAAAATAGTTTTTATTCCTTCATGCGGTTGCCAGGAATGATATGATTATAGTGGGACAGGATTGTTTATGTTTTAATTGTGAAGGTTATAATAGCAGCTGCAGGAGTACACTTTATTATAATCTCTCAATTAAATGGTTCTTTCATTTTTAAATGCTGGTGTTTGCAGCACCATATCAGACTTCAAATAGGTGGACGTATTGTTAGTTAATCTATCAGCCAATCGTGATAGTTTCGATGACTGATACATCCATTAAGTGACTGACTTAAAAGTTCCAAACACTGAATTGCCTCATCAGGAGCTGAGCTGGTGGTTGAGAGTAACTAAATCCATCAGGGTCAAAGTAAGGACTCTGTAGACGGTCCTTATTTAGCACGCTCCTATGTGAATAAGCATGAGATACCAAGAAAAGAGCTTTCGCCCCCCCCCATCCATGCATTTATTTTGCATGGATTTGCAAGCCAGCAGCCAGAGGCAGCATCCTTTCATTATATTCCGTCCCAACGCTCTAGACAAACATTTGACCAACTATCTTCATCGACAGGTAAGCTTGGAGACTGTGGGTTAGTCGCTTGAGTTTGAAGCAGCATATACCAAAGGAAAGTTGGTCGACTTGTTGCATTTCATCTGACTTCTTTGAAATCTTTGATTTTTTTTAAATCAGGCTTTCCAATCTAATAGAGGATCTGGAGTGAGACACATTAGACTTAGCGGTCTGCAAAACTAATTTCTTCCTCAATCTGTCAATCAGTTGCAAATCAGGAGATGAGTTCTCAGTAAGCCATGTAATGTGCAGTTAGATCAGAAATTAAACTAAAGGTTTGAACTGTTCTAAGACTGGCAGTGTGTACCTGTATGTCAGACACTGTGATCCACTGCAGCAGTACTACTTAGATGTTTTCTTTTCTTTTTGAAACTTGATGGGTATTAGAGAAATCAGTGTACTCCAGCCTAATGTACACGTGCACTTTCTTCTGGAAGTAACACCTATACTTGGCTCGACATTCTAGGACTCTTCAACGTGTCTTCACTGTACGACTGTCTCAGTAACAACAGCAAAGGGACACTTGATCTCACTGAGTCGACCATCTTTTCTCTGTTTAAAGGGACTACACCCCTGGTGAGTATAGGAAGCATAAGTGGAGAGAGAGGTGTTGTCATGGAGATGGAAGCAAGCATCTCTGCTCGTCAGTAAAATGGGATTTGGTTGTAGTTAGGCTGAGGTTTCAGCATGAGCAACGTATTTCAATGCGCGTTTTAATAACATGAGATTCACACGTAACGCATTATCAAAAGGTGAATGAAAATGTTTAATTTTGACAAAGCCTCCTCAGCTTTTTAAAATAAAGGTTTTATGCTCCTTTTGGATTTTGACTTTTTTGAAAAAAATCCTGTAGACCCCCCATAATTTTTCTCTCTTAGATGGCCGAGTCACTAGGTTTTGGTTCTTCTTCTTCATCCTCTACTTCTTCTTCTTCTCTGTTTGTTACTGGTTCACAACCTCTACTTCCTCTATTCTGTTTGCTGTAACCATGCATAATGTGGCAATGGTGCCAAAAGTGCACTTTGCAAAGCCTATTTAATTTGCTAAAAACCAGTCTTGTGAATCCACAATACGGCCACGCAACTTTCTCTGAAAGAAAGTACAGATTCCTAAAACACTCCATTTCTTCAGGCACCATTGTTTCTCATCATTATCGGTGCCGCACATCAGGTATCTCCACCACCTGGTCATAATTTGTTGTTTGAAGAGTCTTTGGCTCCATACAAGAGTCTTTATTTGATAGCTTGGCTCAGCATGGCAACACAGCGATTATTCTGTGTTGAAATGCTCTGAAAGCCCACAATCAAGCGATGTTGTGCAGATTAGTAGTGAAATACTCCTGGCATCCGACTTTTGGACATTTGCCACTGATGGACTGGATTCAAACACCATCCTCGTGCCTTTTGAATAGCCCAATGCACTGTTCTGTCTAAGTGTTACTCATTTGCCTCATTTGTCTGGGAAGAATAGGAATAATCATTCCTGAGGCTTCAAAATAGAAACAGGTGCTCCAAGATGATTTGTCTCCGGGCCACCAGAAAAAAAATAACAACTTGATATTGTCCATGAATTTCCCTCTTATTTTTTTTTTAAACACAAAGTGAGCTATTCAGCGAATTATGCAAAGTGTGTTTGAATTGGAGTTGATTTCTATTAGCAACTGCTACTTTGCTTACTCTTTAAGAGGTTTCTGTCCCAGCGGAGCCCGAGCAGCCCGGCCCATCAGCACGAAGCCGTTCATCTGTCAGATAAAGTATATTTGTGTATTTCATGTATTCAAATGTACACCCACCATTAGTGACAGCACACCAGGCTTCTGTGCCAACAATGCGGTAGAAGAAGAGACACTTGAGTATGTTGACAGCGCAGCCAAACAATGATTTCATTGCTGTTGTCAAGTTCAAGTTGTTTTGGTAAACAAAGAGTAAGAAGACAGTAAACAATGTCGTCTCAGATTGAACTCATGATCAAACTTCTCCACATCACGTACATGCGTGCGTCATTTCCTGCAAAACCCTTTTGTTTCACTGAGGAAGAAGACTATGTTAAACAATTTGGACATGGTTTTAATGCATTTGAGGGGAAATGAATGATTATTTCCATTTTGCGTCATTAGTTGCTTTCTTCCAAACGTCACAAGACTGATTTCAGCCTTTCAGTGCACAAATCATGCAGGGCAATGATGTCTACCATTAATAGGGGTGATACAGCATGCATTGCACTTATTGAGATCATAATACTGTACTTTTAAGGGACCAGTGTACCATGGAGGTCGTACCAGACTGTATTGTAAATTTATGAATTTCAGGACTTGTATTTAGGTAAAGTAAGACACTGGCACATCAGTTTTATAAAAGTGAATTGAATAAAAAAAAATTGAAATATAGTCTTCCACTAATGTGAGCAATCAGCAGTCGTAAATGTTGAGGTTTTATCTCATTTCAGCCTCCTTCCTTTATCGAATGCGCGCCAGCAGATCTACGGGTGTGTTTTCCTGAGCATCGAATTCAATGAGAAATGTATTTTCCTCAATTCAGTCAAAATGAAACCATAGCTCAAACCCTAAACTCACTAATCCAAGTATTAAAGCAACGGCACTGAATGGGAGAACAGCTATCTGGCCCCCAGCCGTGCGTGTTAAGTGGTAGTTTTGGAGCACAGGCGGAGCAGTAAATGACATTGAACCTAAAAAGAAGGCGGAGGTCAGAGACAATATGGAACCTGGAGTAGATGTTATCTGTCTCGACTTTACCTTCAAAGAGAAAACACTGACATGAAAGCCCCCGCTTGATGGCCTGAATGATGAATCACGTCAATAACTCCATTTATGGTTGTTGGTCAGTAAAACATTCTCTACTTACCACAGCTCACATTGTGGCCTGTTATGGTTTGCTTTGTCTCTGTCACAGCAAAGTTTGATCTCTATTTCACTCTTTTTGGTGTTTGTGTCCGTAAGACAGATTCAAACGGAACTTCAATGATCATTCTGGGGGAACTAAGGATTCATATAATTAATCCAAAATCCACACAAGGTTTCCACAAAATTGACTAAATGCTTTGAGCACAGATTCTGTTATTCCAACTCAGAAAAGAATGACACAACTTTCAAGGGTAACTTTTAATAACCCACTCACATCCTGTTATCCTCCCCAACCAGCTCCCACTTGTTCACAAATCACCACAGAAAAACCATCAGACTAATAAATCCATTCTTTAGCGGCAACAGTGGCATTTGGGCTAACCGTCGCTCCTAAACACTCATATAAATTCATAATCATGACTCCAATTTCTCGGCCGCCGGTGGAGGCCAGGATGAGCGCTCATTACGGCCGATGGATGGTGGGATGGATGGAGGGGAGGCTTGGCAGCATCTGGCTGTTAAGAGCCCGGTGTTGACATCCCCTCTCACCTGCCTTGTCATTAATGGCAGAGGGGCCAAGGACCTGATTAACATGGATGAGCTTTTGTCTGCAGAGAGACGACGATACACACTCACGTTCCCCTTAAAGCACCACCAAATGCTGCTTCCTCTCCTACCCTTCCTCACACACACATACATTATCTCACTCACTGACATACATGGCCTGGTGCAGTACACTGTTCTACACAGTTAATGTCCCACGCAGCAGAACATGTGGGGCCAATAATCCTCAAGGGTCAGAGGTCGCCCACTAATGTGTCCTGAAGAGAGGCGGATCTGTATCTCTGCCGAACGTCTGGGGAGCAGAGACATCAATTTGACGCCTGCTGAATTTTCAGAGGCCGCTCATGAGTTTGCTTCTTCGCAGTGAAAGGTAATAAACGTGTCTGCAGATTACAGATCGCTCCATGAAACAATGCTCAGCACCAGGGAAGAGACGGTGTAGTCGACTGAGTTAAGTCGTGGAGGTCCAGTACTTTATAGTGAGATGAGATATTTTCTTGAGTTTTCTGACTCTGGAGCTGCTGATATTCTGGAGCTGTGGACACTTTCGTTGCAAACGTCAGCATAGTTCCAGTCAGTCCCTGTTCTAACTACAACAGATGACGGGATCAGGCCCATCAACCTGTTCACATTCTGACTCATGATCTCTCAGTGGTCAATACTTACTAAATGAGTACTCAGTAATCATTGGTTGGTCTTCCTTTTGATTTTAAAGTTTTAATGTGTGCCACGGGCATAAAGCTGGGGGGCAATGGCCCCTTCTGTATTATCCCTGTCATTATACAACGCAGGGTTGCATAACAATATGGACAACCAGGAAATGATTCTGTAGTGCATTTTTTAACTTGCACTGGGTGAGTGTAAACAGCAGGAACAAGACGGTTATACTATGGTCTGCATCTTCACATTAAAAGTTTCATATTTGGTAAACACTGTCGATCAGCTTTACTGCATGTGAGCACCAAGTATCAGCGATGTCCACCCTTCCCCATCCTCTGCTCAGTCAGCTCAAAGCATGGTTCGCCCATCAAGTGCCACAGTTTGATCCAGCATGCTGTGGTGAAGACAGGACTCTATAAAGATGGTTGCACAACAGTCTCTGATTTCCCATTGCTCCCAGTTCACCCATTTGATTTCCTGCAACTGGACTAAACTAAGAGCAGCCTTAAATCCAAGATGGATTCGCAAAGACTACAAACAACAAAGCTGTAAAAAGTAACTGTTAATAAAAAAAAAAGGTAGCACAATAGAAAAATATTTAGCAAAATGTAAGGAGGCGACCGGGATCTGCATGCAACACATGTATTAAAAATCACCTGAAAATCAATTTGAGAGTAGTGTCAGGCTCCAGTCCTGTGAAGAGGTGAACTCATTTGTTTACATTTGGATTACAGACACAGCTGCCCTTTAGTGAATTCTCTCTCGGTTATGTTCAACACCTGATGTATGTCAATGCCGCCAACACCTCACCGCCGTTTCCCTTCGCACCGCTGAGGAAACTAAATCCAATAAAAAATGTGTTTTTCTGTCGGAATCAGGAGATGTTACAGATGACTGTAAAATAACACATTGACAGTCTCTCAAAAGAGACGCATAATGAGAGGGGTGAAGGGAGAAAGAAAAGGAAACAGGGAGAGAAAGGGGAAAGGAAAGGGGGGGACAGAAATATATGATGTGTACACCAGCTCAGTGAAAGCAAACAGCTAAATTAGTCATGGAAGGGATGCAAATTTGCTTCCCCTGAGCGTTGCATGGTAGAATTACCCTGAGAGAAGCAGTGGGTGAATCATGCCAACCCCCGGCACCATGTGATTTATTAGCAAACATCCATTCAATAAGAGAGTGCTTAACATTCAAAAAGCTGTGAAAGTCTCATAAGGTGGCATTATCTATATGATATTACCATTTCCACTGGCAGGGGGAAAGGCAAGACAAGAGAGCGTGGAGAAACAAACATGCCTACTTTTCCAGAACGATCTTGGCGTGACGTGCCGAGTGGGACTGTGACAGACTGAAAACTCACTTGGCCTTTTCCACGCACGCATGTTACTACTCATTAACATAGACAACGAGGTTCATTAATTGACACTCCAGCCCGAAGAGCCTCTCCCCTTTGAAAAGGGCACGGAGAGAGAGAGAGAGAGAGGGAGGGAGGGAGGCATAAAGACAGGAGAGGCAGAAATATAGAAAGGTTTAAAACATAAGCAAAATGAAATTGCCGTCGCACTCCTGCTTAGAAAATTAAAGTTTAAGTGGTGCTGGGTATTCGCCGCACTTGTCTTTGATAAGTGAAATTGTTAACACGCTGAAGAACTATCGAAGCCCTTAAAGGAATATTCCACCAGCAGGCACTTCTGCGCTGTTCGACATTATCATTTTCTGGTGATTAATGTGTTTCAGAGGGTATTTGAACTATCAACAGTATTTATGTATATTTGTATTTTCTCTCCACTCATCACATCGACTTCTAACTTTAGATTTCCAGATGAGAAACATTACATTTCAACCTCTTCTGATTCTGGAGCCCTGGAACTCCTGGACTCACAGGACCCTCAGAACTTCAATTAGTAATTTTTGATTTATTACCGAAAGAAGTAATGTGTCAATTTAAAAAACACCTCTGCTCCTCTGAGGTAAATAGCCCCCAAAGACTCATGAGCCATTTGAGTATTATAGTCTTAAATGTCACTGACGGTTCAAACACTCGTGTACATTCCTCCTGGCAGTTTTGCACATTTCGTTGACAGAAGAGAAGAGGTTTCTCGGGCAGCACTCATCTCAGCTTAAATACCTGCAGAGTGATAATTTGGACTGCACAATTTATTAAAAATACAACATTTATACATGTTGTATTTATTTGTCTGTAAAAGTAATTAAATACTGTGATTTCTCATTACTCTGTATCTTGTTTTGACTGTCATTTCGCATGTGAAAGGTAGACGAAGGGCTATTTTCTATTATACTCTATTAAACATGACAGCTATGTAGAATTGTCTCGCTGCAAGTAAAAGATTACACAATTAATTGGAGTTTTGTCTTTGTAAATGCAAACCAGACAAAGACAGTTTGAGTTCTTAGCTTTTTTTTTCTGTGGGACTTTTAAGTGTTTTGTCATTTGTTTTTTATGCCAAATGAAAAAATATATATTCAGGAGACAGATCTGTCTTCTTTACTTCTCTTTTGTCTTCAGTCCATGCATACATTTTTCTTTTCCTTTTTTTTTATTTTAAGATTTTAATTGTTTTTATCATTTTGTCTCTATTGTGTTTCAGTTGGATTTTTGACTTTGCAACAGTGTCGACAGGATGAGAGGGACCGGAGAATGATTAGCGTATTTCTTGGCTGTGTAGTTTGACTGATTCAGTGTGTGTGTGTGTGTGTGTGTGTGTGTGTGTGTATGTGTGTGTGTGTGTGTGTGTGATTCTGTGTTTGCAGGCGCTCAGTGGGACGGGAAGAAACTGACTGATTGCAGTAATTGGCTCTCACATTTCACATTGTCTAATAAGTTAATGCATGGAGAGGATGGCGCCATTAAGCAATTCTCATTGCATGATGTTCAATATGTTAACAGAAAGAAAACTGTCAGTCTCTGAACATTTCTTTGGATGAATTGATTCTAAACCGGGCGTAATCAATCGTGTCAGGTAAAGTTAACAATGACCGGATGACATTTTTATAGCAGGTGCTTCAGTCATCCCGCCAGAACAAACAGTAATATCAGCACTGTATTGATCTCATACAGCAGTGCTCTTTAACCCTGTCTGTGGTACATTCCATATTGGAAAAATGTATCCCAATCTAGACATGTTGACAGAGAGCACATGCTTTTCGACTGATAAGCACAAGATTGGGATTTCATGTTTAGCTTTGTCATCCAATGAAATGTAATGTCTTGTTACAAGTCATATAGGCTAAAGAGAACATCTTCTCTTTGAATTCATTGGACTTTACTTTATGTGTATTTCATTATCCGGGTCTTTTCTCACATGAACAATACTTGGCTATAAAATGTCAATATCTTTCTTGTATATACATGAAGTTAACTCGAGTTTTAGATATAAAAGCAAAAATTAACCAATAGCAAAGTTAAAGTCATTTGAAATGATCGGGAAAGAATCTTAACTGTGAATCGACCAGTGGTCTGCAGTGCTGGAGGAAACACTTACTTATACTCATTAAGTATTTCAGTATTTAAATGTGAACTGTTGGTCCCCCACTATATATGCATATTTACTGAGAGTATACACTGAATGACTCATTTCAAATTAATAACTTTCCTAAATTCCCCTAAACTTAGACATATCCTTGGACTCAGCATATATATATATATATATTTTTTTTCATGCTGCAAAACAACGTATTAATTATCGTATGAGTAATGTGTTTTCCTACTTCACAGTCATCACAAATTGATATAGATGGTCCAGATATAAACAGGAGGGGTGATTGTTAAACTAACTGCATACTTTCGTCAATATATTCGCTACATAAAAAATAATTTTACTTTTTCTCAGCCGGAACAAGTAACACTCACACACAAATTGCTGGTTGAAAGGAGGTTTCAACACACAAATAATACAAATACGTTTTACTGCATCACAGTCAGTAAAAATCAGATATCTTAAATGCTAATGACAGGTTGAGGCCCATGAAAAAAACCTGTCACATGCAAATGACTTCACATGCTTCTAATTGGCAAGATAATGCTACTTGTTAAAGACACACCAAGTTCTATTTTTACTTTGCATTTATCAACCAAGAGCCTGAGTCATTACCATAGGAACAAGAAGGATCTGCTCACTATCTATCTCTTAAAGTGCGCTTTTCTTGTGAACAAACACAACAGGGTGAGAAAATATCTGCACCAATTGTCTGTAGAAATTGAGATATTTAAAATACTTTTCATTTTCAAATCACGTGCGTTTATAATGAACAGTTACAGAACCCATGGTAGAGCAAGATCTATACTCATAAAAACGGTTTTATTGAACGTAGCATGTCAATGAAGACTGTGACGTTAGCCGCCATTTTCAGACCCTTGCCCTTGGCTTTAGTGCTTACAGCTATTTTCAAACAATAGTTAATCATGGTATTTGTCAGAGGAACGTTTGGGTGAAATCCAAAATCATAAAACTATAGGTTAGAACTCATAAAAAAAAAAAAATATTAGGATCATACAAAGAAGTTATGGAATGCAGAAAGGCAACTCCAGCGTTTATTCGTCTTGTATGCCGTTGTTTGTCCCGATTTAGCGTCTTGGAGTTTTCGTTAGTTTAAAGCGAAACTCGCGCCAAAATGCAACCTAGGCTTTTTTTGTGAATGTACCCGAGTCAAAGCTTCATGTAAAAGCATAACTATGATGAAAGAGGCACTTTTAAGATTTAGCGTATTTTCGTTTTAGGGTCAAACTCATTTTCAATGAGAGTGCTACGGGCACTTTAGCAATAGCATCAAAATCGCTATTTTTAAAACACTAAGAAGGCTTGACACAACATGAAACTTTGCTCGTAGTATCACCAGGGTCTCTACACATGAACACAGGCAATGAGAACATTGTTTGTGTACACAGAGTTTACTAAAAAGAGAGTTTTTAGATGACTCACATTAGCAGTAGCTTGTTCCGCTAGCCGCCGTCCTGCCAGCCAAAAGTATCGATCTCCAAATGCGACGTAAGATGGACGAGAGTTAAGGTGGAACGCTACTGTCTTCCGGCAACAACGTGAAGCGATATCTCATGTGACTTTTCCGGCTTTTTATTTTAGTATTGTTTCTCATATGTGGCTCCTTTTTTAACTTCAAGGTCAATACTTAAAAGTGCAATTCTGCTTGTAATTATGCTTTTACACGAAGGTTTGACTCAGGTACATTCACAAAAAAAGCCTAGGTTGCATTTTGCACTTTTTTTGTACAAAATAAGTATGATCATTTATCCTTTATCAGATTGTGGTTTCAGAACGTCTCACAATTGAAACTGTTTAGCAGGAGCCAGCAGTCCCCCACTTCTTTTTCATCTTCCTACCTGGTCATTTCTGGCAGCCATGCAAAACTGGAAAATGCAATCACTAGAGCAAGGTTTGTTCGCACTAGGCTAATACAGAAACATGGCGGTCAGTCAGCTTTCTGCTCACTTAAAAACTTGGGTCAACCAAAAGTAACCAGTCCAAGATGGCTAAAAGTAAAGGAAGCTGAGCCTCTTCTGTATTAAGCTGAACAGAATATATCTCTTTGTCAGTAAACGGAGGATCAAACCAGACCTGAAACACAACCACACATATTTATACTTGCACTTGACAGGTGGTGAGGAAGAAAGAATAAAGACTCCTAATTTCCCCACACAGTTGAAAGTTTGTTTTCTTATGCATTGCGACTTGCAATATTGAAAGCCGTCTCATCTCAGGGTGAGATTATCTCGGATTCATAGATATTACTGAACAAAACGGCAAGGAGGCAATTTGCTCATTATTTTTTCGGATGGTTCACTGCAAGCTGAAAGGAAAAGGCATTATCACGTAGACAAACACATTAAACCAGGGAGCACAAAGCTATAAAGCAAAAAGATGAGGGTACACACGGGCAGACCAGAGTTTTTACATTAAAAGTGGAAACAATTTTCAGAAAAACACATCTTGTGCAGCGGTAGATAAATAAACACTGAAAAAGAGGCTATTGTGCACTAAACAAATGCCATAAAGATGTCCAAAAAGCACTTAATACCAACTCTAATACCAAAGCATAATGTAGCCAACCTTACTAAACACATTCCTAGAGTTCATTAAGCAAAAAACATAAATAACTGTCATATTTGAATAATCAATTACCAGTGTCATTTTTTCCCTTGTAAAGCAGAACACAATTAACTACATTATGTCCATAATGTGTATTATAGCAATTATGTGGTGTTTTACCTCTTTAGGTTAATAGAAATACTTAAATTATTACATGGCAAAGGGGACAATGGCCCATTATTACACGTCTCAAATTCATTTATCAATCAGTGCCACAACCAAATCCTAGTTTTAGTTCAACGTGGCATGCTGAGGATTCTTGCACATTCAGCTACTCAGTCTTTGTGCTGTATTATGCAGAGATAATGAGATATTAGTGCATATCTCATTACGATAAAGGCAGAAAAATGTCTCCTGGGGTCAGAGGGTAATCCCTGGATATTGTGTCCTGGCCACAGTGCCAGACAATTAAGCAGGAGAAGATAAGGACCTAAAGAGCACTGAGAGCTTATTAAAATCCTCCGGTTGGTAATAAGGGGAAATACGTGTTGTATGGAAGGAACAGGGTATCATGGCCATCGATAGCCAATAAAGTGTGAAATAGACTTGTGCGTGATATTTAACATAGTTTTTCAGTGTTAGTTTGTACCGTGAAATGTTTGCAAGTTTTTTTTTCATCCTGAAGTGAAAAATCAAGACAAGGAATAATACATGGTATGGTGTGAACTTTCGGGCTTCTGACTTTAGGTATTTTACAGATGCCAGCATTGCACCGAAAGCCAATTCCCATGCACGCAGAGAAACGAAGCAAAGTACGGCCGCCTCATGCCAGAACTGAACCACCCTGGCTTGATGCTTGCCAGCACCATCCCCCCGACCAATTATGATGTATTACGAGAGGTACTTGGCCATCAGAGAAGCCAACAGATCTGCCCTGTCTGGATGAGCTACAACATTTCCAGGCACACACAGGCCATCGATTCGAGGGGCTCAACTCACAGCCTGCAGTCTATCAGTGCTCAGGGACCGGTAATCAATTCTCTAATGCCGTTTGAGCCTATTCACTGCAGCTATGATCCACTCCTCACTGTGCGGATACAGATGTAAACACCCACATAGATGAAGCCCTGTCCGCAAAAACCAAGCCCACGACAAATATAACCCAGATCGCCATCGCGAAAGCAGAGGACAACTCCCAAATATTAACTTACCAAGTGAAGCAATGGTAGGGCACTGTCATCTAATGGCATTAACAAAATGAGAGCAGCTCTCCTGAGGCAGGCTCTGGTTCCTGATTACCTAGCAGTGGTGGACCCTGTTTGTGGCCAAATCTGATCAGCATAGTGCCAGACACAAGCATGGTCGGTCAGGAACTCGGCCTCGATGCCCCTTATCTCTACCGGCAGGCCATCGGTTCTTTATGGGCAATGATGTCCTCCTGGAAATTAATCTGATTGGACTCTGGTCGAAGATTATGTCGGAGTAAAACTGCTGAAAGGAAAGGTGGGGCCCTAACTTCCTCTCTGTGTCAGTTAGATCAGATGGCATTACGTTGTGAGACCTTGTACAGATCCGGCAGAGAGAGGACCAACTCTCTGAATGTTCTGCTTCAGGCAGGCTATGTGCTGAAATCAACTGACCGGTAAACAACTTGGATTATTGCTCCAAACTTCTTAAATAAGATCCCTTTGACAGTTGAACAAATTTGTGTAATAAGAAACACACAGCCTCGGACCTAAATTAATTTTGTGGTCACATCCACGCCATCTTCCTTCCAGCTGTACACAATGTAACTTTAGAGTTCAAATACTTTAAAGGCAAACATAAGTTAACTTTTTGAAAACTTCGCAACAAACTGGGTTGTCTATAGACTCATCACCCAATGAGTTGTACCTTAACATTTAAATGTTATTTACACATTATAGATCAACAATAATAATAGTATAATACTGTTATATAATAGTATAACACTCACAGGGGCCAACTTGTGTATGTGTACTTTTACATACGGTATATTTGCAAATAATGTTTACTTATTTTACTTATTTGGCAAATTAATGCAAGTTCAATTTGTACTGAGTGTTTTCATATTGCGGTACCACTGCTTTAATCCAAATAAAGAATATGAATTCTTCTTCCACTGATGAATTCATCCTCCACTGATATATCACTATATCATATGTTGTAGTTAAATATACATAACATTATCAAACATTTTCAAAAATGGGTAAAAAGCACATAGTTCGCCGCTTCAGATCCTGTGCTTGGAATTTGGATCTTTGTGTTTGCATGTGTATCATGGTGATCAAAACTGCTTGAAAAGTGCAACACTTACTTTGGTGTCTGTGTGTCCTCCAAGCGGTTCCCCAGCTGGAACTCGTGGGATTTGCTGCGGTGCAGTGCAGTGAAGCCCGGCAGCAGATGAATGAGCTTGCGGCTGGGCGGAGGTGGCGTTCCCGGGGCCTTTACTTTGTTCCTTCGCCGCATTGGGGGAGTGCCGGGCGGGGTCATGGTGTTGACCACCAAGGGAGTCCGAGGAGGTGTGTGGCCAAAATGCCTCTGGCGGGGTGAAGGGGGCAGGGAGCGGTGACCAGTGTCCAAGGGTGGGAAGCCAGGGCTGTCGACTGTCAGTCGATCGGCATATAAAGGGGGCGCCAAGGCCTGGGGGCTGTGGCACATGTGCTGGTTGTACTTGGACTGGACTTTGGGGCTTTGAGCGAGCTGGAACCGGATCCACTGACTGGCCTCTGGCTGGCACACTGGAGTGTTTTCTTTGCCCGATTCAGAGGTCGGCCACTGGATGGACCAGTCTTGCTTCGTCTGGCTCCCTATTGGAAAGGAAACAGAGATAGGCTGATTGAATGCCAGGAAAACAACTGCTTGCAAAGAATGCAGGTTCACACTGATTAAAAAAGGCCATACTTTTTTGCTTAGCTGTGGTTGTATCTGCAAATAGTTCTTTAATTTACCCAGATTTTGAGATATCTGTGTGTGAGCTTTCACATTGAATGGACATGAACTACATATATATATATATATATATATATATATATATATATATATATATATATATATACACACACACACACACATATATATATATATATAAAACACTATAGTTTTCAGCACTGAGACCCCTTCCATTCAAGAATTCTCAGGGGCACATTTCTCAAAACCTGAGAATATGAAAGCAAAATTATCTGCATGTCTAAATATCACTTTGAGTGACAAATTATGTTATTTTTTTTCTCATTTTAAATATCAATTTGGGTGAACATTATTGCGTAATATGGTGTATCAAGTTGTACCAAATTGGTTTGTATCATGCATTTAATACTAAAACATCCATTAGCTCTGCTTCTTGATTGCAGCGGTAAGAGTAAATCCTGGCAGCAGGCGGACATTTACGACCAGCAAATGTGCTCAATTTGGGTAATGAAGAATTAACGTTCGCTATTATCTGTCGTGAACGAATTAGTAGTGTGGTGTTGTTCAAATATGCAGATGTGGAGCAGATTAAGCATGAATGGATGGAGCGAGCAAGTGAGTAAAATGGAAGTGTGTGCCAAAACAGAACAGGGCAAAGCTGCATGAGTCATAACACAAGCCGACTTCGACCGAAACTAAACTTTCTGCTCGATGAGAAACAAAGAGAAGCGCTGAGGCGAAAATAGTTTGAAAGTATGCAGCCAAGATGAGTTTTTGAGCTCAGATGACAATACTTTACCTCCATTACTGTGCAATTTATCCTCCTCAAGTTGTTCTTCAGAAAGGAACAAAAAACAGAAGAGTGTGTTTATTGATCTGGCAGACACACAGCTGAAATAGTCTGCAATATTCTACTTTCCATCTGCAGTTACGCATAGCCAAAAGGCTGTTCAGCAAAACAAAACATATTGTGTGTAGAATTGATCCTGGGTACGTTTCAGCAGATGCAGTATCTCATGCATGACTGATCTGGAGCAAAATTGACCTCACATGCTCAAAACATTCTGCTATTGATCGTGAAGCCACATTAAATGCAAATTACTGTCAACAGCCCTAATACTTAGATTTCTTTTTTTGTTTTGTGTCATTAATTTTCTTCCCTGCGACATTGTCTCTGAGGAACGATAAGCATCAAAAACACAAACTTCAAACACAATATCAACACCAGCAACATCAAATGAACCGAGAAAAATATCTCCCATAAAAGGTCCCGATGGAATTGCAAAACTTGATGGAGAAAGAAAGCCTGAAGTCTTTCCTATCCTGTAATGTTATGAAGAAGAGGCCGCAAGGAGGAACCACAAGTTGTGGGAAGAGATGGCTGCAAAGACACAAGGGACATAATATGCAGGGGTTTTCATTTTCATTTTTTTTTATCAAATATACTTTAGTCATCCCTATGTGGGTTCTTAAATGTCTTGTTAAAGAACCCCGGCCCCCCCAAAAAAGACACCCGGTTTAAAGACTATGCAAGTTTTTCATTCGCCAAAGGTTATTTTGTTTTAGCAGAGACAGTTGTGCAGTTATTGACCTGCCAATGGGAAGTATTTTTCAATATGGCAGCAGGTTAATTTGGTTCTGTTTGTTGTCTTTGAGTTAGTCTCAGAGAACTTAAAAATCAAAGTTTAAAATGTATGTTTTAAAAAACAAAATGAGCCCCATGTGCACTGATATCTGTTTGCTACACTATATTGCTTATATATAGTATTGATACTCCATCTATCTATCTATCTATCTATCTATCTATCTATCTATCTATCTATCTATCTATCTATCAACTCATTTTGTGCTAAGAATATTTTAGTAGGATTTAATTTCAGAAAAGTACAATAAGAAGTGTATTTAGTGTACTTGTATGTGCTAAAGTAGAACAACTTCAAGCACACTTTGTGGACAATAAGTGTATTGTTGCGTATGTACTAATATACATGCTTGATTAGTTAGTTTAAGCTCTGCCTTATTTGTGTTATAAGTACATTAAAAATGTATTGTGAGTGTCTTGCAAAGATTCAAACACTATACCATTAATATATTATTTTTGTAGTTAGAGTATGCTCAGTTATACTCAGTTATACTAAAAAGGACATTTCGTAATAAATTATCAATATACTTCATTATCACTTTTACATTTTACATTTTAATTATACTTTAAATTAAGCATAACATGTAAACGTATATAGTTTATACTTTGAGTATATGAATGCTATATATGAATATATATATATTTATTATTATTTACTTGTATTATTATATATAGTTTTATTCTGATACGATAAAGTATTAAAAAGGGGAAAACCAATTATACCTGAAGGAATGAACGTTTTCATATTGACAGTACAAACAACTACCTGCATTCACTCAGTCAAGGTCGGTTGACACCCCCTTTGCCAAGTTTATAAAATGTTTGCTTGATTTTTGTACCTTGATGAAGACCTTCAAGGTTGAAACCAGTCAGTTTTTCATGTTCTGTAAGTATCTGTTTCTCAAGAAGCTGATTTTGTTTGCTGCTCTGAACATGAGTGCTGAAAGTGTTTATTCTCATATAGCAACATAGCATTCTGAATTAGCCACAGTTTGTGGCTCTGCCCTATGGCAGGCCTTCTACCTCACAGTAACATCTGCTAAAGCACATGGGCATTGTAGAATCTAAAGCCATCTGCCATAACAAGCTGACAAAAATAAACATAATTTTCTCAGAATCATAATTGAAATGGCTAAAAAACCATCACAAGTCCATCGATTTTACACGTCAAAGTCTGTTTTTACAGCTCTTGGGAAGAAACACTGCACGTGTGAAGAAAGAAAAAGTTGTCTCAAGTGAAGGCACACAGCAGATCTCAGTGTCTTACTGATCCATTGTAGGAACAATCATCTTTCAGATGGAAAGTTACAGCTGCAAAAATACCTTCTGAGTGAGCGGCTACTCTTATCTCACTCTGCAGTTTTAACTGTGACACATCCACCAAAAAAGGACTAACATATATTGATGGCTACTGGAAGATGTACCATAAACATAACATCACAGTAAACCAAATGATGTCATTACTTAGCTCCCACTTGCTGGTTGATGTTTGCCAGTTAGTGAACCAGGTGTTGTCTTTGGTTGTCATGGAGAGCACTACATTGCACATGGTTACAGCCCCTGCACAGAATGTGTTTTTATGAAAAGTACAACATCTGAAATAGAAAATTCTTTCTACTGATTTTCCAGAAATACAGATCACATTTTCAAGGATTGATTAGTGTCATAAGCAGCCGTGATTAACACCTATAGATATTAGCCAGTAGGGTCTCTTGAGTTGCTGCTGCCCTGCCTGAGGACCACACTCTCACTTGTGCCTGAACCCCTAGTAAGAGGTCCCCATCTCAACCCCTTCAGAAGGACATCAAGATGCAGAGAGGACGAGTGGGCCCAAAAGAGTGCTCATCCATAAAATGTACGGTAAAGATGAAGGGGGGCTGCTCGATCAAGCCTCCTTTATTTGCGAGAAGCGCAACAGGCCACTCGGATACGAGCTTGACCCCTCAACGGCCACTGAATGGATCACACCACTAAGCCTGAGATCACAGGAAGATGATTGCTTTTGGTCGGGTCTCGGTGTATTACCTGACACACGATGTACTAACTTGTATTGTACACTTGGAGATTTGTACCACCTGAAATCCGACAAGATCATTTCTGTAAAACATTTGATCTAAATTATGAGCTTTTCTTTCGATAATTACTTTCTCGCAGCGAGGCAGCATCACTTTGAAAAAAATAAATTCTTTTGACAGGTCTTATCAAATTGATACCCAAGTGAAATTTCTCTGCAAGAGAAGCAATGAACTTGCTTCAGGTAATGAGTCAATTCATGGAGCGCACTAGTATCTTAGCAACTGCTTCAGCCATATAGTAACAGGACCTGACTTATGAATTTTCTTGTTTCACATGATCTCGCCTAAGCAACAACCTCGGGCAACAGACACACACACAAAAACGCTCGCTGCTAAATGAGATGAAATACACAGAGTGAGTATAACCCCTTTGAGAACTGTGATTTCAGTTTATTTGTGTGGCTATGCTTGTTAGCGGGTAATTCTCAGGATTTTCATGGAGGGAAATTAAACTGAGTCTTGTAATTGATCATGGCTTCTATGGGCTAAATTTGACTGAGCAGTAACTTGTTGATATCAAGGCTTGACTATTCCCCATCAGTTTCTGTGACAGAATTCCTGCTACTACATTATTGCTTTTCTTTTACTTTATTAGTGATTTTTTTGTGATGCATCAGGTCATAGTTTCACAGTATCATATTACAAAATGATCATGATACACTTGCAAGCACTTTTTCAACTACACAAGATAACGATGACGGTGCTATAAGCAAGCAATCAATGTCGCATTCCACAGCCAAATCACAACATGGTATAATCGTGCATCTTGACATTGACACACAGAAATGAAAAAATAACTTTAAAGATCTGTGTAACTGTCTTTAGCTGAACAGAAAACTCTTTACACTGTAAATATGTGTATTTTACGCTGGTGAGTTCAACCTCAGTATACTGCTGCACCTCTCTTGCCCAAGGGTTACATTACGAGACTTAAACCATGCACAGGATTGTGCTTGAGGTGGAAATCGTGAAATCATGTTGAATCACTTTGTGCAGTTCGGACTAAAACGCTTCAGCTGACCTGGAATCATGCCAAATGGTGTAATAGACCTGCAGGTCCACCTTGTCACTGTTGCATTTGGCCGTGTGGTAACAACACAATCCATTGTCATGTTACCAATAAAACATGTATATCCAGTTAGACTTTCAAAATAAAGGCAGCAAACAATACTCAGTTAGGCTTAGGTAAAAAATGTGATTTTGCTTGGTACAGACTTTATTTCCTGTTATAATTATCATCCCCTGCTGGCACTGCACCTTCAGACATGAATACCATGATACTCACATGCTGTCCTCTAGTGGATTGGCGGGTCTATAACACATTTTGTTGTGACCTTTCATGTGGTCCAATGCTCAGCATTGTCTTCACTCAGTTGTTCATCTTGCTAGTCGAAGCTGTCACATTCTATTTAGAACAAAGCTAGGCGATGCAAGCATTACACATAAAGTTAAGAGCTAGTTTTGGTGGGTTTCCTGGCGTTTCAATAAGTTTAGCTGACTCGGTTGTTATCAGTCACCATTGAGTGAAGCTCCTGCACTGAAAAGTAACTGATTTGTTCACTGAAGATGATTCAGTTCAGTCAGTTCTCTTTAAAAGTTAACTGATAAACATTTGTTCATCCATGTACGAAGGACCTCTACTTTGTGCATTCAATATAGAGCTGGAGGCAAGTACCCTCGCATAGATCTGCCTACTCAAAGAGAGCTAAAACAGCGAGCCTTAGGCTGGTTATGATCAAAGTTCAAAAACACAACTGAAGAAATAAAGCTCAATAATAAAATTGTATGTTGTCGATTTACTATGTCTTTGCAATCGGGTGATAATAAGGGTTTACAACTTAGTGTCAGCTGCCCGCGACTGCTCAGAAGTCTTGCAGTTTTAAGTACTTCTGTTTGACTTTAAAAATCATCTTTTAATTGCTTGATTTGTCTATTAAATCAATTGAACGTGCCTATTAAAAGTTTTAAACTCAAACTCACTTGCAACAACACAACTCACTGTTCGTGTGTTAAAGTTGCCATCGACATCTAATTCACAGATATGAATGGTAGCAATAATTTCATCTGACTCAAAATAAATAATGTGAATAAGTGCATTTCACACGCTCTCAAACCCATCCTGTAACAAATCTTCATAGACCAATCTTTTGTCCCATTTGTAAGCAAATGCTAATCACATAAATGCATAACTAAAGATGTAATTCATCATCCACCGTCTATTCCCTCTCTTCTCACCTGAGTAACCCAGCATCTTGACGTCAACTGTCGATCCAAACAATGCAGCGAGCATTTAAGGCCACTTCTACTTTGTGGTGATTAATGCAAATATCACACCCCAACAACATTAATGGGGCAATCTTAACATGCAGTGAGGCTTTGAGAAAGCCAGATAACAGCTTCATAATTGGACTAATTACCTCTAGATGTGTTGCTTCTCTGGGCTAAATGGCAGTGAAATGCCACTGGGACAGGGGCTGCTCTATCTTACTGCCACTGTGAACAGGATTTGGGGAAAAGGGCAATGGCTGCATTCAATAGATGCAGTGTCCCCTTTTTAATCTCGTCTCTTTAAAGTTGAACGTGTGTGGACTTTTCTTGCAGTGTAATCAGTGGGACACATAGTTCGACTCGGCTAATTAGTTAACCGCCAATAAGGACCACCCAGGGGTGTTCAGGAAGATGGGTGTCGGGGGGGTTCGGTCAATGCTTCTTCTGGTCCTTTTTTCTTCCCTGTTGCATCTGCTCTTTTCTTTCGCGACATGATTGCGTTTCTCCTTCGCCTCCTGTCGTCACTGCCTCTCTCTCACCCTGATTCTCTCTCATGTTATTCCACGTCTTTCTTCCCCCACATGCCTCCTTCACTTTCCTTTCCTTTCCTCCGATCTCCTCCCTCGCATATTCTGCGCCTCCTCTGCCTTTCTACATCTCTTTTGCCCGCTGATGGCATTTGAAGCCAATTAGGTGTTTCTGCATGCGTGTGAAGCTGTCTCAAGGCAGGGCACGGGGACATTCCTTGAAGCTGTCATTAGGGGGGAAAGGCACCGAGGAGACCTGTCGTGCTGAACTTAGATCAACACTATTATCCCTATCAACAGAACAACCCAGATTCTAGAAATTCTACATGTGGAAATGTTTGTTTGTCTTTGTGTGTGTGGGTGTGGGTGTGTGTATGTGTATGTGTGTGTGTGTGTGTGTGTGGACTTGTCTAGAGGGGCGGGCTGGATAATGAGTGTATATTGCGGCACAAAGGACCGACCGGCTGCCTCCGAATTGTATGACTCATCCTCATTGCAGCCCGTGGACTGCAATCCCAAGAGCCTGTAGTGGAATATTCTATTAACTTGCATTAGTTTCCTTCCTCCACCATAACACCAACATACATTCGCTCATCGAGTTCTCTGTTTCTCTGGTTACGTGATGTATACACTGCCAAGATTGTAAAGTATATGAATGTCCCATGTCTGCCAATTTTAACATAATTCCTGATGACTCATAAACTGGAGCGACGTATCTTCTTTGGAAAAAAAAACCATGTGGCATAAATCTGTAAATCCCCTTCTGCGCTTTCATTCATGCTGCTGGAATATATCCGTACTTCTGCAACAACCTCCAGATTTTTTAAGACAAAAAATAAAAACTCTTTAAAAAGACTCAAGACGTAAGAACATCCTCTGCGTCTTGCTTAGCAGTGGTTAAGTGCTCAGAGCTCTCATGGGGCTGTGTAAGCCTTCAAAAGCACATGCACATCTCCTACTCGTACCTGTTGACACACAGGTACTCGTGCAATCCCGCCGACGCACGCGAACACAGATGTGCAAATGTGGATGATGTTTCGAAGCCATGACATATCTTCCTCTCCAAACTCCATCTGGGTAAGAATATGAAAAAAAAAAAAACAGTGCTGCACGCCCTTTATTTCCCTCGGCTGAAAGTGCCTCTCACCGCTCTGTGTGGGGGTTGTGGTGTTGCTGCGGTGCATTCACACATCTCCAGCCAGTCCCCCCTATTAGAGAGCCCATTAGTGACTCTGTGTGGCCAGATCCTGGCTTTGGAGAGCCAGGGAGAGAGAGAGTAGAGGAGTATGGTTGAGGCAATGGGCGAAGAAGAGAAGCAGATGATAAACAATAAGCAAGAAGGCAAGAAAAGGAAAGGAAGAAGTGTGTGAAGTAGAGAAATCTGGAATTAGCAGATTATTTTAAAGGTCTTTAGTTTGCTGAGCATGACCCATGTTTGACCCTTTGTTCATGTGGTAAGAGGTGGTTGTAAATGAGGGGAGATCATAACCAGATCTGTGTTCAAAAATGTTTTTTAAGGTCAGATGTGAATGGCCTCCATGATCTTTAACCACTCTACAGTCTATTCTGGGACTTTTACTATTTATTCCAACTCATACAATAGTTCAAAAGTGGGAAAGAAATGTAATATTCAAATCTGTTTGAATTATAAAACTCCTGTACAAGCACAGCTGGTTTTTTTCTTCTGAAAAATCCTTCATCAGCATGATCTCTTACCCTTATGAGTGAAGTAGCTGTTCAAGGTTTAATTAATTCAACTATAAAAATATAAAAATCACAGTGCTGCCATCCTCATCAACCAAAGGTGATTACGAAATGTAGTAAAAAACTAGAATTAGGCACCTTGCTGTTGTATGCCTCTGTGCACCAGTATAGTTGCAGCTTGCACTTAAAAAATGTATTAAGTGGAAGTAAGACTATTCTCAAAGCGAACCGAAGGAGAGCTTTATCAAATGGTGCAACGACAACCACCTGAAGCTCAATATCAGCAAAGCTAATGAGTTTGCGCTGGACTACTGCTGCACACTTTTATGTCACAGCGAAGTTGACCTTTGGATAAAAAAGTCATCGCTTCATCATTTCATTCCATGACAGATTTCGGTGAAATGTTGTCATACTTAGCATTATCATTTCTTTAGTTATCGCCAAAAATACTTTTCGTGAGGTCACAGTGACCTTTGACTGACAAAATCAAATGTAGGGGAGACTGCATGTCAAAGGTGAGGACAGAGACCGAATGAACAGAGGAGGCAGCATCATTAGGTGTGTCTCTGAACACCAGACCACAATAAAAACCAATCACACAAAGGTCAGTGGTCAAAGAGCACAAGTTAGTGTGAGTCACCACATTTAACTGAGGTATGTCAATCGCTAATCAAGCAGGTGAGATGCGGTTGAAAGCTCCAGAAAAAGATGGAAGATTTTCAAAGGACTCAGTGCTGTAAATAATGAATAAATAACTTTATGGCACAACAACACGTGCTACAGGAAGGTTCCCTGAATTCATGCCAGTAGTGAGGGGGTCGGGTCTTCGGGAAGAATGCAGGTAGCAGCTGGACTGGTCTCATTCAATTTAGAAGCCTGCTCTTTATTTATTTTCGGCAAGTAGGTCATAACCATTTTATCCCACTTACTGTGAGGGTGAGCCAGGACTCTTGCAACGGAGCAACAAGTAACAAAAGTCAAGAATATACTTTCATGCTCTATACCAATTTGGACTAAGTGGCGCGGACACGATTTTTGGATCCGTACTATCTTTCATTACACATTTTCTGCCTTTATGTTTTGACAGATTTTGAGGCATTTCTTCACTTTGAGGACGTCACTTCTTTCTCTCTATTATTAGGTCTCATGTAATGCTCAGTCACGACAAGAGATGGGGGAGAAAAGAAATCTACTTCAGGAGCGAGGGGCAAAAAAGGAATCTAAATTGGTACATCTGTTCGATGCAGTGTGAAGATAGCCAAGCTCCTAGACAGCGACGCCAAAAGAGAGCTGCTCTTCAGAGACGGCTGACTGGTTTGAACCCAGCTGGACTTGGAGGCATGGGCGACTGGGACCGCCTGACGGGCTCTGCCAGGGGACGCCTGTCTGCCTGCTTGTATGTCTGTATGTCTCCCCCGTCTCTCTGGACAATATCTGCCTCCGTCCCCAATCAAGCCGATGAGACAGAATGATAGGATGGAAGTTGGAGGAGCTCACAGGAAGGCGAGCACTCCAGTAGTCTGACAAACGAGCACAGGGACCAATGGAGAGGTGTGAATATTTGGAGAGGACAGCTGAACACCTGCAGAATCACAAAGAGACTGTTTTTTTTTTCGGGGCTCTGCTGTAAGAAAAACCTGTTTGTCTGAACGTCTCAATTCTTGTTCATTACATAGAATATCAACAAACTGCTTCGAAGAACTGCCAATTTAAACCTCTAATACGACACTGTTATAATTAAAGCACAGTTTTGTTGAGGGCACGTTGACGACAATCTACTCGTCAAGTTAATTCGCTTAATTATTTAGCTGAGCCGTCCATCTGAAAAGACATCTGTTACGGAACAGTGTGTGTGTGTGTGTGTGTGTGTGTGTGTGTGTGTGTGTGTGTGTGTGTTCAGTGTGTGTGTTTTGAGTGGGAGAAGAGGAGAAACAGATATGTTATCAAATGGGTTTACGAAAGGTTGTTACTCAACCAAACAGCCCGGTTTTAGTGATGATCTACTGCCCCCTTCTGTATTTTTGGCATCATTGCAAAAGCTGTGACCCAACAGGCTGAGAACAGAGTGCGGTCTGTAACGCCACCTGGTGTCCAGCCATGACACAAAAGTAATGCACTCGCGGCATGACGCTCCTTCTTGAAAAACCAAATACAACAAAGACCAGGTGACTATCTTTAAATTGATTCTTAGAGACATTATGTCAAATGTTACACCACAATCTCTACAAATTAAAAATTAGGCTTTAAGAAATGCATCATTTTTGGGTCCTTTACACAAACACACACGCCATCAAATATCTCCTGAACCAATAAAGCAGTTCCAGCACAAACATTTGTATGCGTTTCACCACATTGCACATATTTTAGCGGCTTCGACTCAGGATGTAGAGCAGGTCTTCCACTAATCACAGGGATCACAGGCTCCTCCTCGTGTTCTTGTGAACCCTAAATTGCTACTGGTCGTCAGGCCAGTGCCTTGCATGGTAGCTCGCAGCATGTCTGTGTGTGTGTGAGTGCATATGTGAATGGGTGAAGGAGAAGCAGATTGTGCAGCACTCTGCACACAAGCTCTATTTAGAAGCAGCCGTCAAGCATTTGCTTTAACCTTTTACAATATACTCCCATGCAGACAACTCCTGCCAGTGCTTAAACCTCTGCAGCAACATAAATGCTCAATAAATAAAATTATTTTTCATTGTACCTAAACAAGACCATCACTGTCCGATGAACGGAGATGGTAAGAAATTTTTTCCCACTACATTCACTTTATTGGAGAGGAGAGGTCATGAGGTCAAAAATCTTGAATTCGAGGGAGAGCTTCACATTTGGGAATTTTGTGTGTGTGATGAGAAGACCGATACCTCTCTCATGTCTGTGCGTTAGTTATGGAGGTAGCAGGTGATTAGCTTAGCATGGAGACCACATATTGACAATACAGTGCTAGGAAAGTTGAAATACAGTTTATGTCTGCGTAATTAAGTACTGTAGTGGGGAAAATATGCACAGCTGTAATTAACATAAATGTCTGGGTCAAACTGGTCCCTGCATTAATTAACTAGATAGAGCAAAAAAACACATGCATTACTGAGGGATAATAGGCTCTGCTCTGGTTGAATGTAGGAGGAACCACTATAAAGATTTGTGTGAGGTTGTCGAACCTCAGCTGGTGAAAAAGAGGTAGAGGAAATGTCAGTCTATACACGCTGATACAATCCTGAGAAGAGGTCTAATGAAAGCTAAATTGAGACAATGTATGCATGTAAATAGATTATGTGTTAAAACGGTTTACGGAAACACTTAAGGAGACAATGTGCCTTTTTAAATGATCACTTTACATACGTTTTGCTTCTTGTTCGACCGCTTGGGCCATTCAAGACTGTTACAATGTCAGCCTGACTCTTCTGCCACATTCACTATCTGCCCTCTTCCTTTGCCACACATTAACTCTCCTGTCATTCATATCCTGCCCTGCAGTGACCTTTGTGTTCCCATCATTCCCCATCACCTGACCTCCACCTGTCCACCTGCACACCATTTCTTGCAGAACATACAGTAGCCGAACGAGTGTGACGTCTTCTTTTTCTCTGCCTACCTGATCTCTACCTCTACTTGTCCTTTTGCATGATACTAAAATGGACCATGATTAATCATTGCCTGTTTGTGGCATCAAGTAAAACTGAACTCTTTACCTGCCTGGACTCTGAAGTAAGTTTTTGGGTCCCAGCCTAGTTTTACTGACTCATTACACACACTAGTAATCGTGGATTTTTGTCACATGGTTACTGTTATGCATGAGCGCATCATAAAGTTACATCCAGCGAATCTTTAAAATGCTGACCATGTAATCATAACTCATGAAAACCTCACAGTGATGTATCCACTTCATTGAAACTGATGTTCTAAACAGGTGGTGTCTTACAAGTACTGATTTGTCAAGAATAAAGAGAGGAACTGAATCACTGGGGTTGAGCATTTGAAGAAAACAATGCCACCAGCAGAAAACCAAACAGCTATGTAACACACCATGTAGTTACTAAGTTATCGTTAGGATGAGCAGCTTTAAGAACCTAGTGATGTTTACTGAATGGAATCAGATTTGATTTTTGTCATACGTCATGTAAAACCTGTTTTGATAGTCTGATGATAAAGATATCAAACAAAAGCAGAAAAAAAGAAGTATATTTGAGATCCTTAGTTCAGTTTGTGTATGTATGTATTGGAAATAAAGATTTCTTACCAATGGCACAAATACAAAGTGGAAACAGACAACTTTTCTCCCACCGGCGTTTCCAAGTGGTATTATTGTTGGTGCCACCGTCGCAAAGACAACCAGATCAACTATTTTTCTTTAGTGTAGTGACTACCAACAACAAAGGACAAAATTTGAGTTTACTCACTCCGTCAGATTTTAACAGAGAAGTGAAAGCAGATAGAAATGGTGTCAGGCCAGTCAGCCGTCATGTTCCCAGGAGAATTTAAGCCCAGTCACAGACAAAACTGCACCATGAAAACGATCTATAGGGGACCAATCTAAACTTTGTTTACAGTTTGCACACTGTGCAATTAACTTTCAGTTCATAATGAGCCATAGACACAAGAGAAATCAAAAGAAACAAGCTTGTTTGTTGCCATTTTAAACTGGATACTATATTAAGACCAGTAATATTTGTTATTATTGTGACATAAAGTGATGTTAATCATTTATTGATAATTTGTGTCATATAAGGCATCAACTATTTCTCCTCTATCACCCATCATAGCATTTACATAATCAGAAGTTAAATATTGTTGATTTGATATCGATCTTATGCACCTTACATAAGGAGGGGGGAATTATTGTTTGATCATATTTTTAATTATTTACTTTAACAGTTAACATTTGAATGTTTCTGAAAATAAACATTAACATCAATACTACAGTATCCAACCAACATATTATTAGCAAAAAAAAACATTTGTAAATGAAGAAAACACTTTTCAGACACTGATGATTTTGAACCCCTCCTCATGCAGTTGTGAGCAAGTTAACCTGACTGTATGCCAAATCACTGTTTGGCACCTACCCAGTCAGCTAACATGTAATTAAAACACATGATCATTTAGGATTATTGTCCCAAGTTTTCAGACAGTCTTCTGAGCCTAAATTGATCGTTGTGAACATTAGCAATAACTGCTGCTTACTTGTTTATACTCCAGCACTCCACTAACTTTTGATGCGCAGCCTCCTTTTTCGATTCAATTTTATGTATAGTATAGATCTGTATAGTAGGTTCAGATTAATATTTAACAGAATTCAAAACAATATATAAAGTACAGGGTCCCTGCTTCATCTCTCAAGCCTGAAAATATTGGAGAGCCATGGTGTAGTTGGTACTAGACTACATGCTTGATAGCTAATATACATACAAACATAATAAAATGCAGCTGTTTTACTATATCTAATTCCTCCATCTCCTTCTTCTGCCTCACAACAGTTCTCCTCTTCTGAATTAATTAAAAATGCTATATAACATCTTACACATCATATAGAATCACAGGCAGGATAATGAGGGAATTGTTTGGGTGTTAATGAATCCAGTCGGATGTAAACAGTGCTACACCAAATCATATTTTATTCATGCATCTTAACATTACAAGACAATACATGTTAGCCATGTTAGGTTTAAAATTGTGACGTTTCATTTGTGGCTCTAGATTGATTCAGGCGGGAAACCATTTAATTTCATCCCTTAACTGTCTCCTCATTTCCTGTCAAATAAAGAATAAAAATGCCCTCAAAAAATGAAAAAAAAAATGAAAAGTAAGAAGTAATGCTCCATAGAAGCTGGCTCTGAAATCTCAAATGTCGGAGCATCACTGAATGCACCGGAGAGAAGTTTCAACAAGTGTCCGTGCTTCTGATTGTTTTATCCTGAAACCATAATGTAACTGGTGGGAGAGAACAGATAGTAACTTGATAGATGGGTGATCAAGGTTTCATTAAAAAACTAAATGTGTTTTTACACATAGTGGTGGGAAATGGTGATAGGTCTTAAGGACATCGGCATTTTCCCTTTAAAGACATTTAGAGGCTGGCGTTTCTACGGACGTGTGTGTCCCTTACCGAGCTGGTGGGCCTTTCTGAGGCAGGAGAGGGAGGCGTTGAGTCGGGCGCACTCCTCTTCGTTGGCGCCAAACTTCTGTAGCAGCTCACACACCTGCTCCTCGCTCATTTCCAGCAGGCCCTCCAGGGTCACCTCACCTGGACTCATCTCCTGCAAAACACACACACACATACACCGTGACACAATTACAAACACTCACTGATACACACACGCTGTTAAGATTGTATTAATTTTGTAAATTAATTTTGTATTAATACGCAGAACATTTGATTTACAGTTCCAGTTTACAGCTGAAGATGTTATGTTAAGGTGCTCAGGGGAACATTTTACACAACAAGAGTGGAAAAGTCATGGATGTAAAAAGAAATGGGTCTTCAGTTTCACATTTAAAGCATGCAATTCTGTTTTCTGTTGCAGCAATCTTTATCAAATAAGAATGAAAATCAAATCAGCTTTAATAAATGGAACAGTTCCTCTCCAAATTGGCATCAAATTACAAGTTAAAAGGTGTGATATTAACTACTGAGAGTGTAACCTTTTGTGTAAAAACTTCATAGACATTTACTGTATATTTCAAGAGAAAAGTAACAGTGTTTTCTTGCAGCCCTCTAGTAGCCATCAGGAGAACTGCAGCATAAAACATGTGCAGTGCTCTGAACTTCCAGCAGTGTTGCTGCTGCTTGATAAGAGACTAACCGATAAGAGGGGAAACATGTGATTCAAAAACAGCTTTCAACTAAAACCAAAATCACACACGGGGCACTGCTGTTCACCAACTCAGCCGATTATCGATCACTGGGATAAAAGAGGAGAAGGTTGTAAGTGAATACTGGCATGTGACAAATCAATGGAAAAACCTTAAAGTGATATTGAGTATTGGCAAATATTCTCTGTCAATAATTGCCCGAACGAATGCTCAATAAAAAGGTGACTGTGCCCAGATTTTTTGGTTTATTTCAAACCATCATCACCATTTTCTGTCTAAACCCCCTTTAGGAGTCGTAGGAGGACTGGAACGACCTGTGTTTTACCGCTATCAGTGGGCAAACAGGGCGCATATCCCAAAGAACTAATAGACGCAACCTCATCATGTATGGCTATGGAGTCTAATATTAAATTCTCTTCCAGTGCTACTCCATGCATCAAAAATCACATTAAAGGGGTCAGTCATCACCCTACATTTATAATAATAATGCTTTCTTTTTAACCTATAAGGTAGCGTTTTGTTGTCTTAATGACCTGTAAACTAATAATCATGTCTTTAGGGATCTACAAATCAGAAACTATGTCACAGGAAACATTTTAAAGTTTGAAACCTGTTTTAATCCTGATGAACTTCAGTCTCTGGTGCCAACTGAACCTGATACCAATAAGCTGCTTGTAAAGGCTGACGCAGGTCAGATGTTGCATCTATGCAGTACCTGAGGTCTGTACTGGGAGGGTGAAATAGGAGGACAAAGTTCTAAAGGCTAAATGTCTTCATGGCATACACTCTTTCTCATGCAAATCAAAACATCACTTAAGTCAGGCTCTATTCATCATTTTGTCTTTTATGCTAATGATCTGATGGAACGCTAGCTCATATGTTTTGGTTTCTAAACCAAACTCTTAAGTTGTGATCCTATTCCAAAAACATCCATTCTAGAAGAAAAGAAAGAAGATCATTCTTAAGGTCTGAAGCCAAGAGATGTCCCCCTGTTTTGAAGCCTGGCACAAAGACATCTCTAGTACTTCATTTATTAGTACTACTGCATATGTGAATACTGTATCAAGCCTTTTGGGGCTCCAGAGGAGGCTGCATGCAATCGGATACATTACATCCAGTGCTGTCAATTAGTGGCTCAGTTGCATTGTGGGTAATGCAGGTGCCAGGTGAGAAGCTGGTACCTACCTTATCCACAATGCAATTTAACCACTGAGGGACATCAACGGAAACAATTTATCAGATAACATTCGACTTTGACACCTCTGTTAGATTTATTTTCAGTGCAACATTTGTTCTTAAATACTTTTCAAAACAAAATGTAATTGTATAAACAGATGGCAGCACAATAGTTGTTGTTTGCTTGTTTTTTCTCCCCTTACACATGAATAGGCTGTCTGAACAAGCAATAAAATATATTTTAAAAGTCAAAGCAGAAAATCTTTGTAAGAGGTTGTTGATGAGAGAAACATAACATATACAGAATTACATTATATTAATGATAATATGTAATATGATTAAATCATATATTATTGCCTTCACAGTCATGAAAGGGAGACCCTGAGACCCTCTGTCAATACAAACATTATCAGATACCATATTTTTTGTGAGAGCAATCTCACCTAACATTCCTACATTGTAAATAAAGATTATCTGATGAGTGGCTTTTTACATAATACAATCATGACTGGATGTATCTACCTCTGTGACCTCTTTCCTCAGGTTGACGATGCGGAACCAGTGGCCGAGGCGAGGGAAGTCCTCCAGCTCGGCACTGCGCTCCTCTAAGGCCACTTTGCACTTACAGGACAGCTGGCGGCTGAAGTACTTCACCAACTTCCCCTGAGAGAACAGAGAAAAATACAGTGAGGGAGGGTTGGAGATTCACATCACATCCTCTTTAATCTTTTCACATTTAAAACAAAAAAATATTTCCAGCACAACATGAAAACTGCATGTAGTGTAAAAAAAAAAAAAGTCTGTAAAGAAAGGAAACAAACCTGGTGCACATCTTATTAGCAGAGCTTTAATAATACAGTAGATTGACATGTATCAGCAGCAAAACATGAAATCCATTAGTTTTAGTCCTGGATCGCAACAACAAAGCTCTTTGTTGACTGGACCTGTCCTGAAGAACCAACCTGTTTTTACTAAAAGAAAGACAGAATACTAAATAGAGACCCAATAATGGAAAAGGTTGCTGCAAAAAGGTCAATATTAAATTCTATCACGGCGTATAAAATAAAGGCAGGAGTGGCAAAATGTTCTGAAAAGCACAAATGTTTTGATGTGCAGCCGCAGCACAGAACATGGAGTACTGAGTCGCTGGTCCAATGGTTCCAGTAGTCTATGTGTCCATGTGTCCTTGGGCAAGACACTCAGCCCCTTCAAGGTAGCTTCTGCCACCAGTGCGTAAACGGGTGAATGGGCGCTCAGAGTGGTCATTAGTGTTTAAATATTTGCAAGAAGGTATCTCATTTGATCACGTAAACATCTGAATATTTCCATGAATATCTCCATAAGAGTTTTGGCTGGTCAATCAAAAAGACGTTAAATACATTTTCACCATAATATTACAACACTTTCTTTCCTTTTGTTTTAAAACTATTCAGCCGATCAAAGCTGTTTGAAATACGACTGACGTTAAAGGAAAACCTTAGCATGTAGAGTTCTGTAACTGTCCTGACAGACACTGAAATTCCTGGACAGCCTGGATATAACCAGCGCAGGTAAAATACATGCAACAGTCTCCGATCCCTCAAACAACAATAATGTGATCTCGCAATGCCTCGAGCTCAGGGACTGATGGATGGGTGAACGGTCAAACTTTCTGTCACAAATGCATCCTTTCTGGTGGAAGTTACACAAATACACTTAAGTTTTTGTAGCATTACCAAAGCTGGCTCATCTTCATTTACACAGTGAATGCAACATGCAGATTGTATATGTGAATTTAACTTTGTGTGCAATTTCAATCATGGACGAAACATTCCTCTTTTCAATTTTTCTAATATTCTAGATATTTTAAGCCCCTGTGACCATTAATATGTATCATGTCACACATTCTACATCGTCTCTCTATTCTATTGTTTTTAATGATGGCAAATGAAGAGTGTTTGGGATGGTTTGGACAAAAGAAGCAATTTGAAGACATTGGATATTATATCACAGAGCCATGGAAGATATGTCACATAACTTCACAGGTGTGTAGTTGAGATTCAATTTGAAGGTTAATTTTGAAGGTGGGTGTGGGTGCCGCAAGTAATCAGGTAGAAAGTAAGGAAGGAGCAATTACCCCCCTCCGTTTTATCTAACAACTCTCTCTAATAGTCTTATCCAAAACATGTCCCCTTCTAACAAATTGAATCTCGCATTGTTTTACTTTTATGACACGGCAACTCTTACCATTTATTCAGTGTGCTACATGTAGAAAGGCCAAAGACTGCCAGGAGCAAAGGATAAAACAATCAAAGAACTATATCAGACAGGGACACATCCATCAGAGACCGATCAATTAACATGTTCAAGACTAGATATTCTGACATGTTTTTGATGTATTTAAGTCCTAAGGGAGATTTACAGTCAATATATGTGTAGTGAAGCAAATCTGAGCTCAAACAATTGGTCTGATTACAAAAACGATGGTGGAATAATGTCCAGGCCCACAGAGGGTGACGTGATGCTCGAAGACTTAAGGATGATACATTTGGATGGCCCCGTTCCAAACATACACCTACAAAATGACTGCTAGAAATTAGACAGAGCTGGCCTACATCAGTGCATACCAAAGTAGAAACCAGTGGAGGAGGGACTCGCAAGTCACCTCTGAATGCAGAAAAACCCTACAGCAGCTGCCCACGGCTGCTAACGCTCTGCCCGATAAGGCGACTGCTCGGTCCACTCCTACAGAGAAACACACATTTACCCTCGCTAAATGTGTCGACTTCTTACTGTATATCATACTCTTAGAAATATATTATACCTTGTGCGTCTGCTTAGAATATGTCTTGCCATATGTGCCAACAACATAGCATGGCATAGCACACAGAAGCAGGTATTCGGTCCGTTTGAAAGGAGTGTGAGAGAGAAAGAAAGAGAGGGACAGAAAGACCGGACTTCTCAAAGTGAGTAAAAATGTACACCGAAAGATTTTATTGCGACTGTGAAGTAATGCTACAGTCTGATCTGTCAGTCAGTCCACCACCTTGATCCAGACTGAAATTTCTCAACAAAAACTCAATTAGATTGGCAAAGGTAAGCATGCTAACCAAGATGGCATTATTCATAAGAATGTCACAATGTCAGCATTGTCAGGGTAATTGTGTTAGCATACTGACGCTAGCATTTACCTAAAAGCACAAATCACTATCTTAGTTTAGAGTTGCTGTAGATTTTCAGTGATATTTATGTAAGGCAGTTGTAGTAGACAATAGCATGACACGAAGACGCTAAAGCAAGGGTCCTAAACTACTTGCCCAGAGGCTAAACATGGAGACAATTGAATAGGGCCTCTGACATGTTTAGAATTCATTGTGAAAGTCACCATACAAATATATTTGAATTCTAAAAAAAGATCACTAGCAAGCTGCTCCTTAACACTTCAGCTATGATCAGCGGCTGATCTGATTCACCGCAGTGCATCTGAAACCAAAATCTCACTTTCTATACCTGAAAAAAAGGTTGATCTGGAGCAAAAGAGGCCAAAAGTGGGGCTTTTTACTCCATTAATGGATAGACCAGCTGAAGATCTGAACAGAAAAGAGAGGGGTCAACATGCAGCATAGAGGCTAGAATCAAACCCAGTCCACTGTGGTAAGGACTCAGCCTTTTGTAAAGGCCTACTGGTGAACCTTGACTATTGATTATATTCTCCTTGAATTATCCCTGTCTCCTCTGTGTGGAGAAGGCTGCCATTCTAAAAAAATACAATCTCATGTGGCACTAGGTCTTACTTGACTGAAACAGTATGCCTAAAACATTCAATTCGCAACTTATCGCATACCGATGCGGAGCTCAGGTCGTCTAGTAATCGAAAGCTGCATGTTGAAGTGGCAGCCTCCGCCATCGGTGTATGAATGTGTGTGTGAATGGGTTAATGTGGCAAGTATTGTATAGCGCTTTGAGCGGTCAGTAGACTGGAAAAGCGTTATGAAAATGCAAGACCATTTACCAAGACCACCATTTGATGCTTTGGGATTGTAGGTCAGGCTGGACGCTTCCCAAAACGTCAGTATTATACAATTTGGAAAACTAAAAGGAGTTCGGAACGAAACTCAAAAAATAATTACCTAAGTGCTCCATCTATATTAGTTTAATACACACTGACTCAACATTATACAAAACATTGCATTACCTCCAACCTTTTACAGTGAACTTATGTGATGAAATTAGACAGACTACCAACTACAACTACCACTTTTGAGTGTAGCTAAACTTACTGTTGAAATAAAGTTTAGTATACACTGAGCAGTCCAGTAGAAGAGTATCAGCATTGTGGCCCCCAGGTAAGGAGGGTTGGATGCCCCTGATTTAACATGTAAAACCTACCACCAAGTGGCATCACCATCCTAAAGCTTCATTCAGAGCACATTTGGCAAGTCAAACTTTACGCCCTTGCTGTAGAAAAAACCAGAAGGGACTGAACATACTGTGGCCTACTGTGGGCAGGTGCACGAGCATAAGCTGCTAGGGCTAGCAGGCTAACAAAAGCACACCACAAACTGAAAACTATCCCTTCCTTTCACACTTTATTATCTTTACCTTCTGTCTCTGCCCGGCACAGACTACTTGATAGGCCTCTGATATAATGCTTTGCTTTTTTTCACCATCAAGTTACAAACACCCAACGATCTCAGCTGGGTCAAGTCTTTGTACCTGTGTCTTAAACTGCGTGGACATCCATGAACTCCCGTGGTTGAATGTATTTTTTGTTAATGTGTGCAGGAAGAGCCATTGACATGCACTTTAATCTTGTCAAACAATAAAATCCTAAGAAGTCCATAACGTAACCATACTCCCTTAAATGGTGGCGTGTCGCTTTAAGATGACTCTTGATGATCCTTTATGGTGCTAGTCCCAGTCGAGACATGTGCTAAAGTGACCTCTACTACTACACTCACAGTTAATCCAGATCAACTCGAACACTTAATGAATGCACAGCAGACGATAACTTCCACACCAGATTTATCTAATCTGCATAGACTAACATTCAGGCTTATTCAACAGCAATGCGCTAGTCTTTCAGCAAAGGTTGGTCGAAAATAACCTCTGTTCATGTGAGGGGACAACTAAAAGTAATGTAACTAACAATTGTTTTGTACCTTAAAGCATCATTTCCTCAACTGATTGTACCAAATTGTAGCTCGCTGAGCTGCCGCGTACAGTAGTCGTTACAACTGTATCAACCAAACTGCTTAGTGGGTGAAAATATCCAAGGAAACAGTCATCACATGAATAAATGCATTCTCAGTGATGGACAAAAGATAGGTGCTAAATCTTTAAGAAAAAAAAACATCAGCAAAAAAAAAACTGTTTTTCATGATCTCAGAGTAAAATATTACTATCCAGGAATTATCCTGGAGTTTGTCATACTTGTAAATTCCTCATTCAGTCACGTAAAACAGTGAAGATCTGCAAACAGTCGCATGATTCACAGATGAATGCCAGAGAAGCAGTGACAGTGATGTCACCACCCAAAGTTTAGCAGCAGGGGAACACAATGATTTTGGAGACATTGTTGTCCACAGGCCAAAAGCAGTCAGATTATACGGTGTATTGAAACTGGCTAAATATATATATATATATATATATATATATATATATATATATATATATATATACAGGCTCTGTAGACTACTACACCTCCCATAATGCAAGTTAGTCATGTCATTTGTTAGACCCTGCTGACAGGGTTATTTTATGCAACTGTTTTCACAGACCGAGCAGTACGTCTCAAAGCAGGTAAAGTGAATGTATGTAATTTTCAAAACAGCTAAATTCACTACTTTTGTCAAATGGCAAAGTGAATCATTCAGAGGATTCTGAATCTGTGCAAAGCTTTAAAGTTTATAGCAGGCCTGGTCTCACTGTTCAGCTGTACGACCCACAACTTTACTTTTTTTTGTTCACTCTTGCTGCTCTCACAGTGTCGATTTCTGCCACAGAATTCAGCTGTTTTCAGCGACAAAGCTCAAAAAAAAAAAAAAAACCCACACACTACCTGCTCAGCACCAAACAGCAGACAGACACAGTTAGCAACAAGCTGGCAAACCTAGCAGAGCATTCGGCAGCTAGAGCCAGATATTTCCTCGAGGAGGTAGTGGAGACCAAAAACAGAGATTAAAAGCAGGGTGAATAATGGATTAACATGTGCCAGGTGGCCACAAACGAATGATAATGTTGCCCTGTAACTTCTGGACCTGTAAATAATCTGTCGTTTGCTAATACGTTTTTTTATTCAACTTAAACACAGATATAGCAGACAGAGAGTGTCAAAATCACGTTCTAAATATTTAGATGTGCAGAGATGTGGCAGTAAGACACAGACAAGGAGACTTGAACAGCAGGCTTTTCTTACTGTGAGTGTGACCATTCAATTCAGGTACAAATACTTGTGACTTTAGTTGTGGTCAGGTGACACTTTGTATGACCTAGTTTGCTTCGAGCACAACGAACCCTGTGACCTTCCGAGACACGGTGCTTCAGCTGTCCGTAGCCCTTGATCCTCCGACTCTAGAGTAGAAAAATACCTCGGTCCCACCTTTGAAGCACAAAAAAAAGCTGGTGCTACACTTCTTGTTCAGATAAACACTGTTAAGCCCATCTCATATACTTGAATATAAATGTAAAACAGCACTTGTTTTGACCTTCTTTTCTTCACTGTTACATGAAATACATAATTGATTCACATGTCACACACTACCATGTTTCTGCATCCCTAAAAAAAAAAAAAAAAGATCATTCATCACGCCCGTCGGTCGTTCCAGCGTATCCAAGGGATACTGCCGACAATGCATAATCATATTAATGAAAAACCAGTACTAACACTTCATCCAGGTAATGATATGGGCTTGCTATTCTTGGTAAAGCTTTTGGCTGAAGGAAGGTTAGCACTCAACGGCTCTAACAGATTGTGTCTGAGGTGCAATCTGGGTCCTTCAGGTTAATAACGGACGTGGCAAACAGAGATATCATAGAGGAATCTCCCGCACACACGACGCTCATTAAAGATCATGACAGGTTAACGAAGAGGGCTTTGCGTACGACCGACGTCACTGTGATCCTGATCAAAACCCCTGGTGTACAACTCATTCGTCGCTGTGGCAGTAAGAGGTCCGCCATCCCTGAAAGGCTCTCCTACTCAGACAATTTGAGGAAGATTAGCCGGTTTCTCAGGAGTAACCCTTTTGTTGTATTTGTAATTAACTGTCAAGCATGTTTGTCCTCATTCACATCTTACACCTGTTTCTTTCTCTTGAGCGTTTGTCTCACATACATTGGTGTGTTCAACCCCTGCAGAGAACATTGAAATGATATAAAATGAGAAATAAACTGATGTGCAGGTCCATCCAGACCGAGTTTTGGCTGTAGCCAAAGAAAATTCTGTATTGGTTCCTGGGTATTGATAAAAATGTGTTCTACAAGTAGATTGTAGCCTAAATTTAACAACAGAAGAATTGCAGCCCACAACAGTACGTGACTACCAAAATATCTCACTGTGACCTGAATTCGCATCAGTGTTTCTATTATTTTGTCTGGTGGGCATACATTTAATGAAAGTGTGGCCGACTATTCTTCAAGCACTTTGAATGAAGCGTATAAAACAATTTTACATTTTATTTTTAATTATTTTCACTGACTCGTTTGGTCAGCGTGGTCAAATCTGTATGAAAGCAGAACGTCGACAGAGAGAGTTGTACAAGTGAGGTTTTCTTCATCACTCACTGTTAGTTCTTCATTTAAAGTAACAAATCTGAGTCACATCTATGGGTTGACATGCAGTTATGAAGGCAGAGGGAGAAAGAGAGCAACCATAGAGTGAATATAAGTCAGGACGGGGTCAAGGAAACTCGGCACTCGGACGCAAACATAGATAGAGATGTGGAATTTGACACACAATTTAAACCAATATTTATAAACTAATCATGTGTAATGTCAAAGTTTGATCTCATCAACCCTGTTCCAGCCACTGTGCGCCACCTGCCCGGCAAAAAAAAACATGGAGACAATATGGATATGATGATGATGATGATGATGATATTCATCCAAGAGGTCAGAAGTATGACTTCCAATGAATTCTAATGTCCCTCTGTGTCCACCAGATGGGTGAATTGCTGAAACAATTTTGTATGTTGATATGTCAGACGATGTGTATGATAGCTGTGGGCGGCTCAGGGGTAGAGCCAGGACCTTGTTATTGGAAGGTCGCTGGTTCGATTCCCATGGTCTGCATATCGAAGTGTCTTTGGGCAGGATACTGAACCCCAAACTGCTCCTGATGTGCTGGTCGGCACCTTGCATGGCAACCACCACCCTGAATGTATGTATGAATTACTATCGCATTGGACTAAATGTAAATGTAAATAATTGCATTGACCTGGATGCTGGATAGGCTTTGCCGCAGCATCCTGTCATAAATGTTAACTCAAAATTTTGGATCGCAACAATACGGAAATAATAACTGCAACTTTCAGTAATGTGCCATGCGACTCAACGGGAGCACATTTCGTATTAACTGCATTCGAAAACAAGCATCGCATCGTTAGCTACCGAGGTGAGGTAACGCACAAAATGAGTTTTCACAGGACGGATCTCACTTTGCTTGTTATGTAGAAGCCATGAAAGTGTATTAGGTATGAAGTGAAAGCAAATCTGTGATAGAAATGTTTGCCGCAGAGCACGGTGTCACTCTGAAGAACTACAACTTGTACACAAAGTGAAGCCAGATGTAACACCCCGTGCGCATTATATTTCCGACATCCCATTCAACAGGTCGTGTACAAACACATTAATAAGTTATGAGTGTTTTGTAGCCTGTATTGTCTCCACTGGTTTGCCCTAACCTTCCACTTTCAATGTCACATTGTGTGCCAGTCTGGTAGAGGTGATACCAACAACACTCGTACCTTAAAACACTCTATAGCACAAACATTGGTCAAAAAGTCTGCGAGGTCCTTTTAAAGGAATAGTTCACCAAAAAAATTAAAGTTTAGTCATTACCCACTCATCTCCACACTGATGGAAAGTCAGGTAAAGTTCTGTAGTCAGAACATGTCAGGAGATTTAGGGACAAACTGCATTATCGCCGCAGCGGTGGTTCGCCAATTCTCCGTCGTAGGTCGTTCACACAGAGCCAATCAACGCCTCCGTAAAGGCTAACCGCTGTGTAATTCACACAGAAAGCCGGGGCTGCGGATCCTAAAGAGTGCAAAAATGTGACGAGGAGTCGAAAGGACAGGCAGAAGGACGGATGCTTCTTCACGTCTATCTGCGGTATTTTTTTCCTCATATAAGCTGCCAAAGACAATTACAGTTATTAAATTACGTTTGTTGGGTCATGTAACGTTGCTTTGTGGGACGTTTTTCTTTGTTTAGTTGAGTGAAGGACCTGTGCAGTTATCAGACTATCCGATCGACACGCCCTCGATACGTGACGCCAGCTTATCTGTTCGCACTGGTTCAGTTCGCCAATACTGCGCCTCTGATAGTACCTCGAGAGGCGGATCAGCGCCGGAGCAAAATTTCACCCCTCGCCACCTCCAAGACATTCACGCAGAGGTGGAGAATTGGCGCAGGATCCCCGCATCCAACAGCAGTGCGAATGGGGCTGGTGTTGCAGTATTCAACTGAATGAGATGGGGGCTTATAACATTTTAAAACCAAACAGAACATCTTTTTAAATTAGTTCGGCATCTCGGGGGCATCCAAGGACTTAAAGGAGAGAAGCCATCTACTTCAGCTGTTAAGGAGAATGCTGCAACCCTGTTTTGCTGTGAATCTCCAGGAATGTTTTGTGGACAGCGACACTTCACCTGACTTTCCAATCGGAATGAGGTTGAGAATACCAAGACTGACTGTTTATTTTTGGGTGAACGTATCGTTTCAGCACGTCCGTGTCACTGCTTATGTAGGAGTTTGTATTTGTTAGATTACAACATGAGATATAAAGTAAAAAACTCTGCTCTGATCTCCCAAAAGAGTCAGACAACACTTCCGCCATGAGAAAAGATAAATACCCCTTCCCCCTTTTGTGACCCCATTTAACCATCCAGTTTTTTTATACATAGGACTATTGTCTGGGGTTATATCTTTACTTTTAGGGGAGCTTTTTGTTCAGTTTGTGCAAAAAGGTCAAATCATGACCCAATAAATCAAATCTTAGTTTTTAAAAATCCATTCACAAAGATCTGTCAGGCTTATATTAAAGGTGCACTTAACTCCCAGGTGAAAAAGGAGGAGGGTTGGGCTTGGGGCTAGCAACCGCACCCACATAAAACCCCCGAGAGAAAAACCATGGCGGAGGGTCATGTGTAGACCAAGCAAATGTCTGAGACCAAAAACAAAAGGACGTCCAGCCCAAGAGCAGACCTCCTGATGCCAAAATATCACATACGATTATGTTTTTTAAAAAACTAAAAAAATCTAAGTTAATTTACAATATAGATAAGGTAAAAATACAAACTCAGAAATAGTTATTTGATATATTTCCATATAAACAAGCCGTCCTCGGAGGGAATAGAACACTGTTGGACAGGGACTTGCAAACATAAACACAGTAAAACAGTGTAAACTTGTGTTAGTTTAGTCCGTTTAATCCGTCCTGAAAATCTACCAGTCAAGATTTTCCTCCTCTCTTGAAACCTCCTCCTAACATAACATGTTGTAGGCTGTCACTGCTTTTTTGGAACATAGTGACCGTGTATCTTCACTGTAGCACACCTGTCTCCTCTCTCCTCTTGGATTTCCGCTCCTGTCCCGTCTCACTCGTACGCGAACTTCACTTAAGTCGCTCGGACACGCGTTCAACATGGGACCGTGAGTGATGTTCGTGTATATTATATGGCATCATATTCCTGCGTGCGGCACTCAAAAGTGACTCCACTTTATGTAACATCTCAATTATATCCCCTCTGGGACTCGGACGTGTGTTGATGGCACACACAGATCCTCACTTGGGGGAGTTTTATGGCGACTTTTAACGCACTTAATGGTATTTGTTTTAATCTCCTCGGGCATCACCATCACATCGTCACGGGCCCTTAATGCTGCTCTGCGCCCGCGGAGGATCAGTGGTGAGTTTTCACTGACCTTATCGCACTTTATGGCATATTTTTATGTCCCGTGACAGCCCCCTTTTTCTCCTGCTGGTGAGGAGGGAGAGGGGGAGGAGGTGGAGGAGGAGAAGGAGGAGGAAGAGGAGGAAGAGGAGGAGGGGGGTTGGTTGGTTGTTGGACTGGTTCAAGTGGTCTCGAAACGGACAGCCTGGTATTCTCAAACACAAACACCGGGGATATTATGGCCATTACGTAACGCAATTTACGGAATATACCCCCACGGGCCAATTAAACGAATAACGATATTTGGTAACAATTTCAGTAATCTGCTCGCCTTGCGTAACAGCCGGGGCCTGGATGCGGCCGTGAGAGGACAGATGCGCAGGCTGGCATATCGGTAATGGACTGTAAACACGGGCTGCCTATAGGCCTCGGCTGCCTCAGATATTATTCTGATGGAGAAGAGCCACCTTCTCTCCCCGCCACCTGCAGAATGCGCAAGACTCCAGCAGCCCCACTGCAGCCCCTGTACAGCCTCCTGATTTATTACACTGCACAACACAGATAGCGTCGGGCTTTTTTAGCGGCACATCTTTTTTACGCACGTCTGTGCAACAAACAACACAGACAACAAACAAAAAAAGGAAAATAGTTGATGAAAAAAAAAAGCAGTATGTCGCGGAAAATGTGCACAGTGGCCTAGGAATGAATAACAGACGGTGACAGCCCTCCGTATTGATTCAGATGGAGATGCACAGCAGAGATTTCGGTCGTCTTACCTCCAGCGTTCGTATCTCTTTCTGTGTCAAGTCGTTGGATGTGGCACATTTGGTCCGTAAACCCTCCAAACTAGAAATGCTTATGTCTATCATATTTTGCACCAACTCGCACTGCTGCAAGGCTTTCTGCAAACTAAGATGCTGCTCCTCGCTTTTTGTCATCTCCTCGTTCATAGTTTTTGCGAGCAGTGGTCGTTTTTTTCTCCCCCGTTGCACTTTCAGAACAAAAAAGAAAATATTTTCTTTTTTAAAAAAAAAAAGAAAAAAAAAAAGAAAAACAACAAAAAATTAATAATTAAAAAATAAATTCAGAAAAGAAACGTGGAGAGGAGCCCACGGAGCAGATGAGCAACCTGCAAAACGCCATGAAACGAGATGCTGGAGGTTTACAGAAGGGCTTTGAGCCGAGAGAGAGTCGACTCCATTGCAACAACAGTCCTCGTAGTTCCTGCTGTTTCATCAAGGTGTCTCGGCTTAAATCAAACACAATATGAAGATACCGAGCGGGACTACACGGTTCGCCACAGCATCCATTGGGTGCCCCCTTCGCTTCAGATGGGTGTTTAAAAAAAGAGAGAGAGAGAGAGAGAGAGAGCGAGAGAGAGAGAGAGAGGGAAGCTGTTCAGCGCATCGCAGGCAGACGTATCGGTGGGGGAAGCCTGGTGGTTTTAAAGGTGCTGATGTGTGGATTGGATGCAGGTACTCCCTGTCTCCCTTGGCAGCAGCTGCATCCCGGTTCGCTCCCACCACACCGACATGTTTCCTGTCAATCAAACCCACAGCAACAGCATCGGTTCGCCCAGGCACCGCCGCGAGGGGCCGCTCTCGCGAGATCTGCGCGAAGTGCAGTGGGCTCACGGCGCTTGAGCCAGTCTCCGGGCATGCGCGAGGAGACGAGCAGAGCTGACACTTCTCACACGTTCTGCAGGAAAGAAAAGATGCTCGATTATCGTCATTTCGACACACACCTGCACGTGTATTTTTTTTCTGTTGACTTTACAGGAACTAGATTTTTGATCAATTTATTGGTGAAATATTTCATCACAGTATTTGGATACATTTACATTTTAAACATTTTGAAAGATGTTTGTTTGTGATGTTGTCTGCGTCTTATCGTCAATATAGATATATCCTGACACTGTGTGCACATTCAACCACTGTTCACACGGTGTCAGGATATATCTATATTGACGATAATCGTGATATTCTGAAATTCCATATTCCATCTTACTAATACACTGATGATTACAATGTGAAAAACATACAAGCTATGTAGTGTTTGGCTGTACCACTGCCAAGCAAAATCATGTCTGCAAAGATAACAGACAAGAGTGACACACCACCCACAGTTTGAGTGGATATCACAATGATATCGAGAATTATTTTAGTCATGTAGCCAAAATATAATATTTTGATATCTGATATGTATGTCTGCTCCAGTAGGCCCACAGTTCAGAAAGAAAGGTTGTACTTACTCCACTACATTTGTTTAATAACTTAATTTACTCTTCAGAACTTTGCTAACAATTCAAAAATGTTATAAATATAATAAATTACTATGTGTTATGACAGATTAAGATGAACACTTTATTGAGCACTGGGTGAAATTCCCAACTGACCCAGCACTAGCCTATACAAACTATCATTAGTTCTATTGTTACCAGCATCACTTTTAAAGCAATGTACACATTCATGCACCAGTAGTTACAGTAGTATAACAGGTTTGGGATTATTCTGAAATCAACCATTCTGCTTACTGCATTAATGCACTTTCACCTCTGAACTTGTATTTAAAACCTTTAAACAAAGTATACTACTTACTAAATAAATGATCTGAGTCGACTGTTTATGCATGACTGGCTGTTCTTATTTCTGTTTCTGCACTCATGTCTCTATCTCCTTATTACTCCAGCGTAAAGGGGGAGGACTTCTTGAAGGGGTCCTATCATAAATCTGAGGGGGTTGTAAAATGATTCAAGATCATTCTTGGGTTGAACTGCTCATATTTTATGTCACTTATCAGTAATAAGACATCAAAACAATGCTTCCTTTTCAGGTGTTAGGTAGTGAGATAATCATAAAAATAATGTTCTCTGAAAAAAGGTACAGGTATGCAGGTACATTGCACTTTTGACATATGTATTGAAATAAGCTTGTTTGTCATCACAGTATTGCTGAAAAGAAATATTCCCCACATATATGAAAATGGCTCGAACTGATATAGTTTTTTCAGTGAAAAACTGTCAAAAAGGCTGCATAGGAGTAAATTGTGAGAGACATGAAGTTAATTGAAGAATGGAGTGTGTGTGATATTGTAAAAAGACACGATGAAATAAAAACAAAAATTCTCACAGGGGCCTAAATGTTAATTGTTACAGTTTGTATTTTTAAAAGGTGGTGGGTGGGATCCCAGCAGAAGGAGGTCTGAAGTGTTCATAGCAGTCTCATCTCTCATGAGGCAGGAGGCGAAACTGGTGGCAACTTTTAAGGACATTTTCTCTCTCATCACCTTAAAACCTTTAGCATTGGGTCCAGCCCAGCTGAAAACGGCTGGCAGCATCACATTAAATTATGTGCGTTCATTTCATGTCAAGTATTTGATATGTCATACGTTGTTGCAAGTTGTGTGCCACACACTTTTTACAGTGGGTTGAAAGCCCGCCCATAGCCCCCGACACAGTCACCTTATTGGTTGTACGCCGTGACGTCTGACGCACGTTTTGTAGTGCAGCGCGCCAAACACGGCCATCAACAGAGTGGAAGTGACTAAAACTTCGTGTCTTAAGTGTTAGCCCAGCTTGGAGCTTAATTCACAGTTAAAGACCACATGGCTTCCACTAATAAAGCAACGTTACAGACCAGGAATTTACCATGGTGAGTTAAAAGACGTTGTTTTTTTTTTATTTTTTTTTTATCACAGATAGGTTAAAATAGTCACTGCAAGCTAGCTAACCTGCCTACTGTGGATTCAAGCTAGCTAGCAGCTAACCGTGTTATGTAGATTTCTGTCCTCTGTGCTATCTTATCTTGGCACTAACTACATTATGTTATAGGTGTCAGACGCGTCTGGAGCCATGTCAGCTGCTTTTTATTTCGGCACACATTAGAGCTAGTTAATGTATCGAGCATCGCCGTGTTGCCACTTGAACCAACTGGCTCAGAGGAAATGCTGCAACGTCTCCAGATTATAAAGTTGATATTTGTTTGAAATTTTGGTGCATGGTGTAAAATACACATGCCGAATTGAAAAGTGGCACTCCAACATTATTCAAATGTAGTTACTTTCGTCTCTAACCCTTTGAATTAGCGGTTTTAAAATAGACACAAGTTTATCAAGTACAGTCTTGTACATTACGCCAGTAAATGTGATTACTGTCAGGGGTTAACACGTGTTATTTTTAGTAACTAATATCGACTATATGTTTCTGCTGCCTGTTCCAGGGTAGAAAAATACAGACCACAGAAACTCGATGATCTGATCTCACACAAAGATATTCTAAGCACCAGTAAGTATGAAACCTGAACGAATAAACACATAATACAGCCTATATACACGATTAAGTATATAATAAATTTGCTGTTTTTCGGTGTTGCTCACTCTTGCATTAGTTGTGTACTATAGTTGAGTGGTAATGATTAACGATGAAAAGGCTTTCCCAAATATCCTGCATGTGTTTTTAAATTTGTGGTACCATTCAAAAGGAAGCCAGCTGTTTGTTTTCATCCTTGTTTTTCATCTTTTTAGTCCAGAAGTTTATCAGTGAGGACAAGCTTCCCCATCTCTTGTTCTATGGCCCCCCTGGAACAGGAAAAACCTCCACCATCCTGGCCTGTGCCAAGCAGCTGTACAAGGACAAAGAGTTCAACTCCATGGTGTTGGAGGTGCAGTAAAACTCCTCATGAGAAGCTTTTAGAGGGTTTAACGGAATGACAATTTCACTAGTGTAATGAAGAGACTTTGTTTCTATGATCTGATATTTTACTTATTACTATGTCTTGCAGCTGAACGCATCAGATGACAGAGGTATTGATGTTGTTCGAGGTCCAGTTCTGAGTTTTGCCAGCACCAGGACCATCTTCAAGTAAGACTAAAGATCCATCTACAACACTAGTCACCTACTTTTTATTCAGAAATGAATGTTGGTCTACAGTGGGAATTATTATTTAAACTGCTGCCTTTTTGCCCATCCCTCTTGTCCTCCAGGAAGGGCTTCAAGTTGGTGATACTGGACGAGGCCGATGCCATGACCCAGGATGCCCAGAATGCATTGCGGCGAGGTAAAGCCATCTGTTCGGCCGGGCGTCACCCACTGTGAGCCACACGGCTCACTGAGCAGCCAGACAATTTGGCTGCTGCTGTATTACAGGCTATCTGCTTGTACACCCTGATATAAATTTTAAAACCAGCATCTGATCTGAAGATTTGGCTTTAACTATTGCTTTAGAGTTAAAATGGAAGATTGTGTCTAACCTATGTTTTGATTTTATTTTTTTATAACATTGCTTGTGTGATTCAGTGCTTCTGTTTCATGCAGTGTTGCAGCTGTATGTGGAGGCATGGTTAGGAAAAAGGTTTATTAAGCCTTCAGTGATTGCAGTTGCATAATGATGTTTGAATTTAGGGAGGAAAGTCAAATACATTTTTGGAGGTTCATTGAAGAGTTGGCAAGAGCTGAACAAATATGTAAAGAATAATGGTATCTGGCTACTGAAATTTCCTAATCTGACAGTTGACAACTTTTCTATGACTTGTTATTAACACTGTATAAGTTATAGGTTATATGTTCCATGAACTCCATGAAGCAAAGAAAAATGAACAGGCCAGACATACAACACTTGTTGCAGTTATTCTTATATTTTATTTATTTCTGAACAAACTTAATTCTAAACATATTTTTGAATCCTCAACACTTCAGTGATTGCTAATAAACTTAACCAAAACTTGAAGGAGAAATTTGTAAGATATGCCCAGATTTAAAAAGATGAACTAATATTATCAACAGACTGGGATGAAATATTAGTGTTGATGATATGTCAAAGATGTTGATGTATTGTGTTGCAGATATGTCTACTGAAGTTTTTTTCATTTTGTTTCACTGGACATAAGAGGATATGCATAATGGATTAGTAAAAAGAAACAAATATGTCCTGGACATAATAATTACAGAATAAAAAAACATAACTTAACTGAGAAATGTGCAAGAAGAGTCTAAACAAACCTGTAAGTGGTCCTTGTAATGTGAAATATTCTACATAAAGCCCGAGTACAAATAAATGCAAACAAACGTTTGTGTGCTAACCAGCCAACCCAGCCAGGTTGGATATCGATGGCAAGAATACAGATCAGTTTAAATAATTAGGTGTCTCCTCAATAGTGGCCAAAAGAGGTTCTAAAATTGACCTGTGTGAAAGGACAGACATTTTACATTTGAGTTTTTATCCCAAATTTCTTAGTAACACTCATTTCTGACTTGTGCTTTGGCATTCTCTCTATCTCTCCCTGTCTCTCTGTCTCTGTTTCAGTGATTGAGAAGTTTACAGAAAACACGCGATTCTGTCTGATCTGCAACTACCTGTCCAAGATCATCCCCGCCCTACAGTCTCGATGCACCAGGTTTCGCTTCGGCCCGCTGTCCCCGGACCAGATGATCCCTCGGCTGGAGTATGTGGTCCAACAAGAGAGGTGAGTGTGTGAAAGGAAATGTGTAGATGTTTCTTTTCCAACGACACTGATGTTGAAAGGGTGAATAAATGGTTGATTTTATAGAAATCATATCTTTTATAAAATCAAGCAATACATTGAATGAGGAAAGATGCTAAAATTTGGGTTAGTTATATCAGTACCAGAAGCTTGAAATCAAAGAATGCATCACATAGTGACAATAACACATTTATGGATAAATATGAAAGGTTTTACTCAGTTCATCTTAACATTGATCTGACTGTGGATTAACAAAATGAATCTTTTTGGGCAGCATTGACATTACTCCAGATGGGATGAAAGCCATTGTGACCTTATCATCAGGTGATATGAGAAGATCACTCAACATACTGCAGGTACGACCAAAAGCTCCTCTCTAACACTGTGCCTCGCTGTGTTTCGTTTTCATTCGAGCTAAAGAAGAAATGTGTTACACTCGTTATTGTATGCCATCATAGAAGGGTAAACTGCACTAACTGCATCCCCCCTCTGTGATTCTTAGAGCACCAGTATGGCGTACGGGAAGGTCACGGAGGACACGGTGTACACCTGCACAGGTCACCCCCTCCGCTCAGATATAGCCAACATCCTCGACTGGTCCCTCAACAAAGACTTCACCACAGCATACAAGCGTATCCTACACAACGCTTGTCCTCCAGGATTATTCGCTCAAGAAGCTTTGCGTTACAGTCATCAGTCTATACAGTACATGTTCCGTGTAAAATACAAGCTTTTTTTCAATCCTATTAAATGTGAACCACTGAAATTCCTATATACTCGAGCCTGAACAAATACTTGGTCTTAATCCTTATGCTATCCATGTTTTGCATTAATGTAATGTGATATTGTGGGATTATAATGGCTAAACAAGACACCCACTAACACCACTTCAGTTCAGGAACTCTTTAACACATTCCTCCTAGAAATCCTCCAGCTCAAGACTTTGAAGGGTTTGGCCTTGCATGATATCCTCACTGAGGTTCATCTGCTCATACACAGAGGTAAGGCCATAGGGAAAAGGAAAGAATTTGTTTAATATCAGGTATTGTGCTATTATTTAATGTTTGAGTAACCAAAGTAACCTAGTACAGATTTTCCTTTTTATTAGAAAAATTACCAGAGCAGTGGTTGGTCTGGTCTGTTCTCCACCTGTAGGTTAAATCCCACTGCTCTCTAAGGAGGGTTTACATATTTAATATTTCTCCATTTAGATGCCTCTCAGCACTTTGGGCTTTAGCAGTTGCATGTCCTCATTTTTTTGAATATACAAGACCCCAGGCTTAACAACTGCAGGATGTGTAGGTGGGTTCTGTGTTGATTGTAAAATGACTTGACCATGTCTAGAAGGCAATTCACCATGTTTGTGTTGGACAAATCTTCATTTTGACTTTTAATGCTCTATAATGATGATGCTGGGAAAGCTGTTATTTCCTCCTGATCCTCCTTTATTTCAGGATCTGTATCTGTTCATGAGCTTTTTGCAACTTCAAAATATTTCAGTACTTTAAGAGAAAAGTATCTATTTTTTGTCTTTTATTTCCAACCTTGAAGTGGACTTTCCTCCAGCTATTCGGATTGGTCTGCTCATCAAGCTGGCTGACGTTGAGTAAGTTGAATCACTTGTGCCTCCTCTCAATATCAAATATTAACATAAACTGAAAGCTTCCATTAGATACAAGTAATTGAAAATAGTCACACGTTAATGTCACGAAGGCATCCAGATGTTGGGGAAATGTTTCCATTGGACTGATCACGTGTCGTCTCCTCAGACACCGGCTCGCCTCAGGAACAGACGAGAAGATCCAGTTGAGCTCCATGGTCGCGGCTTTCCAGGCAGTTAGGGATCTCGTGGTCAGCGAGGCCTCATAGATAACCGCCTTACCCCATGACGAGGTTCTGTCTCACCAGATCTTTGGTGACTACTATCACTTCTTTTTGTACCATATTGAAAATAGTTGCATCTATAATTTAGATGATATTTTTGCAAGAAGCTGTTACTCTTTAATTTTACTACTCTGCCCTCCTGATGCACTAGTCAATGTAACAACAGTGTGGCAGAGTTTTTCTCTCTGTGGCTGTGGTGTGCAATGATGCCATGAAAAGCTGAGTATAGTTGGATTTCTTTTCAACCGAACAGGTGATTGCACTCATCAGCACACTCTCATGAGATGTCAGTGAAATTAGTTTGTTTATTTAGAGAGAGAACTGCTGCCTTTAGTCACTAACATCTGCAAACAAACTGAATTGACACAAAATTTAAAAAAGTTGATGGTAAACCTCTTTTGAGCACTCGGAAAGCTGGCAGTTAGTTACCAGTGAAGGGAAAAACTTGCTGTCACCAAATGATCCATTTAAAATATTAAAAGATATGTGTCAAACATCATGCTGTGCTTTTACAAATACACCAAACACAACTGTAAGAATACGTCACAGACATCATTAAATCTGTTTAATAAAACTATTTCCTCTAAGTCCAGTTCTTGTTACAGTATATTAACAATTAATGTGCTGATACAGTAGTGGTGCATGTGCCATTTAGTGATAATAAACACAAGAATTAGAAATGCATATACATTTGATATTTACACAATAAATTAAGAGTATAAAATTGTGATATTCAATTCAAGCATATGAACATGGAGTTTTATGCATCGCCTTACAGTAGTAGTGCAATTAATGAACTCTAGTGTTCTATCACCTACAGTTAATTACAGTGATGCTTCCTGTGCTAAATTAAGCTTTGCGAGCATCTCAGTCCACAAACAAAAGACATGTATAACAATCAGTCGCTGTAAATGTAAATCGTTGCATTGTGCTAGCGTTTCTATTCAACCTTCCCACTCCTCCTCGTCTGAGGAGTAGCAGGTCTTGAGGCGGTCAGGGATGTTTCTGTAGGTGAGGTACTGGAGGATCCTCTTGGGGAGGGGCAGTGGCTCCATCTGGTGTGTGGAGACCGAGTGGCGCAGGATGGATCTGCACAGGTGGCACAGGCTGGGCACGGTCCTGGGAGCCTTCCAGAACCTCACGTGGCCGTCTCTGGTTCTGTCACAGGAGGGAGATGGTTGGTGTTACAGTTGAATCGTGGCCAAAACATGCAAACTAGAAAAGGCTGCATCTCACTTATGTCAAAAATTGTATGGGATCACATCAGAGGTTCAGAAGTCTTAAAATGTGAGGTGTTGAACAGGGGATACAGTTTAAATGAGAGTTTCTTTTAAAAGGGTAATTCAACCAATTTTACACATTAAAGTGTGTTATCAGGTCTTGGGCAGTATTACTGCATGTGTGAAAGAAATGTATGTAGCCTTTTGTGGCTCCAGAGGAAGCTCCAATTGCTGAGTTGCATTATGGGTAATGTATGCACTAGGTTTTGAGAAGTAGTCCATTGGTCTAGCATGGCACTCCTGCTGGTGTCATCATTGAGAATTTAAAAAAGAAAATAACCAGAAGTATCTTTTTATATTCCACATATACATGCTGCCTACATTACCCACAATGCAAGTGAATATGGGACACTGTACTGTAGATTTCTGTATTGGCAGCACTTTTCTGTAGGTATGCTGTTTAAGTTTGCTTGTTTTCTCTCTGACCTACCATCCAAAACATTGAACCATATGAAAGCAGCACATTCAGCAAAATGTTTTGCTTTTTTCCCTTCATAACAGAATAACAAACTTGATCAATTAAATTCTAAATTGTCTATTGTCTTGAGCAGTGAACCTACTTATCATTTTAGCTCTATAATTATGTTTTGGCCAAATAAATGAGAGATTGAAACCAGCAGGGATTGGATTAAAAAGCGTTGTGGTTGTTTTGGTGGTTCTTTTTCATCATAAAACTGACTCACTGATGACTTATATTCCAACAGCTCTTTGCTTATCTCAGCCACCACCCTTCAAAAAGACATTTCTAAAGCCACTTTTTATATAGGGCTGCAACTTCATGATTCATTATCTCTTTATTATTTATTTATATTAATCGTTAAGTTTATAAAATGTCAAACTGATAAAAGCTCATGACAATTTCAGACATTGCCTCTGTTATTCAGCCAACAGTCCGAAACCTAAAGCTCTTCATTGACTAGGATAATTGACTAAGAAAAGCAACAAATATTTACATTTAAGAAGCAATTCTAAGCCAATTTGAAGTTTTCGCATGAAAAAGTGGATAATTGACTATCAAAATTTAATGTCTGTCAAATGTCTATTTGATGCAGCTCTGCTTTAAAGTCTACCAGCATCAAGTAACACTTGGTGGATCTTTACCCCGTGGCGACCACGCTCCCTTGTGGATGGTAGTCACAGCAGAGTCCATTAGAGTCTCGGTCCACTTTGGTCTGCATCACCATCCCTTTCTTTCCTGGCTCCCAGAGCCGAAGAGCCCTGCAAACACAACACCTGTCTGAAATTGTTCTGTCCAGAAACATTTTTGTGATGACATCAATATAAAACGATTCATGAGATGGAACTGACCTGTCATCAGTCACGATGGCCAAGTATAAACCGTTGGGGGAGAACTGTAGTGCTGAGATCTGGTTTTGCCCGTAATCTTCGAAGTAGTCGCTGTGGGTGAAAGAAACAAGTTTTTAAAAGGGACAGTTCACCCCAAATCAAAAACACATACAGTTCTTCCTAAATGTAATGCTATTTATCAATCGAGATGTCCGCCTTCTCTGGAATATAGTGGACCTGGAAGGCACACAGCTTGTGGTGCTCAAAGCGCCATAAAAGTACATTTTAAAAACTTAACAGTAATGTCTCTTTCAAGAAATCATGACCCGGTTACTCAAGACAATCTGCAGACCTGACGTGTTCATGAGCTGAAAGATAAATTTCACATTTTGTACAAACTACAACCAGGAATGAGTTACAACAAACAGTTGCACAAGATACAAGACACAGAACATACTTTCAGGCAGTGCAGTCACAGTGTAGGATGCACTTTACTTAATACCAACAGTACTGGAAAAGCTGAAAAAGTTTAAACCTACGCCAGAGTGGCCAGCTTCTCTGCAGTGTACGGGTCCCACAGGTCGATCCACCAGCTGGAGCCGCTAAAGGCTGCGGTGGCGAGCAGCGCCCCGTCAGGAGAGAAGTCGCAGGAAGACAGGAGGTACAAGGTCTTATGGGTCCCTCCTGTCAGGTTCCTCATGAATGTATATGACCGCAGACTCCACAGACACACCATCTGTATCATGAAGGGTTAACAAGTCTTTATTAGGGATAATGTATGTGGGGTTAGTCACGTGAGTCTCAGTGAATGTCAAAAGGACAGGCTGGGACACGCAGCGAACTGTTTAAAGTGCTTTTGTGAATCGTTGAATCTGGTATTGCGCAACGCTAAACGGTCTGCTTCTCCTTGCAGATGAGAACATAAATACTAAGCAGTGTGACAGGAGCTCCCTGGTGCTCCAAACAAACTGATAAACCTTCTGTATGTGTAAGGCGACTACAAACAGGAGCAGATGATGATAGCCAGATCACTGCATTCTTTGCAGAGACAAGCGCACAAGAAAGAAAACTCTGCAGTTGAAAGACATGTAAAAACATGTACAAACGTGTTTTTTTAAAAACTACATGTAACTTTGTAACTTGGTTAAACCAGTGCTGACCTTTAGATGCAACTGAAGCTGAAAAGATCCCCTGGGGAAACCATTAAGAGAAAGATTTACAATGAAATACACCCTCTCTCCAGTTAATCATTCCAGTGTCCTTGAAAATTGAACCTGATTTAGTGCCTTCTTGTCAGCATTGTGCAACAGAAAAGCAGTGTCCCATACACCTGGACTGAGATGCTGAATATTTGTGTCTTTTTTTTACTTGTGCAAAGTTTCATTAAATTCACTGCTTTGACCAAAAAGAAACTGCAGCATTGAATCTAATCAAAAACCAGGAGGAGGAGGAGCATGAAGAATTATTCTGTCAGAAAAAAGTAATGCAGTTGAAATAGACATAGATGAATCGTCTTTAAATACATAAAAACAACGTACAGACAAAACAAACATGTAATGAAAAAAAAAAGGATTAGGATCTGCGTTTCTGTCTGGCTTTGCCTTGAATATAAACAACACAGCTGACAATAACTCACTCTGTCAAATCTGCCGACAGACGCGATCATGCTGCAGTCTGACGATACGCTGCAGCAGCTGATCCAGTCTTTATGGCCTGTAAGCACCTGCACTTTTTTACCTACAGCAGACAGGAAGAAAAGAAAAAAACGAATGTTACAGATGGAGACAGACTATAACAGCGTCAGCAGGTGCAATAAAAAGGGCGGACAACGTTACGACTACATGTGTAAATATGAACAGTTGCTTGCTTTAAACTCTTCCATTCGAGACAGAAGTTTTGGTTCAGTGGTGACAAAACAGAGGCGAAGTGAAGAATATACAGAAAGACGCAAAAATAAAAAGATGATTTATAAACTGAAATCTGCACAAACTATCAATTGTGAGACTCAAGACTGCTTACAGTCAATATGTATACAGTGTGAAGTGCAGCTGCTTTCTTACAGTAAACATTTAATGACTAAAGTCTCACATGTTTGAGCGAAGATATCTGCAAACCCAATCTGACTGATGTAATTTGGAACCACTAAATATAAATCAAGAGTGTGAACTTAGTAGCTTCGTTAAAAGATAATTCTTGAAGAACCTAAAGCTGAGATTCAGTTGTCAAAATTATTATTATTATTTTTAATAAGAACTTTGGTCAACTTTTGTTTTTTCGAATTTGCCACAGAAATAAATTTGACTTGTTTTGAAGATAATATTGAGTCTCAAATGTCAGATTTTTCCCGTGTGTATTTGAACACAACCAACAAGTAGAGTTAGAATGTGTTCATGGAGAATCAGGAGAGTTTCAACTCTGTGAGCTAATTTCCAACAAAGCCTGAAATGTTTGAAAATGTGTATGAAAACACTCGATGTGCTGGGAAAAGAACCTACGGTCTGCGTGAAACAAAACAGGCACCTAGCAAATAAAAACAGACGATATCATAATCTAATCACACTGCTTTTTAACTATATCCGCCTTGAAGATAAGCAACTGCTCTTTCCTTTAACTATTAACTTTTCAAACAGGATGTTGGCACTGTTTCGTCTGTAAAGAAATGAGGATTAGATATCTGTCAGTTGTTTAAATACTCTTCAAAAAGCCACAAACCTTTGTGAGCCAGGTCCCAAATCCTCAATGTCTTGTCCCGTGAGGATGATATGAGTGTGAGTGTCCCGTTCTGAGGGAACACCAGGTGCCTTACAACGCCTTCATGGCCATGGAGATCAAACACAGCATCACCTGATAACACATAATAAAGGATTGTTAACAATAAACTACAACAGACATCTAAAATCCTCACCGGCATTAACCTCACCTGTTAACACATTCCAGATTTTGATCACCCCGTTCTCCAAGCCTGTGGCAAGAAATAGGCTGTTGTTCCCTTTCGGTGGTGTTTTAGATGGCCGTGCCGCTGCACCAGACTTTGGGGGTCTGGGTCCGAAGGCAAGTCCCCACACTGGATGACCGCAACTGAAGCTCTTGTCTCCTCTGTCGATCTCTCCGCCTTGACTGTCTCTGTGGGACGAGAGGAGAATCAAGTATGGAATTAATATAAATTTTTTTTTATTTTAACTCATGTGTTTTGAGGTGTGAAACTGGAGTTGGTGAGTATATGATGTTCCCTTTAAGGGCTGGTGGAAATGTCATGATCTTCATTACAGTTGTAAACAAACAGGGAGGTCAATGCAACTTACTTTAGTGGTTCCAGCAATTCATATCTTTAAATTCTCATCTTTTCATTAGAAGATAATTCAGTTAGTATTCTGATGGTATATCCATGTGGTAAATGCTCCATCACGTTTTTTAAATCTACATTCTACAGGAAATACTGAACTGAAGCATAATCATTCAGCCCTGGTGCTTTTTTTTTCTCCAAAGAATGTTGATGTTGTGCAACCACATTCCCCCTCCATCAGACTATTTTATTTCATAATGTTTTCATCACATCGCCTCCACAGTCGAGGCAAACAGGACAGCGGTGTGTTTGATTTTTGCTGTAGGCCTATTTTATCTACTTTACTCATATGACTTAGTATTTCTCAACGTTTAATGTGTTCATTTGATAAAAAAACTGAACTCTGTGTCTCCATTATATATATATATATATATATATATATATATATATATATATATATATATATATATATATATATATATATATATATATATTTATATATATATATATATATATTAATGATAGCCAAGAAATTGGTGATTACAATCTTTGGCCCATTACATTATAGCCTTTTTATTTATCAGATATTATAAATACTATTCCATGGTAATATTTTCGTTATTTTAAATGTTATCTGTAAAGGCTTTTGAGTATTTAAGTCAAACGTATTTTAATACGTTGTGTTCCAACAGTCCGAGAGACCCATGAATGCATCACGGCCGGATTAAATACACAGGTAAACCTACTCAGAGTCCAGAGGCCAGGCGACCACCCACACGATCCCGTGTCCCATCGACCAGGCGAACCAGGCTCCGTCCGGGGAGAAGTCCACGCTCCAGGTCTCACATCCCGCCCGGCCCTCCAAGGACGGAGGACGCCTGGTCCTCAGCTCCAGGATCATAGCCGGGTCGGACGCTGGAGGAGGACGGACAGGCGACAGTAAAGTGAAGCAGTGGACAGACAGACTTCATCCTTCTCCCGCATTCAGACAGATAAACAGCAGCTCCACAGTGTAACACATCGCTGCTTCTCTCCCTGGATGTCTCTCCAGCGGCTCACGGAGCCTTAATTGCCTCAGTGAATATGTGACTTACATGTCGGTGGCTGCTCCGCGCTGTTTTCCGTGGAGCACATCGTCTCCCTCTTCACATTCTTCGCTGTATCGGTGACTTCCTGAACGCGTCCTCCGCTCTCATGTCGCTCGGACGTCCCTGTGCTGCTGCTTCTACTCTTCTGTGTGCAAAATGTGCCAGAAGTAAAAATAATGTGTTGCTCTGGTTTCCTGTTGTCTGACTCACTGGTTACTATTGGTTGCGATGCTGACCAACGTCGTCACGTTTTTCCTTTTTTCTTTTTTCATTACGTAACCTCACTAAGCCATGCCACACCCCCGGCATGAATTTATAATCGTTGTGTCAACTATCTGTTTTTTTCCACCTTTGTTGATGGGCATTAACGGCACGAGGACATGTGATTAATCCTTATCCGGTGATGTCATCACTATTAAAAATAGGAGGGTGAGCTCAGAGAGATGGAATTCACATTATTCTTATTCATAATATTAAAATAATGTGGAGAAAATGTGTCAGATTAGTAATTGAATCTGACACGTAATTTATTTATTTATTTCAACAACATTACTTAAATTCAATATTTAATATAAACTCTTCTGATTTGTACAAAGCATGTCCAAACATGTCCTCTCCTCTCCGGCTGGTTAGATGATCCAGATTAAAACTCTTACAGGCGCATCATGTGTTTTTAGGGAAGATCTACATTAAATTAAATAAACGAATCATTACTGAATAAACACACTGACCTTAAAGGACAACACAGTTTCATACTGCTTTGTTTATATGTGGTGGACCCTGCCAACTTTCTAGCTTCAAACAGCGTTCTGGGGACCATTTTTACCTTTAAGAACAGCTTGTTTATTCAGATATGGGTAAAAGGTTTGTACTTTATTACTACTGTAAATATAAAAAATGTAAACAAAGTAAAACAGTATCAAATGATTTTGTCTTTTAAGGTCAGTTTGTTTAAATAAACAAATCATGACTGAATAGTTTGCTTAGGCATAAAAAAAAACAACCAATATAGACCTTTCTCTTCTTAATTAAAATATCTTCCCCAAAACTACATAGTGCACCTTTAAAAATGTTTTGTAGTAATATTTCTCTCTCACTGTGGCCCAGATCTGATGTACTTGGCCTGATCCAAGTAACTTTGCGTAGGCATCAGTTTCAGTTGGTTTTACCCTCCATTACACTCCGCGTGATCTAAACTGACTCCACCACATTTTTAAAATAGTTCCGTTCTATAGTTGCATTCTAGGTGTGGATAGTCACAGCCCATCTGTAAATATACTCTACGTGTACAATACAAGGTAAATGTAGGTAGAAAAAATTGATCGAGAGTAAGCTATGAAAGACCAGAGCCACCAAGAAGATGCCAACAATCAAATTTTGTTTACACAGCTTCTTTTACTGCTCGACTCTCTATATCACAACAACATATTCATAACGCTGTACAAACAAATCATAGAAATGAGCTTAACCCCCGTTTTAAAAAAATAACACATTAAGATTTTACATGAGTCTTTCACCGATTCTGTTCACATTCTCATTGGGAGTAAATGGTATTTACCTAAAATAAACAGTTGTCTAAAAACACCTAATACCTAAAATGTTACAAGATCTGCTGGCTCTTCTGTCTGTACAGTTTCTTCTTGCTGCTCTGGGCTCGTCTCGGCTGTTTCTGCATCCTCGTGATCACCTTAAAAAAAGAGAGGGAGTGATACTTTTTCACTTTGCATATGTGACACTTTGCACATTTTCATTTCAAAACCCATAAAACCAACGCCACGATGAGGTCATACTTGATGGGATTCGATGTATCTGGACCAGCGTCGTGTGGCAGCCGTTGGTTATCGGAGGCAGCCTGGGGACGGTGTCTTGAAAGATCTGCTCGTCATCGGACTCCACCAGGCTCAGCACGTCTCCTCTGTCCTCCTCCACTTGCCTACACATGAGAGTCGTTATTCCGACATTAGACTCTTTATCACAGCTCCATATCATCCCATCTTTGTTGGTCATTTCAGGAGCTGTTTTGTTTTGAGTCAACACCCATGATAACAAATTCCACAGAGGTTTAGAGGGGGTGTGACAACTGAGTGCATTCAAACTTGGAAAAGTCACCATATTAAACGTGCCCTCTATGGTTTTTGAAAACTAGAGGCGCTATGGAGCGATTCTTTTAGAGTGGGTCCTTGCAAGGACTCCCATGCATATGATACACAGGCACAGGTTTTGATAAAACATCTTTGTCAAACTGAGCCGCGCTGATTTTTTTTTTCCCCATTACCAGCTTCATTGGAGTTGAGCCGGACTGCAGCAGCAATGGACCTGCACTGAGTGGGCCATGGTGACGACTCATGACTGTGACCAACCTGTAACAAGCACCCGTCTCCCCCTACAATCGATACTCAACTTATGTCTGTGCAGAAAACCTGAGAGGAAAACGTTTCTAAAAGTGTGTGTTCAGCTCTCAATGCTTTTGTATCTTCTAACCGACTCTCTTTAGTTTTATCTCGTCCTGTGTTCCCGTGTTCTCTTTCAGCTGTTTCAGGAGTCACGTTGAGTTACTGCTGGAGAAAACACAACGTTTCCTGTAATGCTGCGTCATAATAAAACAGGGGGTTATAGTAAATTTGTTTTTTTTACATGTTTGTAACTGAATAAGCGGAGCCACTTAAGTTAACGGTGATTCTTCAATAGTACTACGGGGACTGGGACAAGCACGTCATTGGTTTAGGACGCACCTTCAGGAGGAAAAGTCATTCAATACTTAGATCTGGCATCAAGTATAGGATACACCCACAACATCTTCTGTGAGAAACACTGTTAACAACACAATATTGTTTGTTGACTGAAAAATAATCCACAGGGTACCTTTAAGTTTACAAAAAAAAGACATCAGTGTGCAAAAGAACAGTTTGCTGTCGCCAAATTTGTCCCAAGATGCAATGCACAAAGGTAATTTATTAGGAGCTCCTCACACCATCTAAAGAGATGATAACACGTCTCACCTGTCTGAAGAGTTTTCTTAAGATTAAACAAAGCGGATATTACATGTTTATTAGTGAGCTTTGGACAAAGCTAGGCTAGCTGTTTCCCTCTGTTCTAGTCTTTATGCTAAGCTAATCTAGTGTCTGCTGGCTCATTGGTATGAGAGAAGCTCATAGTAGTTGTGTTGCGATTTAGACAAGAGCGCATGTTCGAGGTGTTTGCAGGACTAAGAAAAATGTAACAATTTAAATAAAAATATAACCAACTATTACACAAGATATTTAAAATTAAACCAAGATTGCATAGCTATTGTGAGTCTCTTTCATTTTTAATTTGGGTCACTAAAATAAGGATGCAATATTAGATAAATAAATGTGAGATACTCACCCAAAGCCGCCTCCTGAAAGACAAATATGAGCAGAAATTGGGCAATTAGTATAGTTGGCTTTTACACTGAGCAAAAAGATTTTGCTCCCATTTTTAATCAGTTAAATTAATGTGATGTGAGGAAGATTTTCTCTGGAGACACAACGCTTATTTCTCGAGACTTCTGTTCAAATATGTGTTTCTTTAATCTCGAAAAAAGATCTTTATAGAGCATTTGTTGAACACAACAACTTGCGACATCTGTGACGCTGCGTTATGTGATAAAGCTAAATATTTTAGAGTAGCCTCTTATTGTGACTTTTATCATAGCAAGTGCTCATCAACATTTGCATGCTAAATCTTTGAGAAATAACCCTTTTGTGTGCACAGAAAAAGTTTCAGATCTGTGGTGACAAACAATAGTTGAGTTGTGTTTGCACTTTTTTCACCCTATGATTCCTAATTCCTAAAACAATTCATTCTTGCGTACAGCATTACAAAATGCACTATATGAAATGATGGTGTGTTGCATGCTTTTGTGACGTTCGATGCTTAAGTTGCAAAGTGAAAAGAAATGTACCCAGACAAATCCTGTGTCGACTGGAGTAAACAGTTTTAGCTACGATCGCAGCCGAGCCCACGATCAGTGCAGCGATAAAGATCCCGATGATCGCTCCCGTGTATGCAGAGGAGGCTGTCGAGACAAAACAAGGCGACAGGAGTTGTTATTAGGAGGATTATGAAGCAGTACAAGGGAGGAGCAGCAGGTTTATCAGCATTCCAGAGTTGAAGTCGACACCTGCAGTGACTGGCTCATTGTTTAAGTATCCTGGTTCATTCAGTAGTCAGGACGGTGTGTTCAACTCACCGTTTATCTCTGACGTTAATGTTTACATGGGTTTACATTTTTTAACTGTGATCTCTACATGTGACTTTACCACCGCAGCCCAAGCCCTTCCTCTCATCCCAAACTCACTCCTCACAGTGAGGTAGACTTCCAGCTCGCGGACGGCGAGGGGGTTCTCGCTGCGGCAGAAGTAGACGCCTTCGTCATCCTTGCTGATGTTGAGTATGGTCAGCTTGAGGACAGGGCCTTCCTCAGACAGGACATACTTGGAACCAGGTATAATGTCCTCCTGCTGGAGACCTTTTCTCCAGGTGGTGTTTGCAGGAGGTATGGAGACGGCCTCACTGCAGATCAGAGTGATGCTGGTGTCCTCCTGAGCCGTGACCAGAGGCTCACCTTCGGGATACGGAGGCTCTGGGAGGGAAGGACAAACACTCAATGGTTATCAGACTCCTCTTTTTTTTAAAAATATGATTTGTCCAAAAGTACTTCGTCATGAGCAACGCAGGATTTTTACATGTAGGCCTGAAATCATCTGTACAAAAATACAGAATTATGATAACTGATTGATTGTTATATATTGTTATATCTGAATATTAGTATCGCTGGTGTGTTTCTTCTGCATTGTTGATAACAAATGTCAATTTGAAGACCTTAGCTTGGGCATTAAATGTTCAGTCAATAAAATATGACAGTTTGCAATAAAAACCTCCCATCTCTGTGGAAAGTGACTCGGCCAACGAGCAATTCAAAGGTGACATTTGAGGCCAATGTTGAAATTGTTTGATTTGTTTGCCCTAAACTCCAAAAACCAAGCGATATCTAATTACCATGATGTAAAACTGTGAAAAGCAGTAAATCCTTACATTTGCGAAAATGGACCAAGTCAATGTTTGACAATACTGCTTAAAAAGATAAAAGATTAAGAGATTATCACAATGGCCTGGGACTTATCTCCACTCTTTAATCAACTGGTCGATCATTTTAGCTCTGAAACTTACACTTAGAATCTGTCTGAAGACCTAAGAACTACCCAGCACCTCCTCCTCTAAAGAAGAGAAAATGTACAGGCTGTCATGAACTGTGCGTTGGACTGAATCATTACTGCATTACACCAATAAATAAGAAGAAATGTTCATAGATAATTACATTAGAGTGTGTCAAAATATTACTCCAAGGGACAGTTGTGCTGGACAGGTAGAGATGGAATCTTATTTTACAAAGAAACCCCTTGAGGTCAAAGCTGAACAAACACCACAAGCTGATAAGGTAATGCAAACTTATAAACTGTCACACACTATTGAGTCACATGGTCGTTTGTGTAATCCTGTCCAGTGACAGTAACCTTTACACTACTGAGTGACTCACTGACTGTCCACATGTCCTGCATGCAACACTGTGTCCTCACATGCACGCTGCTACCAGCTCAGTCTGTCTGGCTGCGTTTGTATTGCAGCAGTAATTAAAATTGAAGGTAATAATGAGAGTATTAATTGCCAGAATTAAACAAGGAGCTTATAAACACCTTAATGTTAATGGCGTTACAATTAAGTTTATACAGTGAGCAGAGATCTGTGATGAGGACGTTGAGAGTGTAGTAATGTGCTGTTGTTTTAACATATAAATGGTTTTAATTGGCCACAGAAGGCGCCCTAAATAGTTCTACAGAGGCCGTTTTCTTTGGTTGATATCCTCTTTGGCATCTACCCATGCAGACAGTGTATAACATTGTGATATGCATGTATTTCTCACTGAATCTTTGAGATATTTGAGATATTTTCCACTATTTTTGAGATATCTGATGATCTTAGCATGCTAACCAGCTAGCCCCAGAGCCAAAAACCTCTTTCTCCCAGCAGTTAAAAGCTTATGTGATGGTGGTGTAAACACCAATGCAGTCTTGCTAACTGCATGGCTAACTGAGTTTATAAGCTAAGTATGGACATGGGTGTAAAAACAGAATACAGTTAGCAGTTACTCTGGTGACATGCTAACATATTTGTTGGAAGTATTAATTCAACAGGTGGTCATTTCTTACATGCTGCATATTAAGTGGAGAGAGAGACAGGTTGTCTTTGGATTTTTTTATATCAAGTTTGTCTAATGCCATTTGTCCAGTTAGCCTCCATTGCACTGAGGTGGAGGCAGCAATCCCAGAGGTGGATATCTCAAAGCCTCAGCAGAATGGATTCATGTTAACCTGAACGCAATCAACCATCTGCATGTCTAGGTACCACACTTGTTTCCACACAGTGTCCCTGTTTCTGTGGATAGCCCACAAAGCTCACTGTGGACATGTTTTATACAGACTCTTTCTTTTCTAGAGTGGGGTGCTACAGCAAATAAAAGTTCATTTCAAGATATCTCAAAATCTGACAAAAGAAAAAAGAAACTGAAAAAATGTTGGTTGAACTGACCCTTTAAAGTAGAAAAGGACAACTTGTTTTTGATTAAAGTTATCACCCTTTAGTAAACACTGATTGCACAGTGGGGTTGCTACAGAAAAAGTACTATCCGTCTTTAGATGTGTTTCCTGATGAGCTTCACTTTTACTAATGCTATTCAGAGCAGGTTTTTCCCACAACAATTAAGGCGCGATTTACAAAAGGAGCGTGTCGGCTATTGCGCAACCCCAACAGGAAGACGATTTGTTCTGCTGCTTTGTTCTGCTCACTGAAGACTCTCAGTGTGGCTCAGTGGCCTCTAAAGTGGAAAGGACATAAAAGATTCAGAGGCTGAACATCTCAGGACTGAAGAGAGGCTCATTTTCCCAACAACATGCTTACTGAGGGTGAACGAACAGGACTTCTCCTTCCCTGAAGCGAGCGCTAGGTGCTTGACCATGCACCTCAGCGTCTGCCCGTCGGACAGCATGGAGCGGTTTAGCGTCAGTGACAGGCTGTCTGTCTCCTCTGTGGAGTATACGCGTCCTTTCCAGTTAGCTCCTTGCTCGCCCTCGTCCTCGTCTTCCCCCCAGCGTAGCGTCGGTGTTGGGTACGCTCCGAACCAGGTGCAGTCGAACTGGAATTGCGAGGGGTCCTGTGCTGGTGCCCACATACACTCTGGGTGTCTGTCAGGGACATCTAGACAAGACAAGTTTTTATTGGTTCAAAAAAGAAAGGTCAACATCTTATTTAGTACTCTTTTTACAACTTTTTTTCCCCATATATATTGCTTCCTCTTCTGACTCCCACAGTGCACTGTGTGCTGTCTTGTCAGTACATAGGAAGTTGCTGATTTCCAAAGCCGTT